>NC_045790.1:12686624-12995123 GCF_009873245.2 Balaenoptera musculus | reverse complement strand
AGAAGGGGGAAAGAGAAGGAGAGGCAGACAGTGGTGGGGGGAACCCTCAAGGACCAGAGGATCGGGGAGGTGTGGAGGGTGTTTCCCCAGACCACTCAGCCCGGGAGACCTGCTGGGGTCCCAGGCCAGGTCCTCCACCCTCTGAGGCCCCCTCTGTGCCACGCTGGTCCTGGGAGTGGAGGGAGGGAGGAGGTGGGAAGGGGAGGAGAGGTGGATGGGGCGAGGGGACCCTCCAGGGCCGGAGGATCAGGGGAAGCAACCCAGGCGTTTCCCCTGCCCACTCAGCTCCAGGAAGCCTGTTGGGCTTCCGGGTCTGGTCCCTTGCCTTCTGGGGCCACCTCTACCCACGTGGGTGCTGTGGACATGGGAGGGAGAAGAAGAGAGGCCAATGGGGAGGGGCCCTCTGGGACTTCCCCTGCCCACTTGGGCTCAGTGAGCATGCTGGGGTCCTGGACCTGGTCGTCTGCCCTCCAGGGCCAGAGGCACTCCTGGGCCCCTCCTGCTGTGTTGAGTCTAAGACCCTGCCCCAGGGCCTTTTCTGGCCCTGTGGGTCCTAAGCATAGGTCCCGTCCACCACCTAAACCCCACCCCTACCTAAGCCCCGCCCCCCACAGCCAAGGCCTTTTCTGGCTTCCCCCCCCCCCTTTATTACTACTGTGGTTCTGTTTTACCTTCCAGTTGTTGTTTCATCTATATTTTTATTTTTTTATTCTTTCTAAGATAGCTGTTAGTTTTCTCATCTTATTATTTACTCTTTCTTACTGTTCTGTTCCTTTTTTTCTTTTGTCTTTTTGGCACCTCGCATGGTTTGCAAGATCTTGGTTCACGAGCTGGGGGTCGGGCCAGAGTTCCTGCAGTGGGAGCTCTGAGTCTGAACCACTGGACTAACAGAGAACCTCAGACCCCAGGGAATATTCATAGGAGTGAGGTCTCCCAGAGGTCCTCATCTCGGAACCAAGACTCAGCTTTACCCAACAGACTACAAATGCCAGTGCTGGAAGCCTCAGGCCAAACAACCAGTAAGACGGGAACACACTCCCACCCATCAAAAAAAAACAAAAAACAAAAAACAAAATGAGATGACAAAAAAATTATGTCACAGATGAAGAAGCAAGGTAAAAACCTACAAGACCAAATAAATGAAGAGGAAATAGGCAACCTACCTGAAAAAGAATTCACAGTAATGATAGTAATGAGGATCCAGAATCTCGGAAATAGAATTGGAGGCACAGATTGAGAAAATACAAGAAATGTTTAACAAAGATCTAGAAGAACTAAAGAACAAACAAACAGAGATGAACCATGCAATAACTGAAATGAAAAATACACTAGAAGGAATCAATAACAGAATAACTGAGGCAGAGGAACGAATGAGTGAGCTGGAAGATGGAATGGTGGAAATAACTGCAGAGGAGCAGAATAAAGAAAAAAGAATGAAAAGAATTGAAGACAATATCAGAAACCTCTGGGACAACACTAAACACACCAACATTCAAATTATAGGGCTCCCAGATGAAGAAGAGAAAAAGAAAGGGTCTGAGAAAACATTTGAAGAGATTATAGTTGAAAAATTCCTTAACATGGGAAAGGAAATAGTCACCAAAGTCCAGGAAGTGCAGAGACTCCCATACAGGAAAAACCAGAGAAGAAACACACCAAGACACATATTAATCAAACTAACAAAAATTAAATTCAAAGAAAAAATATTAAAAGCAGCAAGGGAAAAACAAAAAATAACACGCAAAGGAATCCCCATAAGGTTACCAGCTGATTTTTCAGCAGAAACTCTGCAGGCCAGGAAGGAGTGGCAGGATATACTTAAAATGATGAAAGAGAAAAACCTAAAACCAAGATTCCTCTACCTAGCAAGCATCTCATTCAGATTTGATGGAGAAATCAAAAGCTTTACAGACAAGCAAAAGCTAAGAGAATTCAGCACCACCAAACCAGCTTTACAACAAATGCTAAAGAAAATTCTCTAGGTGGAAACACAAGAAAAGAAAAAGACCCACAAAAACAAACCCAAAACAATTGAGAAAATGGTCAAAGGAACATACATATTGATAATAACCTTGAATGTAAATGGATTAAATGCCCAAACCAAAAGACACAGACTGGCTGAATGGATACAAAAACAAGACCCATATATATGCTGTCTACAAGAGATCCATTTCAGACCTAGGGACACATACAGACTGAAAGTGAAGGGATGGAAAAAGATACTCCATGCAAATGGAAATCAAAAGAAAGCCGGAGTAGCAATACTTCTATCAGATATAATAGACTTTAAAATAAAGACTGTTACAAGAGACAAGGAAGGACACTACATAATGATCAAGGGATCAATCCAAGAAGAAGATAAAACAATTATAAATATTTATGCACCCAACATAGGAGCACCTCAATACATAAGACAAATGCTAACAGCCATAAAAGGGGAAATCGACAGTAACACAATAATGGTAGGAGACTTTAACACTCACTCTCACGAATGGACAGATCAATGCAAATGAAAATAAATAAGGAAAAACAAGCTTTAAATGACACAACAGACCGGATAGATTTGATTGCTATCTATAGAGCATTCCACCTGAAAGTGGCAGAATACAGTTTCTTCTCAAGTGCACACGGAACATTCTCCAGGACAGATCACACCTTGGGTCACAAATCAAGCCTAGGAAAATTTAAGAAAATTGAAATCATATCAAGCATCTTTTCTGACCACACGCTATGAGACTGGAAATCAATTACATGAAAAAAACTGTAAAAAACACAAATACATGGAGACTAAACAGTATGCTACTAAATAACCAAGAGATCACTGAAGAAATCCAAGAATAAATAAACAAATGCATAGAAACAAATGACAACAAAAACATGACGACCCAAAACCTATGGGATGCAGCAAAGGCAGTTCTAAGAGGGAAGTTTATAGCAATTCAATCTCACCTAAAGAAAAAAAACCAAACAAACAATCTAACCTTACACCTAAAGCAACTAGAGAAAGAAGAACAAAGAAAACCCAGTCAGTAGAAGGAAAGAAACCATAAAGATCAGAGCAGAAATAAATGAAATATGAAAAAAGAAAACAATAGCAACGATAAATAAAACTAAAAGTTGGTTCTTTGAGAAGATAAATAAAATTGATAAACCCTTAGCCAGACTCATCAAGGAAAAAAAGGGAGAGGATGCAAATCAGTAAAATTAGAAATGAAAAAGGAGAAATCACAACTGACACCGCAGAAATACAAAGGATTGTAAGAGACTACTACAAACAATTATATGCCAACAAAATGGACAACCACAAAGAAATGGACAAATTCTTGGAAAGGTACAATTTTCTAAGACTGAACCAGGAAGAATCAGAAAATATAAACAGACCTATCACAAGTAATGATGAAACTGTAATTAAAAATCTTCCAACGGGGCTTCCCTGGTGGCACAGTGGTTAAGAATCTGCCTGCCAGTGCAGGGGACACAGGTTCAAACCCTGGCCCAGGAAGATTCCACATGCAGCAGAGCAACTAAGCCCATGCGCCACAACTACTGAAGCCTGCATGCCTAGAGCCCGTGCTCCACAATAAGAGAAGCCACTGCAATGAGAAGCCCATGCACCACAACGAAGAGTAACCCCCGCTCGCCGCAACTAGAGAAGGCCCACGTGCAGCAACAAAGACCCAGAGTAGCCAAAAATAAATAAATAAAATAAATAAATTTTTTAAAAAATTATAAAAACAAACAAACAACAAAATCCCTTAGCGTCCTTACTGATGAAATCTAAATCTATTTAGAATCTAAAATCAGAATGTATGGAGTAGATATATACCTGAAAGACTATCTACCTGTGTAGATATATGAGTGTATATTTGCACTCATATGCATGTAAAAACATTTAGTTTTAAAAATGGAAAAGATACTTTTACTTTATGAAAATATACATTACTAAGCAAGTGAAAAGAAAATACAAATCCTAAAAAGTGTGAGGAATTACACTGAAAACTCACCCAACAAATTAATCCCATCGTTTACAATGAGCTGTCCGTGACGCAAGTAGTTCAAAATGGGTTCAAAGTACTCAGGACTTCGGTCAATTAAGAAAGCTCCTCTATGATCTTGCTTATTTCCCCACACACCTGTGGGACCATTAAAATGAAGAAAGCCCCCCATAAACAAAAAACAAAGTTAGAAATTTATAGAAGGAAAATTGCGTAACATACTAGTAAGTTTTTACCCTTGTAAAAATTATTACTGATTCCATTAAAAAGTACAGAAGGACAGGAGTTATAAAGTCAATACAACTACAAACAGATCACAGAAAATGTGATCTCACTGCACTCACCTTTGTCCTTAAACATGTGGGCCAGCATACTGTCAGGTTCTTTATTCACTAAAGTGCTCCTAAGAATTCAGGGAAAAAAACTGATTTCTCCATTTGTCTTTATAAACAAACATATTTAAGTCAAGAGTATACTTGATCCCAGCTGCTCTCTCAAAAAGATGCATGCTATAACCTGGGAGGAGTGATGCTGGGAAACAAAAATGTGCAGTAAGTTGCCATTTATCAAAATCTCTTCTAATCTGGCACTTCCTTTGATTTAAATATTGGTTTCGTTGCCTTTAATTTCAATGCTGATCTATCCTTCTAACAAGCTACTGTATCACAATTTTCTTGATCGAAACTTACATTTTTCTTATGCCTTTAGTATAAGCAGTTGTAGTCTACAAATTTCAATATTGTTAAGTTTTTACTTGTGTTGCATGTATATTACTCAATATTTTAAAAGCATATTCTAAAAACAGTAAATTCATGCTTTTCATGCTTTCTCTGGAATGACTTGTGAACCATTTTCTACTCTTAGAAAAAATTTTCTAAATATTGGCTTCAAATCACATAGTATATTTAAGCAGCACTGGAATATCTTCTAAGGAAATCAGCAAACTGAAGGAGAGAACAAACAGTACATAGTACCCACTCAGCACACACATACACGTGCACCTACCGTGTGGTTGTAAAGTACCGCCCTCCAACATTTAATGTTAGCCAGTCTGTGTGAGATCCTGACAACACTTCCGGTACTTTAGAATCTGTCTGAGGGTCTAGAGACGACATGTAGAAAAAATAAACATTAAGTTGGGGGGGGTTTGGGGAAGATGGCAATAGTATAATTTTTTAAACTAAAACACACACATAAAAGCATGCCAGAGCTACTAGGACAGGAAGCCCTATACCCACAGACAGTATCTAAAACAAAACTAGGTGATAAGGTATCCCGCCAACACTGACAACTAGAAGAGCAGCATGGCGTCAGCATTCTTGATGGAAGAAGCATCCTTGACAGAAACAATAGGGTGTGTGATGATCCTAAGAATTCCAAAGTAACCCATAAATGCTCACTTCAAAACTCGGCAAGTCTACTTGAGAATAGCCGAATGGAAGTGGGAGGGGTGTGCCCACTCCAACCATGGGTGATTCAAGCAGTCTGCAGTAAGATCTGAAGAGGCTGAAAACGAACTCTCAAAACCCACCCAGCCAAAGCTCCCACCTAGGACAAAGTCCCACACTGAGGATAAGATGTTGGGAAAAGAATCCAAGTTGAACAGAACAGAGACAACAGAGACAAAAGGAAAAGGAGTCCAGATAAAAGTCAAAAAAGGTCAAGCAGAACCAAAACATATTAGAAGGTGACTTCCATATTTTTTAATACTTCATAAAAACAACATAAAAGGGACACCTAGAGCCATGAAATTACAAAAACTTTCCTAAGTCAGCTCCCTTCTCAAGTTAAGGAAAACTAATTTCATGTAAAAATGAGCAACAGAAAATCCTATACAAGATTATTAAAAGAATAGGAAGAATTACATCCCTATAGATAATGAAAATGTGCCAGATAATGAAAATGTGCCAGAAAGAAATGGCCACAAAATAGGTAAACTATAATATTCCAAATATGCTAAAAGAAGTATATAATACAAGGTATGAAAAAGCAACATAAACCAGAATCACAAAATTCAGAAATGAGGCAAGAGAACTCAGGAGAGAATTAGAAATAAAAACCATTTCAGAAATGAAGATTAAACTAGAAGAAACACAGGAGTGAAAGAACACCACAGATAATGCCTTAAGGAAAATAAAAATTGAAAAGAGGAAAGCTTTAAAAATCAAGAAGAAATGAAGAAAGAGATGAAAAGGATTTAACAGAAGATTTCAAATATAGAAGACAAGTGTAGAAGATCCAACACATATAGAATAGGAGTCCTGAAAGGAGAAAATCAAAGCATGGTAACAAAATAAATACATAAAGTTCAAGAAAACTTATCTGAAATGAAAAAAAAAAAAAAAAAAAAGATGTGAAACTACATACTGAAAGGGCCCACCACATACCTGAGAGATTCAACCCAGAACAGCTCAGAACACCCAGAAATAGTATACTAAAATTACTGTACTTTAAAGAAAGAGAATAATCCCTTGGGTGAGCTAGGAGAAATTATCACTTATGAAAGATCAGATTTTTTTTTGATACCAAAACTCTATGTCAGAAAAAAATGCAGTAACATATTTAAGATATTTAAAGAAAAATAATGTGAACCAAGGATTTTTTAACAACTTAATTGAGGTATAATTGAAATACAATAAACTACATATCATTAAAGTTTGCAATTTGTTCAGTTCTGACATATGATTTTATGACCAGTCAAACTGTCTTTCAGGTATAGAAGCCACATGCAAGATGTCAGAGAATATAGTTCTCACAAGTTCTTTATAAAGAATCTACTAGAGAACAAGTTTCAGACAACCACTCGAGGCATCAGTTTAAGGACTGGAGGAGTAAAACTAAGTGATGGTTTTAAGGGAGAGAGTATAGTATACACTGGTGTGTGTGTGTATGTGTGTATGTATATAGTACATAATAATAATATTTGACAATGGATAAACAATACGATTATTTTTTAAGTAAGGAAAGAAAGGAATGAGCATATTAAAAAATGTTTAACTGTCTTTAGTAGTCACATTGGCATTCAAAGTATTGGTATTATTATTGAAACTTTTATGTGTATTTTGTGTAGGATGAAGGAAATGAGTAATTATGTGACATTACAACCCCATCACTCCCTACGTCCTTGGAAACCAGGATTACTGATATGCAAGAAAGGAGACATAGATGTAAGATAGAAGATGTTAAATAAAAATATTATAATCCTGATATAAACCAAAGTATTAGTATGGACCCATGAGATATTTTATCTGTTTATATGTTATATGTGATATAAAGCTTTATAACATATAATATTTATTATATATGAATTTTATCCTCTAGCTAGCTATGTATTTCCAACTCTGTTCACCAAAAAGCCTAGTAATCATGACGAACCCAGTAGCAGCGAGCCTCCCCAGCACCCAGGTTGGGTCTTGAAATGACATTTTCCACTAAAAGAAATCAAGGCTTCCAAGGAAAAAAACACTGATTTGGGTTTAGGACAAGAGAAGTATAAGATGAACACTTTGTTATTCCAGATAGTAAGGAAAAGACTAATGGGGTTGTGTTAAAAGAAGAAGGACATGAAGGGATTTCCACTGGCCAAAAGTAAAATAATCTAGGTATCGATAAATGCAGAGGATGAAAACATACCAAATATTTTTAACTCTGAAAGTTTGTAACGATAAAACAAAACCCACTAATCAATCACTTTTTGTTTTGTTGTTTGTATGTATGCAATGAACCAATTAAGTGACCACAGCCTGCCAACCCACTCTGTTAGGCTAATGGATAAGAAAAGATGAGAAAAATTTTTTGTTCAGTCTTAAGGCAGAAACAGAGAATATGCATTTACTTCTAAGTTGCTGTGTGATGATCTTGAGCACTACCTCCACTCACCAAATACAATTATTGTGAAGGCTTAAAGAAATACTTAAATATTCAGGGTGTGATTGTCTGGAACTAAATATATCAAATATTCGTTAAAGAATATTTATTTAAGCCTCAGGCTCTTTCCTTTGAGATATACACAGTATAAGCTTTCTTCGAAACTGAAGGGTAGTGTGTGTGTGTGTGTGTGTGTGTGTGTGTGTGTGTGTGTGTGGTTGCTACCAAGTCACTTTTGACTGATTTGATTTAACTGCTGTGAATGACTGGCAAACATTACTTTTTCAAGCAATATATGCTTAAAAAATATGTAACATAACAGAGATTTTGATAACTACTATCAAAGAGAAAATTTCAAAACAAAAGTTATAGTTCTAAAATCAAAACCACCCTATCATGTCATAATTAATGAATATGTGCACATCCAGAGCCTTTTAACAGCACGTAAAAGATGAGGTATCCATACTAAAATATGATCATCTAATTCAAGTTAGAAATTTACTTTCACACACACCCCCAATGCAGAATCAAGAAAGGTATGAAGAGCTGAATACTGCTATAAGACACCTTGTAATGTTAAGCTTAGTAAAGCCATGTAAAATATTTGCCATTTCATCTTTATTTCGGCAGACAAAATTGGCTTTTAAGGAAGTCACTTACCAATAAATGGTTCTCCTTCACACACAAACAAAACATCATCATCCCTGGGGAAATCAAAATTTAAAAAGCCACCATCAAAATCCAGAAATCACATTAGTTATCTGTTGACTAGAGGAACTATTCCTTAGAATAATGTAGAAGATCCGTTTTGCTATCTATGTGGCAAAGAAGCTGACCAAGTTCCAGTGTTTTTTGTTTAAACCCAGGTTGTTTAAGCCTCTTCCTGCTCCAAAATTCTATGATCTGATGAGAATGGAATGAGGTGAACTAGACACTTGTTTTAAAGAGATAAATCTGCCAAGGGTATGTAAAAACCAAAACCAAAAAAAAAAAAAAAAACCCCAAAACCACTATTGTGGTGGATCACTGATGAGTTAACTCTACTTATTCTATTTTATTAACTTAGTATAATTTAGTTAACTCTAAATATTCTATTTTATTTAGCAAGTTTTCACCAAAGTAGGTCTCTGTGACGTTTATAAAATTCGAAGTGCTTAACCCCCTGACTTAACTGCCTCTGGATTTAAATTCAAAGAAGATCCTGCACATGAAAGTACTTTTGAAATGGAAAAAACAAAACGAAACCCACTATACAAATTATGTGAATTCAGCTTTCTTATCAATTGGAGAATATACTACTGAAGAATGTTATGCTCAAAGGATATGATTAAAGCTATAGCCAACTCTTCTTTTTTCACTTTAATTCTATAACCCTAAATAAATTATTAGGGTTTTTCTGCCACATCATCAGCTGCTTTTGTGCTTTGGAAATGAAAATAAATTTTCATATTAAATCTAAGAAGAATATAATTGGAAATAACTCTGCTGTAAACACTCACCCACTATACTCACCTAAATGTAAATGAATACCCATAATTCAAAAATCTGGATTATCAGTGTATATCCTCCTTCCCTGCTCCACCCCACCGCACAATTAGTATAAATGATCAGAGCTTGTACTGTGAACCACAAATTATTAAACAGGTAGATATAATATAAATATATACTTGTCCTAGCTCTTTTTTAATTGAAGTATAGTTGACACACAATATTATGTTAGTTTCAAGTGTACAACATAGTGATTTGACAATCAAAATACATGAAATGATCACCACGATAAGTCTAGTAACTAACCGTCTGTCACCATACAAAATTATTACGGTGTTACTGACTATATTCTTTGTGCTGCCAATTACATTCCTGTGACTTACCTATTTTATAACTGTAAGTCTGTACCTCTTAAGCCCCTTCACCTATTTCACCCAACCCCGCCAGTCTCCTCCCCTCTGGCAACCAGCAGGTTGAATTCTAAATAGGTAGATATTTTATAGTTCAGAAGGCTTCAGTTATGACCTTCTTCAATTACGACCTATGTTGTAGAAATTTTTATTTCTATAAGAATATAAATTATATTTCTGTAAGACATCACAGGAACACATAGAATTTTTCTTGGAAGCAGAGTCTGTGTTTGTTAAGGAGAAATTTAGGTTGATGTAAATCATTCAATTATCCATAGAAACACATAGAAGCTGGGAGATAGATATTGAAAAACTAAGAAACTCTTCTATTTAGAATTAAAATCTTTATCTTTTAAGTCTATAATCTTTTCTACTTGTTCACCAGGCCAGTTAACTTTTTAAGACTAATATGAAAATTTGTTCGCCTCTTATTAACAAAAATCAACGATTAAATGTATGCCCTGGGTAAGTCATTTAACTTCTCAGATGTTTAGTTTCCTCATTTATAAAACAAAGCGACTAGAAATGTTTAAAGGCAGTATGCTATATTGAAAGGTTATTCTGACCTGGGTTTAAGTGAATATTAAACTTTGTATACTACCACAATTTAGAACATCATTATCTTCACAACATCAATTTTAAAAAACCCACACAGGGACTTCCCTGGCAGTCCAGTGGTTAAGACTCCACGCTTCCAACGCAGGGGGTGTGGGTTCGATCCCTGGTCAGGGAACTAAGATCCCACATGCCTTGCGGCCAAAAAAATAAATTAAAAAGTCCATGCTTTGCCGATTAAATGAGGTAACTTGGGCAAAGCAAACACAACTTAACTGGCACAGAGTCAGTACTTAGTTTGTGTTCCCATTCCATCATCTTTGAGCCCCCTCCTGCTCCAAAATTCTATGATCCCACGAGGATGGAATGAGGTGAACTGGACATTGGTTTTAAAATATGCCTGGCATACTTAAAAAACAAAACCCCAAACAAACAAACCAAAACCACTACTGTGGTGGGTCACTGGTGAGTTAACTCTAGTTAAACTGCTATCTTATTTAGCAAGTTTTCACCAAAGTAGGTCTCTGTAAACGCTTATAAAATTCAAAGCATTCTTAGGAAATGAACTGAACGATAAGCAGTAGCATATAAGAGATCAATTAAGTTTCTAGTATTAAAAATTCATGTCTTATTAGATCTGTTTCTAGTAATGTAGAGATTCCTCATAGCCATATATGAACTCTGCAGAAAGACTATGAGTATATTGGAATGTATTCAGGGTTTTCTATCTGATCAATGCATCGTAAGTGCAAATTACTTAAATTCCAAAGAGCAAATCCTAGGCAATCATTGGCCAAAATCCTGTATTCTTAACAGTGATTAAATACTGCTTAAGGGAAACAGCATAGCACCAAGAAGCTGAGCGCACACTGTAGACAGCTTATAAAAAGGTGAAGGTTACCTGATCAAAGCAATATCATCAATCAGTCCACCTTTCCCATTATACACACTGGTGGCTTTTATGCCGAGTTTATTGCTGGCCACAGAAAGCAAATCAGATAAAGTTCCATATACAGCGACCACCTGTAAACACACCAGATTAATTTGAACAACTTACATAATCAATTTCGTCACTCACAAATTAAAAACCGCCACACTATAAACAGGTCTAAAAAATCAGATTATCACATAAAAAGAGATTTTGAGAGGTTCTTAAAAGTTTCTCTTTTTCTTTTATGACTGAAATATTTACTTAGTGCCTAACACTTCTGAAATCCAAGACTAGAGAAATCGTCTCTATAAACAAACTACAGTCTTACAGTATGTTAAACAGTGCTCCAGTTCTGATACAAAAGAGACCCGCACTTGAATTTAGATTCTGGCATTTTCTAGCTGTCAGCTCAAGACAAATTATTTAACCTCTTTATGCTCCTGTGGCTTTAACTAGAAATGAGGAAAACAGTTACACCTGTATCAGAAGGTTGTCACAGGATGAAATGAGTTAAGGCATGATAAGAGTATCTCAAAGTGCCTGAGACCTATTAAGTCTTTAAGATGTTGCTTTTACATTATTCCTTTCTTAAAGGAATGGTTTATTTTTTTAAACAGGAAAAATTTACTGTTTATTATAACATTTACCATGTCAACTACCATATGAACAGTTAACGACTTCCCACATCATTTAACTTCAATAACTATTTATATACTGTATAAAAGCCAGATTTTGGCTAGCATTCTTAGGTACAGCGTAGACCTGGGTTACAATGAATTGCTCCGTCCTGCTTTAAATCAGGCACAGTCTGACACTTGTGCAACATACATGCAGTTGCTTAGGTAGGGGGTAGAGACTCTGTACATGTAGTGAAATTTTGCTCCAGCCGTAACTGTAACTGTGTATAGTTGTACCATTACCAGTCAGATCTCTGAAAATTATGAATAAAAAAGCGGGTGAGGAGTTGAACCTAAAGCATGAGCAGCCAGCTGACTTCCCACAGGATACTGGATAAAGGTGCCATATGAAATGGAACCGGGGCTAGGCTTGTTCAGTGGTCACTGGAGTACAGCAGACAGTGAATTTTTCGTTAAGTAAATGAAGTGAACAGTCAAGTGTGGAGTGAGTTGTTTGCCAATAGGAGTGTGTAGTGTTTCAACAGCAGAGTACAGAGATTCCAACTCTTTTCTCTTGGATCATGACCTATGAGAAGCGTTGCAAGCTGGGGCATTTTGGGGAACTGTGGTAGGCAAGCAGAGTTTAAAGGGAACTACGTGGATTATTAAAGATAATGCACAACCCAAGTGCTCATAAACATGTGAATGGATAAACAAAATGTGGCATATCCATACAATGGAATATCATTCAGCTCTAAAAAGGAGTACAATTCTGACACATGCTACAACATGCATGAATCTTGAAAACATTATGCTAAGTGAAATTAGCCAGACATAAAAAAAGACAAATATCATGTGATTCCACTTGTATGAGGTACTCAGAACAGGCAAATTATAGAAAGTAGAAGAAAGGTTACCGGGGCAGAAGGGGTAATGGAGAGTTACTGCTTAATGGGTACAGAGTTCCTGTTTGGGAGGATGAAAAAGTTTTGGAAATGAAAAGTGGTGAGGTTCCACACATGAATGTACTTAATGCCAACGAAATGTACACTTAAAATGGCTAAAAGGGTAACTTACATGCTGTGTATATTTTAGCATATGATAAAAAAGATAACAGCACAAAGCACCTGGCAGAGTGTCTTACACCCAGCAGACACCACCATAAATGACTGAAGCTTGAAGAACATGTGTCCCCCGTATTTCCTATCATTTTTCACCTTTGTAACAGAGCCTGGAATTCTAACCGTTATTGCAGATACGAGTTCCAGAGGAGAAAGATTTAGAAAATTCTTAGTATAATAGCAACTATGACAAGAACGCTGTTGTTAGAAAGGAGGATCTTCTTACTCTCCCCTCGCGGTTCCCAGACTGTAAAAGGTGTTTTGCATTTGCTTTGATCAGTCGCTTGGCTCTTTGCTTCTTGTATAGCTTCACATGGTTTTCTTTCACTTGACATTATCCGCTCCTTGCCCTAACATTAACTTTCTCCACCCATTTCTTTTCACTTCTCTCCCTCAAGCATCATGATGAAATGGTTGGAAATTCAATGTATCTCTCTCTATACTATGCTCCTGAATTTAAATATTAGAGCATACCACTTTATCTAACTTATTTTTCAAAAATACATCAAATTAAATTGTTATTCGATTGACTTGATTTTTCCTGTGGGTCAGCTGTTTCCTAATGACAATACAGGCCACCTGCCATGTTCGAAAGCCACGCTGTCCAATTTGGAAGCCACTAGCTACAAGAGGCTATTTAAGTTTTAATGTATTGCTATTAATTAAAATAAAAGTCAGTTCATCAGTTACAATAGTCATATATGAACTGCTCAACAGCCACAATGGCTAGTGGTTACCATACTGCACAGCGCAGATACGGAGTATTTCCTTCCTCACAGAGCGTTCTATTGGACACTGCTGCTTCAAAGAGCAGAATAAAGTCAGGAACAAGGAAACAACTATTTTAATTGTTAGGCTTGACCATGCCATAGCAACTCACAGTAACCAAGTGGTAGAGTCCAACTCAAACCCTGTTGTTTTGTATGGAAGGTTGAGTAGTTACCATCTTTCTTTTCTCCCCATTGAAGTCAAATTTGATTATAAGATTAAAAACAAAAAGTCACACATCACACAGTTTGGCAATTTCAGGGCAATCAACGTACAACAGGTGTTTCCTTGTAGGCTGCAATACTAAGGAGCACATTCTAGATACAAATTGAGTTCATTTTTATTTTATCATCACTTAAATAAGCCCTCACATAGTATTGAACACAGTTTATCATTACCCCAAATATTTTCTAACCTGACTTCCTATCTAGACTGTAAAGGTTTAATAATAAATTTTTAATTTGTAAAAAGTGGTTATTCATTCAGTGAATTTAGGTAACAAATAATCCCTTGTAATGCTGATGGGCAGCACTGAAGTACATCCCTGTACTACCCAAATCTCTAACATCCAGAAAAGAACTGCAGCCAGTTTAAAAAGACGGATCCTCTTAAGTGTCACAGTATCTGGTTTATAGTAGGTCTCTGATAAATGTTTCTTGAATGTCAGATGAAATTTTCATTGCTTTCAGAGTGTTGAACGAGGACATGCCTTTTCTGTGTGTGAGTCAGTTATATTTGTCTTTTCCACTGACATTAAGTTAAAAAAAAAAAACAAAGTACACAGTAGAAATGCAATTCTAAAGTGATGTTCATACAGTTCATATGAGTATGGAAAGTGGCTATCTTTGGATAGAATTAAGGTTCATTAATGAGTTTTTGTTTTGTCCTCCAGATTTGTTACAATGAACTTCTATTATTTATGCAATAAAGGAAAAAAGTTTTAACTTAGGGTTTCCATAGCTCTAGATATTAGATTTACAAATAAGAATTATTTTAGCAGTTGACAAGTAATCTGGTAATGGACAATTTTCTTTAAGTGAAATAACCAAAGGGCCATCAATTAGAGAAAAGAGCACTGAAATTACTGCAAAGAATCTTATAGCACTGAAAATCTGAAAATTTACCTTAAGTTGGGCCAACATACTTTTCATTTGAAAGGCATTTTTAGCATTTGTTTTCAACAAGATCACTTTAGCTGACTCTCTTGAGCATACTAACAAATAACTCACAAATAAAGACTGTAGACATAATATTTTAAATCTCTTTTATATAAACCAATGAGAATATCAGATTTTAAAATGTGATATACCTGTAAAAGATTTTATGTTTGTGAGAAAGTCTCAAACAGACTGGCACATGTACCCTTCACTATATATCAACTCTGCTGGGAAAAAGCAACATTGGAAATCTTGTGTATCATGGATATGAGCTTTAACCGTTATTTACTACGCTTACTTTAAGTCCTCAGAGAGGCCAAGCATTTATAAAATGATCACGCTTACAATGGCTATTTGCTTCACATGTGTTCTACTTCCTAGTGTGGACTTGAAGTTTCCATGCCACTGTGATTATCCATTTTAATAACCTAAGCACTATACTTAGAATGGAAGCATTCTATGGAATAAACTGAGAAGCATGTCTATTAAAGTTTATGGCCAAAAAATAAATACATAAAGTTTATGGCCACTGTGTTATACTACTATTTAACTTAATTCTTTCTAAATTTCAGATCCCACGACAAGTGAAAGCTATCCACCAATTGGGAAAGTAAATGGTACACTGTGCCTACCAGGACAGATCAGTTTAAGGAAGTTTTAATCTGTCTTTAAACACTGTTTTCAAATTGTAATCTATGTTATTCAAATTTAAAAAGTAAAACCTGCACGTGTATTTAAAACATGTTTTTTTAATATGCCCACCATAACTATTACATAATACACAATCGATAAATAATCATTGAATTTATGCAGGCCAATTTACCCAACTGACCCACCAATCACAATAACTAAATGTAGAATCAATTTACTCTGCCTACACTTTTAGTTTAATACATTTAAAAAATTAACATGATTTTATGCCTAAAAAAGATGACTACATCAAGAAGACAAATATTAAAATATTCAAAAATTTTCAAGTCTGACAACAGCAAATGTTGAAGAGGATATGGATCAATGAGAGGGTTAATGCAATGCTGGTGGGATATAAATTACCACAATGACTTTCAAAAACAATTTGGCATTATTTTAAAAAATTAAACATTCACATACCTTAATACCCAATAATTACAACTTCCACATATATCCTAGAGCAGTGGTTCTCAAAAGTGGGGTCTCTAGACCAGCACCATTAGGATCACCTGGAAGTAGATTAGAAATTCAAACTCCTAGCCTCACCCCAGACCTAGTGAATCTAAAGCTCTGGGGAATGAGGCCCAGCAATAGTTGCTCAATTCCTCCAGGTGATTCCAACACATGCTAAAGTTTGCAAACCACTGCCCTAGAAAGATGCTTGCACTTGTGTGCACCAGGATATACAGTAATACTCATGGCAGCACCGTCAATTTCATTGCAAAATATAAAGAAAATAAACAACCCAACTGTCCACTGACAGGAGAATGGATAAATTGTGATAGTATTTGTATATACTTTGTATAATTATTATAAAGCAGTGAAAATGACTAAACTATCAGTATGTGGGACAAAATGGATGAAATCTTAGAAATATTATACTGAATGAAAAACTCACGTCCAAAAAGACTATGTACGATGTGATACCAATTTAGGATATGATATATCCCAAAGCTGACAAAACATATAGTTTACTTATACATACATACGTGGCAAAACTATTTACTGAAAAAGAATTCATGAAATTGGCTGCCTTCATGGGATAAATATAGGAAAGTAGACAAGCACATTAAGTTTTGATAATATGCTATTTCTTGAGCTGTGTGGTAAGTTTACTGATATTCATTATATTATTTTCCTTTTAATTTTTATGCATATTAGTATTCTTTATTGTATCCTTTTATATGTATCAAATACATTTTAAAAACGTTTAAACTTGAAGAGCAGGTTTCTTATTAATGTTTAGATTTCAATAGACAAAGCTTTACATAGATTTCCACCTTTCTTCAACTCAACAAAATGAATTCAACTCTGGAAACTCTGTTAATACCAACAACACATTTCTGACCTAATATCAAAGCCAGAAGAAAACAGGTCCGGGACCAAGACTGTAAACATCAGTACAGAATTAAGATCTATTTCATATCCCACTGTATCTGCAGTGCCTGGCATGGTTCCTCCTCAAAGACGGAACTCAGTCTAAGTGTCGACTGAATGAATGAATAAGGTATACAAAAGGCCTACAACTGGCACAGCACATTATTGAATATTCTCAATTTTAAAAAAAAGCAACTTATGTCCAAGATGCACGGAAACTTTGAATTTACATCGGGTTGCTCAGAAGCCACTCACTACATTCAGAGATCTAAGTTCTCACTTCATATTCCTCGATGCCAACTATTACACAGAATATTAAAAGGAGAACAACGGGAATTCTGAGGCATATGGAGAGAGGATGAAAAGGTTCAAACCCGACTCTTCTGGAGCAACTTAAACAAACTAAAATGTAAAGATCCCATTTTTTTAGAAATGTGGCCTTCAAATGTTTTTCACTACGTACCCCTTAAGTAAAACGTTTTTGGGCATGTGCTCAAACATTTGTATACTTATTTACTTACTTATAAAGTATATACCACTGTCAGGAAGAATATAATTTCCCAAATGATGAGGACTTTTATTGACTTAAGACGATGAGTCAACCAGTAAAAATCCCGTAAATATTTATCATTAAATTTAGTGAACTCCTGCCAAATTCAAAGTTGACTTTATACATTAAAAGAAAAAGAAAAAAAAATCTGAAACTGCCTTTGTGTGCTGGAAAGTATTTTGAAATGTCTTGCTAATTGGGATGACCTCATCCTATTATTGGCTAATATCTCAAAGAACGACATACACTTGGGGAGCAGTTTACTGTTAATAGCAGTTATTAAATAGGACTTCAAATAGTCTTCTTTAAAATTTGGGGCTTTTTGCCCTCTTCTCCGATCTAGAGATCCATTGTTTTTTGTTGGTTTGTTTTGTTTTTTTTAAAGATTGGCATTTTTAATTTATTAATTTATTTATTTATTGGGTTGCGTTGGGTCTTCATTGCTGTGTGCAGGCTTCCTCTAGTTGCAGCGAGCACGGGCTTCTCATTGCAGTGGCTTCTCTTGTTGTGGAGCATGGGCTCTAGGTGCGTGGGCTTCAGTAGTTGTGGCTCGCGGGCTCTAGAGCGCAGGCTCAGTAGTTGTGGCGCACGGGCTTAGTCGCTCCGCGGCATGTGGGATCTTCCCAGCCCAGGGCTCGAACCCGTGTCCCCTGCATTGGCAGGCGGATTCTTAACCCCTTTGTGCCACCACGGAAGTCCCTTTTTTTAAAAAAATCTGATAGTTTATATTAGAAGTGGCAGCCCTGGGTAGGATCCTCTGGGAGGATCCCACATGCCGCGGAGCAACTAGGCCCGTGAGCCACAATTGCTGAGCCTGCGCGTCTGGAGCCTGTGCTCCGCAACAACAGAAGCCGCGATAGTGAGAGGCCCGCGCACCGCGATGAAGAGTGGCCCCCACTTGCCGCAACTAGGGAGAGAGCCCTCGCACAGAAACGAAGACCCAACACAGCCATAAATAAATTAATTTAATTAAATAAATATTTTAAAAAAAGAAGTGGCAGCCCTGCCATTTCTCATGGCTTACTTGTGCTTGCCTAGTTAGTATTGTCTTCGATCTGCATCTTGTTTGAAGGAATCTTGTCAAGCCACTTGGCATTTTGGTGAGGGTTAATTTAGTGAAAACGGTATAATACACATCTTAACCTGGCACATGTAAGCTTCACCACATCACAATATGCCAAAGGGAACCAACTAGTGAAGAAGCAACTGTCAGCTTTTCCCATGTGAACGTCCGGCCTCCTCAGAAGACCTGAGACCAGCTGACATTCTCAGTCAGTCATTAAAAGCACCTGTGTCTTTCCAGATTGGACAAACCAAGTCTTAATATAATTTTATATCTTTAAGTAAAAAATATAAATAAAAGGTATATTTCTTCTTAAACTCTACTGGATCCTCTTGCACGCCCCGTGTGGTGGACCCTCTCACTCTGGAAAGCACTGTTTAGAGAAGGCACAGCCCCCTCTTCAAAACATTTAGTAGTCACACTTATGTTTACTCAGTGTACGGAAAAGTCAGAAGTCTATGATGTAGTCCCCTGCGGTGACTCTGTGTCTTCCTAACCCCAGGCTTCAAGGCCCAGTCTGGCAATCACTGAACAAGCCTTAAGGGAGGGAAACTTATTTGAAAAAGACAGGCATTACTCTTATGGCCAGGAAACAAAAATAGAGGCTAGGTAAACAAGGAGATGATGAAAGTGACACAGACATTCCAACCGGTGGATAGGAAACCAAACTCTATCTCCTTGTAGTGCTTTGTTTCAGCTCCACGAAAAATCATGTCAAGATTATGCCAACCCTGACGAAATACAGTCACTTTATTTATACAGAAAACGCAGGCTGTGATTGTATTATTCCGCTCTCTTTGGTCAAATAAGAGTAATTACAGTATAATTTTTTACATCAGCTTAAGGGAGACGAGAGGAAACACTGACAAGTTTGGCACAGAATATGTTTTCCAGTTAAGCAGCAAGGATTATGGCATGACTTATTTTTAATATTGAATCATACTGGTATTCTCCAGTTTGGGTTTTTATAATCTTTGTAACAAACACATTTAGCTATTTGAGATGAGTTTTTTCCAATTCTCTGAGATTCTCTAGCAAAATATTTTTAAAGCAAATAAAATCAAATCCAAAAACCTAACCTAGTCAAAAGTAAGCAGCTTTCAGAAAAAAGCCACCTTATTGAAAAGATGGCAAGACTAAGCCAGCCAACTTTTGACAAGAACAAAATTCAGTACTTTCAGAAGAAACAGTTAAATATTTATGGCTGGGTCTAAACATCTTGTTTTCCATGCAATAACACAGCAGAGATGTTAAATAAAAGGGTCAGTCAGAGATCTGTTTTTGAGAACGTACTGCAATTGTAACTTTGGATCTACTAAATCTTTCTTCCTGTAACAATATATGTTTTAGATTATGAGTAGTAATCAACAGACAAAACAGGTACAGAAAAAGTTAGTAAGGGTCAGAAATAATGTGAATCTTGGGAAGCCTATTTTGAGGCAGCATTTGTGAAAATTCAAGAACTTGAATTTATGCCAGTTCTGTTTTTATATGAGTATTAAATCTCCAAAGCCAGAAGAACGCAACATTATAGTCAACACACTACAGTGCGGTTCAAATTTTTACAGCACGTTTACTCAAAACTGCAGAGTAGTTGGAAAGCCATTTTTTTAAACCGTGGCACAATTACTCTATTTAAAAATGTAGAGTGTTTCCGAAAGATGCAGGAAGCAAACCATTCTGGCAAATGAAACGGAGCCCAATCTATCTTCATCTCAGATTCACAAGGCTTAATTATTTCTAAATGTCATTTAGCCACACCATAAACGTCTGCCTTGAACAGTCACATTTTCCAAAGAAGCCGAACTTTCCTGGGTGGGGCAAGAGGCTGAGAAGGAACAGGATTCATGTTGGCTTACTGCAGCGTTGGAAAAATATTTAGCACCACACACTCAACAAAGGCCTAACACAGCAAAGAGCAATGTCCAATCAATCCATTTTGCTCTATTGCCCTAGTCCTCTAAGGAACTAAAATACGGCGAAAGACTAAAGAGAGTACAAAAGTTTGGCGGCGGCGGGGCTTGGGGCTCCTAAAGGGGGGGAGGGAGGGGGACCGTCAAGAAAATGTCACCAATTTTCCATCCGTCTTATTGGCCCTAGGATGGGAGAGTGTTTTACTTATCCAGGGAGAGAAAGAGTTGAAATTCTTTTCACCTGATCAACCTTACACGCCTTAGCCGTTACGGCTACTTTCTGGAGCAGACCATTACTCAGCACGAAGGTGGGAACCGGCGCCTTCTGTAGCCAGGGGTGGGGGGCAGCGGGGTCTTGGGGGAAGTGGGAAGAGGAATAGAAGCATCAGGTGACAGCGGCCCTCCCCACGCCCTCCGAGTCCTCTGTTCTCCAGGACCCACACCTGGACTTAGGAACGACTGAGCACAAGCTGACCTGCGCGCTGGTCCCCAGAGCAGCTGGGGAGTCCAAGGGCAGGCTCGGGCTAGGAATCCCGGGGGTGGGGAGGAGGCCGCGGGGACCCGACGTTCGCCTCCTCCTGGACGCCCCCCACCCCGGCGCACGCCCACCTCCCCTCTCCCAGCCCCTCTCCCCAACTTCAGCCCTCTGCCCTGTGCGCCCGCTCCGCACTCCGCTGCCCTCGCCCCCCAGCAGCCGGGCCCGCCTCGCCTCCTCCCGACCCCCTTACCTTTCCATTCTTGGGGCTGCCGTTAAGGAACAGGGTCACCCGCCTCATCGCGCTGCCCCCACTGGGTCCTGAGTGAGTCGCCACCCTCCCACCTGGCTCTCCTCCCACCTTTTTCTTTTCCCGCCCTTCCCCTCCCTCCACCCACTCGGACTCTCCTCCCTTCGCCACCTTCCTTCCCTTACTGACTGACACACACACACACGCGCGCGCACACACACAGGCACGCACTCTCTGTCCCACACCCCAAGGTTGGCGGGTCCTCCTTCCCACCCCGCCCCTGGGCTCCTCAGTCAGCCTGGGGCCCTTCCCCCACCTCTCCCAGACTGACTCTAAGCTCCGCCAATCATCGGGCAGCGCCGGCCAAAATTCAGCCAATCATCGCCCGCACTGGGTGGGCTCTAACTAACCCAGCCCAGGTGGAAGGAGGGAAGAGAGGCTGCAGTCTAGCCGACGGGGAAGGGTTATCAGCCAATCAGAGCTGAACCTGGAGCCGACCGGCGGCTCAAAGCGTTACTGAGCAGGCGCATAGCCAACACCAGGTAGAGCTCATCTGCATACGGAGGCAGGGCTTGAGGGAAGAGGCAGAGCGCTGGAAGTGATCCACAACCAGTCAGAGCCTCCCAACTTTAACCCCTCCCACTCGCTCAACCCACCGAGGAAACGGCTGCGGTCGGGACTGGCTGATTGGGTAAGAGCCAGCCCGTCGTTCTGTCAGGATTGGTTCAATGATTCTTTTCGAAGTTCGCAGCATCCAATCGAAAGGCCTGGGACGGATCCAAACGGCTAACCAAAAGGTTCCTCCGCGAGGCTCTCACGGAAAATAGTTCCCGCGGACACAGGTCAGCGGTGGATCTCTCTGGACAGTGTGTTAACGGCGGCTAGCGGTGGTGTTTCTCCGAGCCCACGAAGCCACTCCTGTTCCTGGGAAGGCGAGGTAGAGGTCTGGGAGAGTTCGGTGCGCGCGCGCACACGTGCGAGTGGCGTGGGCGTAGAGATTCGCAGAGTAACGCCGGGACGCCGAGGAGGCGGGGCCGGCGATTTGAATCGGGCGGCGGGCCGCGGCCGGGCGGAGGGGAGGGTGTAGGTAACGCCGGCTGTGGGGTCTGGGTGTCGGCGGCCGGGGACCAGGTAGCCCCCCGCGGCTGGCTTGGCGGCCGACAGTTACTTTCTCGAGCGAGCCCATCAGGACCAGAGAGCCGAGGTCTAGAAGGCACGACAGCCACGACACTCATCGGCGGAGTGTTCAAAATAAACCCGAGAGCGAGGTAAGGCAAGCGGCCTGGTTGGGATTTCCGAGACAGTAGTGCCGCAGAGCTGTTTCTTCGACGTGTTTCTCAGAAGTGTGTTCTACTGGATCACCCGCGTGCTTTTTAAAATGCAGATTTCTGGGGCCCAGCCAGACCTCCTGAATTAGAATTTTTGGGAATCCGCAAAGCTGCTTCTCCAACAGGGTGCCTAGATGATTCTCATGTTCGCAAAGGTCGAAAAGCCTTGGCTTTATAGTATGGGATCTGCTTTGTTTCATCCCGAACAGCAGTTTCCTCCATTTCTCTTTAATTTGAGCTCCAAAAGTAGTCTCTTGTCATATGTTTTCGTGCCAGTATAGGTTGTATTAGAATTCAGTCTTGAAAGAGGATCTCGATCAAATCACATTAATTTTGGAGGTGGGGTTATTTTTCTTTTTTCTTTCTTCTCTCTCTTTTTTAGATGGATGATAGTTCAAAAGACAGCAAGCCCCTTGAAACCAAGGCGTCTGCTATTAATAACGCTGGTATGTAGTGGCCTGTTGTTTCTTTGTGAAATTTAAGGTTTAGGTGTTTATCTTGATAATGATGTTTAGACATCATTATCTACATATTGTCATACATATCATATCTACATATTGTCTGTTTCAGAAAATACCTCTTTTATTTTGGGAAATGGGAAGCTTGTAACTCCTCACAAGCCTGCAGCTGAAGTGACTCCTAATCGTTGCATGTCAGATGCTTTTCAATCACCTTTGAACTTTTCCACAGTAACTGTGGAGCAATTGGGAATTACACCTGAAAGTTTTGTAAAGAACTCTTCAGGTAAGAGATGTTGTTCTTCTATTGCAGTGCCTTTAAAAGTTGAAAAATTAAACTCTATTTTGTTCACTTACCCTGTCTATCTTATTACTTTATCTAAACTGATTGACTCTCAGACTTGCTGGATCAGGGAGATCAGGGTCCCAGGGCACCCAGCATGATAGTGTTCCTAAGTCACAGCTACGCTCCAGGCCCAAACTGGAAAAGGACATGTTGTGCGAGTCGCTTTTTGACCCGACACATGGGATACAGGAGTGTGTATGCGAAAATGTAATACATTTTATGGTCATGTGTGGTAAAAATGAGAGAAAGTTGAAGGGCAATTAAAATATGACATTGACAGACTGGGGCATGCCTCTTTCAAAATCGCAAACAAAATTGACTCAGGCTTATCTCCTTTATGGAATAGAAATGAAATTCACCTGTGAAGTCTGATTTAGCTGAAGAAACAGATAATGGGAATGGAATTAGAGAACAGAATTTAGAAATGGAGGGTAATGGGGTACTTGGAAGTCAGAGGGCACTAGACTAGTAATACCTGATGGAGACAAGACTGAAGTGGATGCCAACCTGTGTTCCCTTCTCAAGAACATCATTCTTAGACCTTTAAAAAGCTAGACTGGCTGGAATTCAGGGTAGTGTGCTGAAGGTAGACAGGTATCTAAGAGAAACAAATTATTTTGAACAATTGAGGACATGAGAGTGTGTGCCTGGGGGGAGATCGTCCTTGGGGATCAGAAAAAGAGAAGTTTTTAGTCCAAAGCAATCCATTACCAACTCTGTGCAGGAAATAAGAAACAAAAATGAGACCTGTTAATTCAAATATATTCATGCGTTTGTTCCACAACTTTTTTAAATAAATTTATTTATTTCATTTATTTTATTTTTGACTGTGTTCGGTCTTCGTTGCTGCACACGGGCTTTCTCTAGTTGTGGCGAGTGGGGGCTACTCTTCGTTGCGGTGCGCGGGCTTCTCATTGCGGTGGCTTCTCCTGTTGTGAAGCACGGGCTCTAGGTGCGCGGGCTTCAGTAGTTGAGGCTCGCGGGCTCAGTAGTTGTGGCTCACAGTCTCAGTAGTTGTGACACACGGGCTTATTTGCTCCACGGCATGTGGGATCTTCCCGGACCAGGGCTCGAACCCATGTCCCCTGCATTGGCAGGCGGATTCTCAACCACTGTGCCACCAGGGAAGCCCTGTTCCACAACTTTTTGATAAACGCCTCCTATGTGCCAAGCACTGCTCCAGGGGCATGGAATAAATCAATAGACAAAACAAAGGTACCTACCCATCTGATGATGTGTGCACAGTTTTTCCCGTACTTTTCCACTTAGATCTCTGTACCATGCGTTCATCATATTCTCTCTCGGGCTGGTGGACCATGGGTATTCAGGGCATGATTACTGATTGCCTTGTTTTGTTCCAACTTACAAGAGAGTTTTCATTATAGGAAAGTCATCATCCTACCTTAAAAAATCCAGACGACGCTCTACAGTTGGTGTTCGGGGCTCTCCTGAAACAAACCATCTAATTCGTTTCATTGCCCAGCAGCGGAATTTAAAGAATGCTTCTTTGACCAAGAATTCCCCTTGTCAGGTATGGTTTTCTTTTTTAAGTTCTGTCATGAATTCTTCTAGGGGATGTTTTGCTCTGTTAGAAAGCTTTTGTCCAGTGTTGGTACTCTCCAGTGCACCTCATCTGTTTGGGATCTGGAGAGAGAATATTTTCTCTGTGTCTTACAGAGATTGTGCGCTTAGTGTAAATGTTGATGTTGAGCATGGATCTATTAAAGGTTATGAAATCCTGGATAGAAATGGTGTTCTGGAGGCGCTTTCTGTTTTATTTTGCACATTTTTGTCTAGTTCATGTCTGTTTTTCTCTAATGAGGTGAGGCAGTGTTTTCCGACCTTCTTTTAATATTTTGTCTGTAAGTGTCTAATACTTTTGTGACTACTGTGTGTTGGCATGTAGGGGCAAGAGTTCCCCACACCCCCACCAAAATGTATTTGGGATAACCTTGTGGAAAGGAGCGAAGTGTTTGTTGCTGGGGAAGTATTTAGATATTTTTGCAGATTTTTATCAGAATAATACATGCTTCTAAAAAAGTCAAATAGTACAGACTCGCTATGAAAGGCAGTCCCGGGCTTGCCCTTCTTTGGCTCTTTTGGCTCTTTTGGTATGGGCCTTCCTATTTTAAAAGGTACTTTTATTGCCACTTCTTTATTTTTCATTTTAGACCCTGTGTATACATGAGGCTGTTTAGTGCAGTGCAGGGCTTCTCAGAAATTATCTGCAGATTCCTGGGAATCCCTGAGTCCCATCCAAGAGGTCCATGAGGTCAAACTATTTGTTGAAACAGCACTAAGGTGTTATTTGCCCTTTTTCACTGTGTTGATGTTTGCACTCATGGTGTAAGAGCAGTGGTGGTTAAAACTGATGGCCTCAAGCAGTCATTTTACCTTCAACCCTGTTCATCATTTACAGAAAACAATAATAAGTCCAGTTTCACTTAACATCCTTGATGAAGCAGTAAAAATTATACATTTTATTAATTTTCAACTCTGGAATATTATGTGTGATGAAATGGGAAGTAGACACCAGGCACTTCCGAAGTATATACCAAAGTGTGGTGGATGTTTCCAGAAAAGTCATGGATATGATTGTTTGAGCTGTGAACTAGCCACTTTTTTCATGGAACATCGTGTTTATTTGAAAGAATGACTGACAGACATGGTTAGTCAGACTTGGGAATGTGGCTGGCATTTTCTCAGAAATGAACAGTGAACCTGCCACTTCAAGGAAAGCCAGATATTTCTTACCAATGAAAAAAATTCGAGTTTTTGAGAGAAAACTAGAATTTTGGAAAACTTGTATTCACCACTGTGATCTTACTTGACAGCTTCCCAATGGCTGCACTTTTCTGATGGATCAGTGGGGATATTAATGTGACGTTTGGCTATTGCACAGTAAAATATGTCAACGTTTGGAAGATACACATAACTGAGTGAACCAGTATTTTCTACGTGACCAGTACATGCAAATTATACCCTCAAGTTGCAGGATAGGCCCATGGATTTTAACGTAACAGAATATGAAAAGTTCATTGATAGGATTTCATATTTGACATTGCAACTAACATTTAAGAAATCTTCATTGAATTTTGTGTTGCATTAAAGGATATCCACAATTCTGGAAAAGCTGTTGGAATATTCTTGATAGATATAACGAACGTGAACTAAGAGTCTTTGGTGTGCTCAATAATTTTTTACGGTGTAAAAACTTATTGAGAACTGTGTTAGAGTATATGGGAACATGGCCTGTGGAGTTGTATTGTTGGCGTTTGATTCTAGGCTTTATTATTAGTTAATTGTGACTTTTGGCAAATTACTTGAATTTTCTGGTCCTGTTTCCTCATGTATAAAACAGGGGTGATAATAGTAGCAAGGGTTTTATGAGGTTGAATAAATTAATAGATATGAAATACTTACAACTGTGCCTGGAACATGGTATGTTTTATGCTATCATTGTTGTTATTTCTGTGAAAAATGAGGATTTTGCTCTCACATCTCCTAGCCATAGCTGTCCTGACACTTTCCCCTTCCTGCCTTCCTACCAGTACAACCAGTTACAATTTGTGTTTAAATTAGGGTTTACTATGTATTATCTAATCCTATAGATATTTTTCATGAATTGCCATATGGTGTGTTAGGGCCATATTTCCTTTCTTGCATAGCTTTTGTTTTTCCTGTGATTAATAAGTACCTTTTTTTTTTTTTTTGGTTTAGTCTTCTAATTTACCATGATGGACTATCTTTCACTGTGGATTGTTGAGGACATTATAGTTTTGTTGAAGTTTTCTTCCTTATTTCATGGGGTCTCATTTTGCTACCTAATTATTTTAGGTTCTGGCTCATGCTCAAATCTTTCTTCAGATGCCTAGTGATCCTTGACTCTGTTCACATTTGAAGGTGCGACACTTTAAAAACTGACTGGGAGCTAACTGTGTGTGTTCTGGCTCTGCTGGCTGGTGGATTTCCATGTAGGACAACAGGGCCACTTTTTCAGTGAAGGAACCCCCAAATATTAGAATCCTGTGGGTATTTTCTCTTTGGCAGATCTGTTTTCTTTGAGGGAATTCCTGGGGGTGTAAACCTGAGCCCTAGAACCGTGGAAGGCAAATGTGGAAAGTGGCTGGAAGTCATTGAGAAGACTTGGACAAACTGTTTTCAGTACAGGCCTCCTATCCTTAGCTGTTTAGATCTCATAGAGTCCTAAATCTTTGTGTTCCCTCCAAAACATAAAGGTTCTTTCCTATTTGTGGAGAGATCTGTGGGTTCACGTGCTACTGATACAGCGTCAACATTGCCCTGGACCCTTGTTTCAGACATATTGAATATCTGATGCTTTAGATAACCTGAGCCTTTCTGGGGGTCTCTAGCAAGTCTGCTTGTTTCCTGTTATCAAACCACCCTACGGAGCCCCTGTCAGTTTCAGCTTTCTCTGGACTAAGTCAGTTTTTGTTTGGTGACATTCCATATCTGCTGTTGATTTTTCTCTTTTTTTTTTTTCTTAAGGATATACATACACATTTGTACATAAACACATCCCCACACATATCATATGACTGTACTTATTAAAAGAATTGCTGGAATATATAGTTGTAGTATCTAGCATTGAGATATTCAAGAATGAAAACAAGAGTAGTGGAGGAAAGATGAGGGGTATATATTGCAAAATGATCACCACGCATAGTTACAAATTCTTTTTTCCCTGTGATGAGAACTTTTAAGATTTACTCTTTTAGCAACTTTCAAATATGCAATACAGTATTATTAATTATAGTCACCATGCTGTACATTATATCCATGACTTATTTATTTTATAACTGAAAGTTTATACCTCTTGACCCCCTTCACCTATTTTTTGTTTGTTTGGTTTTTTTTCCTTCACCTATTTTTTACACACTCCCAACAACCAGCCACCAATCTGTTCTCCGTATCTGTGAGCTTGGTTTGATTTTTTTGTTTTCTTTTGTGTGTTTGTCTTAGATTCCACAGATAAGTGAGATCGTATGTATTTGTCTTTCTCTGATTGACTGACTTAGCGTAAGGCCCTTGAAGTCCATATGTGTTGTTGCAAATGGCAAGGTTTCATTCTTATGGCCGAATAATATTCCATTGTGTGTATACCACAATTTCTTTATCCATTCATTCATCAAGCGACAATTAGGTTGTTTCCATATCTTGGCTGTTGTAAATAATACTGTGTTGAACATGGGCTTACATATATCTTTTTGAGTTACTGTTTTCCTTTGATTAAGTACCCAGAAGTAGAGTTTCTGGATCATATAGTACTTCTTAATTTTTTGAGGAACCTCCATACCATTCTCCATAGTGGCTGCACCAATTTGCATTCTGACCAACAGTGCACAAGGGTTCCCTTTTCTCCACATCTTCACCAACACTTGTTATCTCTTGTGTTTTCAATAATAGCCATTCTGACAGGTATGAAGTGATATGTCATTGTGGTTTTGATTTGCACTTTCCAGATGATTAGTAATGCTGAGCACCTTTTCATGTACCTGTTGACCATCTGTATGTCTTTGGAAAAATGCCTATTCAGATCCTCTGCCCATTTTTTAATCAGATTGGTTTTCTGCTGTTGAGTTGAAATGAGTTCTTTTTATATTTTGGACATTAACCCCTTATCAGACATATGATTTGCAAATTTGCTCCCGTTTGGTAGGTTGCCTTTTCACTTTGTTGATGATTCTCTGCTGTGCACAAGCTTTTTAGTTTGATATAGTCCCACTTGTTCGTTCTTGCTTTTGGTGCCTTTGCTTTTGGTGTCAAATCCAAAAAATCATCACCAAGACTTATGTCAAGTTGCTTACCACCTGTTTTCATCTAGGAGTTTTACGGTTTCAGGTCTTATGTTCAAATCTTTAATCCATTTTGTGTATGGTGTAAGATAGTGGTCCAGTTTCATTCTTTTTTGTATCTGTTCAGTTTTCCCAACACCGTTTATAGAAGAGACTGTCCTTTTCTCATTGTATAGGCATACCCCCTTTTATTGTGCTTTACTTTATTGTGCTTTGCATTTTTTAAAATAAATTTATTTATTTATTTTTGGCCGCGTTGGGTCTTCGTTTCTGTGCGTGGGCTTTCTCTAGCTGCGGCAGGCGGGGGCCATTCTTCGCTGCCGTGCGCGGGCCTCTCACTATCGCGGCCTCTCTTGTCGTGGAGCACAGGCTCCAGACGCGCAGGCTCAGTAGTTGTGGCGCACGGGCTTAGTTGCTCCGCGGCATGTGGGATCTTCCTGGACCAGGGCTCGAACCCGTGTCCCCTGCATTGGCAGGCGGATTCTTAACCACTGAGCCACCAGGGAAGCCCCCTTTTTTTTTTTCTTTTCTTTTTTTTTTTTTAACAAATTGAAGGTTTGTGGCTACCCTGCGTCGAGCAAGTCTACTGGCACCATTTTTCCAACAGTATTTGCTCACTTTGTATCTCTGTGTCACATTTTGGTAATTCTTGCAATATTTCAAACTTTTTCATTATTATCTTTTATTATTATTATATTATATCATATCATTACTATTAGGGTGATCAGTGATATTTGATATTACTATTGTAATTGTTTTAGGGCTCCACGAACTGCACCCATATAAGATGGCAAACTTAATCGAAAAATGCTGTGTGTTTGTGTGTGTGTGTGTGTGTGTGTGTGTGTTCAAACTGCTCCACCAACCTGCCGTTCCCCCATCTCTCTCTCTCTCTCCTTAGGCCTTCCTATTCCCTGAGAATAACACTATTGAAATTAGGCCTTTAACTGTTCAAGTGAAAGGAAGAGTTGCACATCTCTCACTTTAAATCAAAAGCAAGAAATTATTAAGCTTAGTGAGGAAGGCATGTCAAAAGCTGAGATAGGCTGAAAGCTAGGCCTCTTGGCCAAACAGTTAGCCAAGTTGTGAATGCAAAGGAAAAGTTCTCGGATGAAATTAAAATTTCTACGCTAGTAAACACACAAATGATGAGAGAGCAAAACAGTCTTATTGCAGATATGGAGAAAGTTTTAGTGGTCTGGATAGAAGATCAAACCAGCCACAACATTCACTTAAGCCAGGGCCTAATCAAGAGTATGGCCCTAATTCTCTTCAGTTCTATGAAACCTGAGAGAGGTGAGGAAGCTGCAGAAGAAAAGTTTGAAGCTAGCAGATGTTGGCTCATGAGGTTTAAGGGAAGAAGCTGTCTCCATAACATAAAAGCAAGGTGAAGCAGCAAGTTATCCAGGAGATAGATCTAGCTAAGATAATTAATGAAAGTGGCTGCACTAAACAACAGATTTGCAATATAGATGAAACAGCTTTACATTGGAAGAAGATGCCATCTAGGGCTTCCATAACTAAAGAGTAGAAGTCAATGCCTGGCTTCAAAGCTTCAAGGACGGGCTGACTCTCTTGTTAAGGGCTAATGCTGCTGGTGACTTGAAGTTGAATTCAAAGTTTATTTACCCTTCTGAAAATCCTAGGGCCCTTAAGAGTTGTGCTAAATCTATTCTGCCTGTGCTCTAAAAATGGAACAACAAAGCCTGGATGATAGCATATCTGATTACAGCATGGTTTACTGAATATTTTAAGCCCTCTATTGAGACCTACTGCTCAGTAAAAAGATTCCTTTCAAAATATTACTGCTCATTGACAGTGCACTTGGTCACCCAAGAGCTTTGATGGAGAAGTACAATGTGATTCACGTTGTTTTCGTGCGTGGTAACACAACATCTATTCTGCAGCCCATGGATCAAGGAATAATTTTGATTTTCAAGTCTTATTATTTAAGATATACATTTTGCAAGCCCATAGCTGCCATATATGGTGGTTCCTCTGGATCTGGGCAGAGTAAATTGAAGACATTCTAGAAAGGATTCATCGTTCTAGATGCCATTAAGGACATTCATGATTCATGGAAAGGGATCAGAGATCAAAATATCAACATTAATAAGAGTTTGGAAGAAGTTGATTCCAACCCTCATGGATGACTTTGTGGGGCCCAAGACTTTGAGGGGTTCAAGGAAGTAACTGCAGATGTGGTAGAAATAGAGAATTAGAAGTGGAGCCTGAAGATGTGACTGAATTGCTGCCATCTTACGATAAAACTTTGATGGATGAGGAGCTGCTTCTTATGGATGAGCAAAGAAAATGGTTTCTTTTTTTTTTTTTTTAAAGGAATTCCTTTATTTTTATTATTTATTTTATTTATTTTTGGCTGTGTTGGGTCTTCGTTTCTGTGCGAGGGCTTTCTGTAGTTGCGGCAAGCGGGGGCCACTCTTCATCGCGGTGCGCGGGCCTCTCACTATCGCGGCCTCTCTTGTTGCGGAGCACAGGCTCCAGACGCGCAGGCTCAGTAGCTGTGGCTCACGGGCCTAGTTGCTCCGCGGCATGTGGGATCTCCCCAGACCAGGGCTCGAACCCGTGTCCCCTGCATTGGCAGGCAGATTCTCAACCACTGCGCCACCAGGGAAGCCCAGAAAGTGGTTTCTTGAGATGAAATCTATTCCTGGTAAAGATGCTTTGAAGACTGTTGAAATGATGACAAGGGATTTAGAACATTACATAAGCATAGTTGATAAATCAGCTGCAGGGTTTGAGAGGATTGGCTCTAATTCTGAAAGAAGTTCTCCTGTAGGGAAAATGGTGTCAAACAGCATTGCATGCTACAGAGAAATCGTTTGTGAAAGAAAGTCAATCTATGTGGCAAACTTCATTGTTGTCTTATTTTAGGAAATTGCCACAGACACCCTAACTTTGAGCAGCCACCAGCCTGGTCAATCTTTGAGGCAAGACCCTCCACCAGCAAAAAGATTGCTGCTCACTGAAGGCTCAGATTGATGGTTAGCATTTTTTAGCAATAAGGTTTTTTAATTAAGGTATGTACGCTGTTAGACATAATGCTGTTGCGCACTTAATGGAATACAGTCTGGTGTGAACATAACTTGTATATGCACTGGGAAGCCGAAACATTTGTGACTTGCTTTACTGCAATATTCACTTTATTGTGGTGACCTGGAACCTAACCCACAGTGTCTCCAAGTTATGCCTGTAGATTCTTGGTTCCTTTGTTGTAAGTTAATGGACCATATATGGATTGGCTTATTTCTGGGCTCCCTATTCTGTTCCATTGATCTATGTGTCTTTGTCTGTTTTGGTTACTATAGTATTATAGTTTGAAATCAGGGTGCATGATGCCTCCGGCTCTGTTCTTTCTCAAAATTGCTTTGGCTCTTCAGGGCCTTTTGTGGTTCCATACAAGCTTTAGGATTGTTTGTTTCATTTCTGTGATAAATGCTGTTGGAATTTAGACAGGGATTGCAATGAATCTGTAGATTGCTTTGGGTAGTTACGGACATTTTAACAATATTATTTCTTCCAGTCCGTGAGCACAAAATATCTTTCCATTTATTTGTGTCGTTTTCAATTCCTTTCATCAGTGTCTTATAGTTTTCAGGATGCAGGTCTTTCAGTTCCTTGGTTAAATTTATTCCTAAGTGTTTTATTCTTTTTGATGAAGTTGTAAACGGGATTGCTCTCTTAATTTCTCTTTCTGATAATTCTTTATTTGGGTGTAGAAACACAGCATTTTTGTATGCTTATTTTGTATTCTGCAATTTTACCGAATTTGTTTATTCTAGCAGTTTTTTGGTGTAGTCGTTTTCTATATATAATATGTATCTGCAAATAGCGACAGTTTTATTTTTCCCTTTCCAGTTTGCATGCCTTTTGTTTTCTTTTTCTTTTTTTTTTTTTTTTTGCCTAATTGCTACTTCTTGATCTTTAAGTGTGACGGCATTAGTTATTGACTTCCCATCGTGTTCAGTGGAAAGTTAGCCCTCTTTCTTCCTCATACCTTTTATCGTAAATGTACGTGTGCACTTCCCATCCTCTATAACTTCCCAATAGATTGGTTCCATCAATATTCAAATGTTTACCTTATTATGACCGTGTGTGTTATTCTGCCCTGTTTTTCCTCATGCGTTTGTCTTACTCTGTCCCTTTACCTCTTCCTGGACCCCCATGGCGTCCCATTCCTGTGCCTGTCCATCGCAGCAAAGCTCCCTGAACAGCCATCTGTCCTGTCTTGCTCCGCTTCCTTCCCTCCCATTCTCTCTACTGTAGCCACTCCAGTCGGACTTTTGTTTCTACCACTCCATGGAGAAGACTCTTGTCACCATTGATCACAAATGGCCCGCACCTTGGCCAAGACAAAGATTAAGTCTAAGTTTGCATCCTTTGCAACCTTGCCTCGGCTTTTGACTGAGTTTAGCTACTCCCTCCTTGAAGTGCTTTCTTTGCTTTCTTTCTGGGATACCACACTGACCTGATTTTCTTCCTGTGTCACTGTCATCCGTTCCTGTGTTTCATTTGCTTATTCCACCCCTTCCAGTTTTCCCCTCACAAATGCTTGAGCTCCCCCACGGCTCTCCTCTGCCCCCTTTGCTTTCCTTAGGTAAACTAATCCTTTCCCATGGCTTTGAACATCAATTATAGGCTGATGACTCAAATGTCTAACATTGGCCCAGAGTTCTGTAGAGCTCCAGACTTAGATACCCAGTTGCCTAGTCAACATCTCCCTTTGGGTGTTCCAGTAAGCATTTCGAGTGTTACCTGGCCACAGCCAAACTCCAGGTTTCCATTCCCCACGAGATCCTCCGGTTCACTTCCTCATCTCAGTACACGCTGTCATCCAGTTGCTCAGGCCAACGACCTACCAATCTTCCTCGGTTCCTTCCTTTTTTTTTTTTTCCTTTTCATCTCCCACATCCAACCCATCATTACCTTTTGGCTTCACTTCAAAAACCTATCTGTAATTCCTCATGTCCCCCAGCTCCACTGCTACAACCCTAAGGTGATTTCTACCTGAATCACCAGCTGCTTCTTCATAACTGGTCTCCTTATTTCCCTCCTTCCCTGGTCCGTCCACCATCCCACAGAGCAGTCCAAGAGATACTTTTAAAGAAAGAATCAGATCATTCACTCTGCCTCTTAAAACCTTCCTGTGGCTTCCTGTTATGCCTTGAATTAAACTCAAACCCCATCTTGCAGCCTTGAGTGCCCTCCCTGATCTGAGCCCTGCCTACCCCTATTCTCAGCTCCCCATCTCCTGCCATTTTCTGGGCATGCTGGCCTTCTTTCTGCTGCATCCTCTTTCCATCTCAGGGCCTTTGCTCTTGTTCCGCCTTGTTCTTGCAGAATGCCTCCCTCCCCCAGTATCTTCCCTTAACTACCACTTTCTGTTGCAGTTCCAACTCAGATGTTACTCCTGATAGAGCGCTGTCCTGACTCAAGTAAAGCAGCGCTGTTATTACTAAATCACACTCCTTTTTTACCTTCTCAATGGCACCTCTTGTACCTGAAACTATATTAATATATTTTCAGAGTTTCACTCTAGAATGTAGTTTCCCCCTGTATCCTGAGCCCCTTGAATAGTTTCTGGTACATGGAAAGAATGTTGACTGGACGATGTAATTCCTAAGACAAAAGCATCAGAAAAGCAGTCCGTTTTGAATGCTTCCTTTATTTTTTGTACATGAGCATTGTTCTCTTTCTCCGTCAGGAAACAGAGAAACAACAGTTTTGACTGGGGAACCTTTAATTTGTTTAAAGCAGTATTTCAGAATGCTCCCAACTCCTAGCACATTAAACCTAACCCTCCCATGTTCAAATATAAGTACAAAAAATGTACATTCAACGTAAATTGTATGACTTTGGGATAAACCCTTTCTTTCTCTATATCTCAGTTAGGTAAGAGTTGACCACCAGCTTTTTATAAATGTTATGTGCTGTTTATGTCGTAAAGGTTTACATCATCAACCATATTTGAATTTTAAATGTTGTGTTATTATGCAACAGAGTTTGCTTTCTGAAGGTATTTAACTGGGAATAGAATCCAGTGTGTGAGCAGATTCACCGTCAAACATGGCTTCAAGGTTTTAACTGATTTTTCTCTATATGATATCTTAAAGGGAGGTAATTTTTTTACCTTACTTTCACCTGTTAGCATAATTTTTTAAATTGGTATAAGCTCCAAATCAGTGGAAGTATGTTAGTCTAAATAATAAAGGGGGAAAAAAACCCCAGAGAACCTAACCAGTAATTTATTTTATAGGTAACAGAACTATTAAATTGTATATTGCTTACACTTATCTGGCACTTCTATCCCTGCTAATACCAATTTGACGACTCTTTGGTTGAAATCCTGTTAGCAGAGTCTCCAGAGAGCTCCTGTGCTTAGACCATTTTTAACTATTTGGCTTTGTAGTTTCAGTGAATGGCTAGCTTTTAGCTCTAAGGAAGTAAGCTCCCATGACATCAGGAAGATTTAGCTGGTGGGGCGCCAGAGGGGAGAGGGTATATATGTGGGTGGGTGTCTAAGCTACTTCAGAACGTCTGTATATTGTTCTGGCCCCTGGGGAGAGGGTGTGTCTGGATGGAAATGAATAGAGACTAGGTTGGATGGAACTAGTTATGCTGAGACCTACCTGTGACAAAGGTGCCATGCAGATCATTTTCTAAGGATATTTTTGGAAAACTTTGGTAAAATTTCCAAATAGACAAGTTCTTCCTATCCCTTCTTCCTTAGCCCTATCTCCAGGATTTGATGGTTTCTTGTGATCTCCATATAGTCTGTCTCTCTCTCTCTCTCTCTCTTTTTTTTATGTTGTTTGTATTGGATAAACTCTCTGCTAACTGTACAGACATAAAATTCTTACTACTGATTTTAATTTTTATTTTGTATGCAATTTTTAAAGGTTACACTCCATTTAGTTATTACAAAATATTGGCTATATTCCCTGTTTTGTACAATACATCCTTGTAACGTGTCTTACATCCAATAGTTTGTACCTCCCATTCCCCCACCCCTATATTGCCCCACCCCAGCCCCATAACAGCTAGTTTGTTCTCTATATCTGTGAGTCTGTTTCTTTTGTGTTATATTCACGAGTTTATTGTGTTTTTTATATTCCACATATAAGTGATATTATACAGTATTTGTCTTTCTCTGTCTGACTTATTTCACTTAGCATAATGCCCTCCAAGTCCATCTGTGTTGCTGCAAATGGCAAAATGTCATTCTTTTTTATGGCTGAGTAGTATTCCATTGTATACATATACCACATCTTCTTTATCTGTTGATGGACACTTAGGTTGCTTCCATATCTTGGCAATTGTAAATAATGCTGCTATGAACATTGGGGGTGCGTGTATCTTTTCGAATTAGTGTTTTTGTTTTTTTCAGGTGTACATCCAGGAGTGGAATTGCCGGGTCATGTGGTAGTTCTGTTTTTAGTTTTTTGAGAAACCTCCATACTGTTTTCCACAGTGGCTGTAACAATTTACATTCCCATCAGCAGTGTATGAGGGTTCCCTTTTCTCCACATCCTCGCCAGTGTTTGTTATTTGTGGTCTTTTTTTTTTTTTTTTTTGGCCACGCCACAGGGCATGCAGGATCTTAGTTCCCAGATCAGGGATCGAACCTGCACCCCCTGTGTTGGAAGTCCAGGGTCTTAACAACTGGACCACCAGGGAAGTCCCTATTTGTGGTCTTTTTGGTGATAGCATCCTGACAGTTGTGAGGTGATATCTCATTGTGGTTTTGATTTGCATTTCCCTGATGATTAGCGACGTTGAGCATCTTTTCATGTGCCTACTGGCCATCTGCATTTCTTCTTTGGAAAAATGTCTATTCAGTTCTTCTGCCCATTTTTTAAGGGATTAATATCCAACAGATGTAAACAACTCGTGCAGCTCAACATCCATATAGCCTCTTCAACTGGCCTCTCAAACATTTTGTGCGGAACCTCTTTCCCTTTCACGTTGATTCGCTGAGGCTATCTCAGGTTATGGGCTCTCAGTTATAAAAGAGGGTCCTTAACCACCCCTCCCACTTCCCCCCCCCTCCCCCCGCCCCCAGAAAGAATCCTATTAAAGATTGTTAAGCCCTCAAATAATTGGGATGTGTTTTGTCTGGGTGCCTTTTTAAAGTGCTTTCCATCTCCTCCAGATTTCTCCTGTCTGGTCCATGGGCTTGTCAGTGTCAGTACTGGCCAGCCTATAGCTCCACATTTATACTTCCCATGTAGCTATTGCCCTTTGCTCAGATTAAGGAGGAGAGAGGAGAAACGAAGATGATGGCCGTACACCGAATATTCAGACTCAGAGTGTGTGGTTCACGGGAGGAGAGGCTCTGCTCTATTAACTTATTACCTCTGCTCTTCGAACAGCCTATCTTTGGTTTGATTTATAATGTCCTCTGTGCTTCTGTGTTTTAACAGGGCAGCCCTGTTTTGTATCGAAATGTTCATTCTTTAAGAGAGCAAATATCTGCCTTCCAGTCGGCTTTTCACTCCATAAAAGAAAACGAGAAGATGACCGACTGTCCTGAATTCTCAGAGACGGAAGGAGAGTTCAAGACCACAGCCTCGAGTGAGTAGAAAGAAGGGCTTTAGTATTTATTCAGACCATCCTCAGTATAAAGAAGATTTAGTTCTACAGTGTGAAAGCAGTCTTTTCTGAGTAGAGCTGTATTTTTCAATAGGGCCTACCATTTAAAGTTTGGGACATTTCACACAAAAATCTGGATTTCTGGTTTCTCTTGAAAAAACATGATATCAAGCATTCCTGAGCCTAACGTCTTAACATTTCCACATGGCCACAATTAAGTGCTAAGTGTTATAATGTCGAAGCCAATGGGCTCATTTCATCTTTAGAATAGGGCATGTGGTAGATTTGAGTGCACAAAGCTTGATTTTTTAGAGGATTATTATTAAGTTCAGCAAGCATTTACATGAATACCAAACTCCCAACCCTGATATTATAAACAGATACATTCAGTCTGACATCTTGATAGCCTGCCATATTCTTTACCATAACTTTTAGATTGTAATTTATTTGGTAATTTTTTTCTGTCACTTTTGATTTTCCAATTGCAAAGCATTGCAAACACCAGAACTAAACAAAATCTTGGTCTTGCTGTAACCACCATAACCCTAAGGTTCCAAATGGTTTTGTTTGGTTTCTTGAACTATCTGCAAGTACATTTCAACACCTCCTTGGGTGCAGGGCATTGTTACTCAAGACAAATCCAGTTCATCTACCTCTGCAGTACATGACCTGCTCCAACGTACTCATTTTTATTTGTAATTTGTAACTTAGCTATTCTTCAGTTTTGTTTTTTTTTTTTTTTAATTAATTAATTTATTTATTTTTGGCTGTGTTGGGTCTTCGTTTCTGTGCAAGGGCTTTCTCTAGCTGCGGCAAGCGGGGGCCACTCTTCATCGCGGTGCGCGGGCCTCTCACTATCGCGGCCTCTCCTGTTGCAGAGCACAGGCTCCAGACGCGCAGGCTCAGTAATTGTGGCTCACGGGCCTAGTTGCTCCGCGGCATGTGGGATCTTCCCAGACCAGGGCTCGAACCCGTGTCCCCTGCATTGGCAGGCAGATTCTCAACCACTGCGCCACCAGGGAAGCCCTATTCTTCAGTTTTTATCTGAGCTTTTAAATATTTTATTTACATCATTACTAAAGTTCTATAGACAATTAAATTCCCTTTTTGTACCTAGGAAGAACTGTGGCTGTATTTTTCATAAAATCATACACGGTCAAAGCAGAACCAATATTAGAACATAACCACATCCTTTAAAATGTTCAAAAGAAAAGGTTTCATTCTAAACTTAAAAATAGAATGAGATACTATTTCAAAAATGCAAATGTATCTTGACGTATCTTTGTACATTTTAAAGTCTGAAAAAAGTCAATTCTAATAATTAAATTTTTATCTTTTTAGCAGTCATATTCTTTTACTTTTCAGTTAGATTTCCTTTTTTGAATAAAAAATGTACTACTAGAGTTTTCATTGATAAAGTATTTAGGCTCAAGCATTAAATTTTACTAAAATTATTAGGATATACACAATTTTCAAATGATGCTGTAAAAGAAAATATTGAAGCCTGTGTTGTTTTGTTTTTATTTTGTTTTGTCTACCTAGCCAAAAAGGAGAGTCTTGGTGAATGCCAACAGTGTGAGTTCCCTGCAAACTTGTCATCCAAGCGACAGAGAACATCCTCTCCGAGCAGCTCTGATGGAAATCTAACTGATGCCTTTGGTCTCCAGATACACAATGTTGCTGCTTTTCCCAATACAGATAGACAGTGTGCTGTTGAAACTTCTGCAGATCTCTCTGAGGTAATTCACTTATTGGAAACACAGGAAGATGAAGCTTTGGATTTCTGGCTAGTCAGTTTTAGGACTGACTGTCAAGGCCCTTTTGCAATTACAGTACTTATGTATATTGTATTGCTGTATTTTATCTGGGTTTTAAATTGTGTGTGTGTGTGAGAGAGAGAGAGAGATTTCCTGCTTGTTAAATGTTTTTTGTGGTTGGTTGGCTTATTGGTTATTAGAGACGGTTTTGATTAGCATGTTGCTTTTGATATGAAAAAGACTTTATGAAAAGATGAAGCCCTGTGGTCTTCTATTTTTGAGGTGTTGTTGTAGGTACCAGTGGTACAATTGTGAGAAAGTCACAGTCCTGCCCTTGAACAGCTTTCTGTCTGCTGGGGGAGACAGACATATGAGCACCTAATTTACACAGAACTGGTAAATGAGGTGAAGATTATACTTGGGCTGTACCCCTCAGGTCTGGGGGTCTGGCATTTCTCCCTTGCTGCCCCTCACTGGTTTAATACCAGCTGGAAAGCATGGTGCCGTTTAGCGATTTCTCCCTTGCTCTCCCCACTTCGTTCAAGTAGCTGTAGGGATTTTTTTGTTGCTTATAACTACCTAGAGGCTGTCAACATCATCGAAAGATGATCACCATCGTGAACTGAATCATACCGTTAAGTGACTTCCCTGGGGGTTAAGACTCCTCGCTTCCACTGCAGGGCGTGCTGGTTCGATCCCTAGTTGGGGAACTAAGATCCCGCGTGCTTCACGGAGCGGCCAAAAATATATATATAATAATAATAATAATCATACTGTTGAAGATCCTTGACCTTCACACAAGTGTAAACGGGGATCTAGTTCTGACACGACCCTTAGTTCTGGTTTGATACAGCAGGTTTCTGTTTTTTTAGTGAGAGAAGACACCTAATGCCGGTAGAGTGGAAGCTTTTTTCCTGCACCTTCTCTGTCATGTAGATCCAGTACATGTCCTGTTGACCTTATCTGGACTGGCTTAATAAATGGTTGATGGTCATTAGGGTTGACCATCAGGGCCCCCGTGGGTTTCATGTGTATCTCAGAGATGCCTGTAATCTCCACTACCTCTGCTCTATTCTAGTAGATATGAAATCATCATCTGACCCTAATTTTTCTTATCAGAACTTCCATTAATTTTTGGCCATACACCATGATTTACAAGTGGTTTTTACATTAATATGAGTGTGTTTTCTATCCTGGCCATTGATGGTTTTCCTTTTCTAGCTATTGATACCTTCTGTTGTTTGATTAGTAATTATATTTTTCGTTATTTTGAGAATTTCCTCTTTAAAGAAAGCGTTGGCTGGTCCGAATGCAGTGGTGTTTACAATTAATTGATCACAGCCAGTTACAGATTTCTTTGTTCCTTCTTCACTCCCACTGCTTCACTTGACTAGCCTTTAAAAAAAAAAAAAAAAAAAAAGAGAAAAAAAGAAAGCAGTTAACATAGTTTTCTAGACTTCAAACAATAAGGCAGCAAAAATGTGCCCTATCAACATTTCCTAGGGAACTGAAAATTGTTGGGTAGGATGTTTTGGAGGTAATTAGAATGAATGCTCTGTTTTTAGTTCGATTCCTATATACTTCCATAAGAATTAACTAGATAATGAAGGCGATGGATTGATTGATTTAATATCAGATTTCCAGATAATCTATAATGCTTACTCAAACCTTTATAAAAAATACCAGTAATCCTGTAAGTAGTAAAATTTAATACTTCTTTACTCTTTTTTTTCTCCAAGAAATCTTCTGAATCTGGTTTAAATCTACAGTCTAGATGTTTAGTTGGAGAGTATCCTCTACTTTCAGAGCTCACAGAGGCTTCAAGTGGTAAGTATTTCATTTTTCTTTAGTACATGTGCCCATTCACCCATTGAAATGTTTGTTCAATAGACATTTATGCTTGGTTTACCTATGTGCTAACATTTGGGAAAACTAAAACCATTCCTTACATTTTAGGAGCTCATGGTATATTAGAAATGTTTTAGAATTCTTGTTACGTGAGAGATGACGTTTTCTTTTTTGAATTACTACCAATAAGAATTAGTGAAATATTTCCAAGCTGATAGAATCTATTATAAAGGATAGGATTATACCAATAGCTCATACAGCTCAATATCAAAAAAAAAACAACAACCCTATCAAAAAATGGGTAGAAGACCTAAATAGACAGTTCTCCAAAGAAGACATACAGATGGCCAGTAGGTACATGAAAAGATGCTCAACATCACTAGTTAGTAGAGAAATGCAAATCAAAACTACAATGAGGTGTCACCTCACACCGGTCAGAATGGCCATCATCAAAAAGTTTACAAACAATAAATGCCGGAGAGGGTGTGGATAAAAGGGAACCCTCCGACATTGTTGGTGGGAATGTAAATTGGTGCAGCTATGGAGAACAGTATGGAGGTTCCTTAAAAAACTAAAAATAGAGCTACCATATGATCCAGCAATTGCACTCCTGGACATATATCCAGAAAATACGAAAACTGTAATTTGAAAAGATACATGCACCCCAGTGTTCATAGCAGCACTATTTACAATAGCCAAGACATGGAAGCAACCTAAATGTCCATCAACAGATGAATGGATAAAGACGTGGTATATGTATACAATGAAATATTACTCAACCATAAAAAAGAATGAAATAATGCCATTTGCAGCAACATGGATGGACCTAGAGATTATCATAAAGTCAGAAAGAGAAAGACAAATACCATGTAATATCACTTATATGTGGTATCTAAAAAACGGATACAAATGAACTTATTAACAAAAAAGAAACAGATTCACAGCCATAGAAAACAAATGTATGGTTACCAAAGCGTAAAGGGGTGGGGGGAGGGATAAATTAGGAGCTTGGGATTAACAGATACACAGTACTATATATAAAATAGATAAACAGCAGGGCCCTACTGTATAGCACAGGGAACTATATTCAATATAAAAAGAAAGAATAGGATCTCTAAACATTTAACAAGTATATTTTGTTAGAGAAAACACTACATGTGATTTTTTTGGTTTTTAAGTATGTGAAAAGGGACCAGCATTCAATATGCTTGTATTGAATGGAAGTCACCATAAGGTATTAGGTTTACTTTCAACATACCTGTGTCTTTATCTTTAAGTAAAACTCTTGTATATGTATAGCTGGCCCTTGCTTTTTTGTCAGTCCTGAGAATTTCTGCCTTTTAATGGACGTATTTGGTACATTAACCTTTCAAGTCATTATTGAAATGGTTTTATTTAAATCTGCCATTTAAAAAAAAATTTTATCCACACAGCTTGCAGAATCTTTGTTCCCTAAACAGGGATTGAACCCACTCCCTCAGCAGTGAAAGTGCGAAGTCCTAACCACTGGACCACCAGAGAATTCCCTAAATCTGCCATTTCTTTCATACATTTTCTGTTCTATTTTTTGTTTTCCCTCCTCTCGTCTTTTGGGCTTATTTGAAATTTTAGAAATCCATTTATCCATTACCTTCTAAACCATACCTCATTGCATCTTTTGTTTTGTTTTGTTTTGTTTTAATGGTTACTCTAAGGACTGTGGTATATACATCCTTAGATTTTCACAACCTTCTTAGAGTTAATGTACAACTTCAGGGGAAATACAGAAACTTTACAAACTGTATAGATCTACTTCCTCTCCTCCCACCCATGTCTTTTATGGTCCTTTTACACTATAGATGTCATCTATACTATATTTATATTCATTTTAAACCCCACAAGATAAGGTTTTTTTGCTTTAAACAACCATGTGTATTGGGAAATATGTGTATATTGGAAATAGCCTTTTATAGTTACCCAGATAGGTACCATTTCTGGTGCTTTTCATTCCTCGCTGAAGATCTAAGTTTCTGTCTGGTATCATTTCCCTTCAACCTGAAAAAGAACTTCCTTCAGCATTTCTTGTGGTGCACATCTGCTCTGACTTCTTAATTTTAATCATGAGATGGATGGATGGATAGATGGGGCAGAGAGCAGGGTTATGAGTTTGTTACCTGGATGAAATAAGATGATTTTGCCTTCAGCAATTCTTACCAATTCTCTTGCTTTACTCTCATGGGACTTTGTCTTAGGAGTGACATATTCTTTGACAGTGGTTATAGAATGTATGAAGTATGGTCATTAAAAACTGTCATCATACCTAACACCTCCCTGTACAATCTGTCTTCTTGGGAACATCACAACGAGGGCCAACGTATCCCATTTTAACACCCCTCTAGGCCCTAAGCAGGAACATTGTATAAGACAGGAAAAGACAAATCTCCCATAGGTGGTGGGGCCTTGATTAAAGGAGTCTAGTGCTGATTCCAGTGTTTTATTTTAAACTGGTTATCTGGTGGCACCCCAGAGGTTATTATATCTCAGACGGTGCACCTTTAGGAAGAGGGAAGAGGTCTTATAAAGTGGGATACTTCAAAAACAAACACACACATAGAAAAAGAGCTCAGATTTCTGGCTACCAGAGGCCGGGGGTGGGGGGAAGGGAGAAGGGGGAATTGGAGGGAGGCAGGTAAAAGGTAAAGACTTCCAGTTATAAAATAAATAAGTAGTAGGGATGTCATGCACAACATGATAAATATAATGAACACTGCTGTATGTTATATATGAAAGGTGTTAAGAGAGCAAATCCTAGGAGTTCTCATCACAAGGGAAAAAAAATTTTTCTATTTCATGCTGTATCTATATGAGGTGATGGATATTCACTAAACTGACTGTGGTCATCACTTCATGGTGCGAGTAAGTCAAATCATTATGTTGTACACCTTGTATCTCAATAAAACTGGACAAAAAAAAAGTAACCCCTCTAAATACTGACAGCTATAAAAAAACCTGTTACCCTTCAAACAAAAACAACAACAACAAAATAAATAAAATGCAAGTCACACTGTGTCACTCCCCTCAAAATCTCTCACTGGCCTCCCAGCATACTCAGGATAGAATCCAGTCCACCCACTTCCTACTAGGCCGCACCTGGCCTGGTCCTTAGCCTTGGCTCTGAGCTTGTGGCTTAGCTGTCTTCTTGTTCGCTCTGTTCCAGTCACTCTGGCCTTGCCCCACCTCTTATACGTCACTGGTCTTTGCACTTAGCTTTGAGCATATGTATAATCTTCCCTAGACACATGTGCAGCTCGCTTCCTCACTGTGTTCAGATGCCTGCTCGGGAGGCTGTCCTTGAACTCACTCCCACCCCCTCCCATACCCTAACCCCATCTCTACATTATTCTCCTTAATGGCATGGGTTACTGCTTGTTATTATATATACATTTCTTTAACTTTTTATTTTAAGATGACTAGATTCACATGCAGGTGTAAGAATGAATCCATAGGAAGAAAGCCTATCCACCCTTCCCCCAGTTTCCCCAGTGGTGACATCTTGCATAGCTGTAATACAGTGCATGACCAGGAAATCAACACTGATACAATCCACTGACCTTTTTCGTTAGATTTCACCACTTTTGCATGCACACGTTTGTGTGTATATTTTAGTTCCATGATTTTATCACAGGTGTAGACTCACATAACCACACTACAGTCAAAATATATCACAGTCCCATCACACGGTCCCTCATGCTACCCTTTTACACAGGCATAGCTACCTCCTTCCTTCTGTGCCCCCCAGTTACTATATTTTATGTTGTCTATTTGTCCCCTGAGGCCAAGGGGGCTTTATCTGTGGTGTTTATATCTCTCGCAAAGTGCCTGTCACATCTTAAGCGCCCAGTATATATTTGTTAAATGTCAATCATCAGGCACTGATGAGCAATGAATGCTCTCTTGTAAGAATTTGCAGGGGGGGCCTTGCCTTGCTTGGGGGTACATACAATATGTTCATTTTTTTATTTGACAGTCGTTCTCTTCAGCATTCTGTCCTTTCCCTCCCACTACCCTTGCAGGCTGAAAATGCCTCTGACTCCACCAATAAAATCAGTCATGATTCATTGTCTGGCTCAAGTTAGTTTCATGGTGCAAACCGTAGGTGTCGTGAGTGGAAGCAGATTAACAGTTAATAGCTGAGCTGTGGGTGCCTTCTTAGATTTCCGTGGAGCCAGGGCACCTTACTTACTGTTGCCCTCAGTAGTCAGATTTGAAGTAAAAGCTGTGGCCAGTGCCGCTTCTCTTTGTTTTATGTCTCCAAGTGAAATCCCAGATGCTACTCCTCAAGCAGGATATCTTAGGGTTGAATTTCTGAATAGGTTGTTATTCCTTTTGTAAATACGTACTACTTTTGGTGTAGAACAGACTGACTCAGATGTCTGCCACCTCTCATGTTTACACCTCTATGTTGAAGGAATCCAGGTTGCTGACTCTGTAGAGGGCGAAAGATCCAGCGATGCCGTTTCAGTTGACAAATTTACAGAAGTGAGTATAGACATGGCTCCTGAAGCCGGGTCACTGGTTACTCCACTGTGCCAGAGGGACATTCCATCCTCTGAGACCTTTGTACTTCGTTCTGTGCTGAAGAAACCTTCTGCAAAGCTGTGTCTAGACAGCCTGCAGGTCAGTATAGAGCTACATTTCCTAAAGCAAGTTGAATAAAAATTCATTTTGCTTCAAAGAAATACCTCTGAAATGTTACGTAATACTGGCCTAACAGGAAATGTCTTTTTTTTTTTTTAACTCAGTGTGGAATATAGTATGTTGAGTTTAATATAGGTAGACCATATTTTATAAGAGTTTCATAAGTTATTAATGTGTGAGTTTGTTAATTATTTCCACCAAAAATATCTGCTCTTCAAGATACCTCTTACAGGCGTGCATGTTTAAGTTGAGCTAGCATGAGAAGAGCGTAGGTTGATGGGAACTAGCTGGCATTTATTGAGTACTTGCAGTGAAGGTTCTGGGATATATGACGTACGTGCAGCAGCAGTATCCAAGGAAGGTATTAGCCCCATTTTACATGAACTCAGCCTTGAAGTTGTTAAATGAACCCAGACGAATCTGATGTTAAACATCCGTGACAGGCTGTAAACACTCTGAGAGGTTGAGAGGATGGCTCTGGGGTCACAGGGCCTGGTTTCATGTGCTGACGCTGAAGTTTAAGAACTAGGCAGATTAGTTAACCTTTTTGTACCCTGGTTTCCTTATCTATAAAAGGACAATATTAGTAACTTCCTTACGGGGTAATTTGAGCATAAAGTAGGATAATAATGTGCAGTTAGCGCCAGTGCCTGGCAAATGAGAAGTACACATTTTTTTTTTTTTTGTACTTGACCATACAACTATACCTATAAATCTGTCTTTAAAGCCAAAATGAACTAGACTACCTTCTATCTACATGGATATATGGTCAGTTGTTATTTTTAAATGTTTTAACAGTTTTTTTGGTTAAAGAGCTTGATTTGGGTTTCTATACAGCACTGCTCATTTTTATCTTTTATTTGTTTTATCTTCTCCTCAAAGAAGAGACTTAGCATCTCAGTGATCTGTGTAACTCTTATCAATTAACAGTGTTATGTAGCAGAAACATCAAGTCCTGCCACTAAAATCATATTAAGACTTTCACAACTAATGGTCTTCTTGCTAAGCTGTCCAAAGCTTGCAAGTGTATTCTGTTTGAGTTGTTGGATAACTTTCATGGGAATGAAAAGTCAATCTAAAGGTTAACATGAACTTTGTTTTGTAAGTTCACTTATTTCACAAATATTGATGTGAGCATTTTCCTGGTTAGGAAAATGAAGCTGACTCTCAGGAGATGCTTGATGAAGGAGGTTTGTTCAGAGCAGGACTGTTTCTTAGAGAAGGTACTGCTCTTCCGATGGGTGTGCTGGAGAAGATGAACAGCTCTAGAGAACAAGGGCTGGTCAGGGCTTAGGCTGAGATGGGACAAACAGATGGTGATTTGGAGGTGCCTCTCAGCCAACCACAGCCCTGGCTTTCACCCACTTTGCTCCAGTGGCCCTGTGTTTGGACTTGCCCTTCCCGTTCTTCAGGATTCACATTGTCCCTTCCTCACCAACTTGCCTACTCTATAATCTTCTTCTGGAAAAGCACAGAAGGACAAATGCTACTTTCTTTCCTTGTTCTAACTCAGGAATATAGTATCATAGACTGGAGATTTATACACTTATAAAAGGTGTGGTTCCCATGTCTAAAAGACAAAACACCCTATTACGCCATTTACATATTTGGTTTTTTCTTGTTTTAGTGGAATTCTTATACTTTAGACCATTTATGTAGTCTACCTCATTTGACACCATCCAGAGAGTACATTGTAATTCTGGCCATTCACATTTTCCTTAAAGTCATTTGCCAGGTCAAAAATGAGGGAATGAATTTAGCCCACATTATGGATTTCTGTTCTTTAATTTTGGCCTAAAACTATTTACTAAAGTATTATGATAGCTAGAGAACCCAGCTTTTCGTTGTGGGCTAATATCATGATATTTTAAGTCAGATCAACTATGAAAGTAAAGGTAATCTGCAATACTATGTAGTATCTACCCTTGGCAGGAAAAAAATTGGAAGTTGTCCTTCTTAGTGTCTGTGTGTGTGTATTTATATACGTAAAATCATTCATCAGTGTTTATTTTATTTAGGAACGCCGTGACAACCTCTGTGATGGTGGGACTCATCCAAACTTAATCTTAAATCTTGCAAACTGTTGCAAAGAACGAAAAGCAGGTAAGAAATTCAGATTTATTTTGAAACCTAAAGATATCATTTGCTTGTTATTAAAAAAAATCTGAGGTAGTATGTAGTATTTTCAATGATCTACTAATGCCTGATGCTTCTGAAGTTACATGGGAATGAAGAAGAGTTGGGAGGGATGGACTCTGTTGAAGTTTCAGAATTGGTTCTACCCATGTCATCTATCCCTTTTTGCTTAGTGGTGAAACTTGTAAGGAAATTGATATTCAATTTTGTAATCTTTTAAGACAGGCATGCAGAATTTACTTTAAAATCCATGACCATATTTTAATTAGAAATATTGCTTATCTTTTCCACTTTAAACTGTTTTTCTCTACAAACTATGTTTTGTGTTATACAAATAGCCAGATCCAACCATGTTAAAAGAGTCTAGGATATGTCTTTTAGATAAGAAATGTAGCTTAATCTTTAAATATATTCCCACTTATTATCTATAGAAGGTCAAGAAAATTGTAAAGTACCAGACTCTCTAAATATGAGGAAGAGGAAGAGAGTTACTTTCGGAGAGGACCTAAGCCCTGAAGTATTTGATGAATCTTTGCCAGCAAACACTCCGTTGCGTAAAGGAGAAACACCGGTTTGTAAAAAGGATTTAAGTACCCTCAGTCCCCTGCTACTTGAACAGTCCCCAGCTCCTGAGGGGTTACTTCAACCAAATTTTGATGACAAGGGAGAGAATCTTGTAAGTGTGAAAAGTGTGGAACAATCTTGTTTATATTTTCATCAGACCTCACCTATTTTGCATGAGCAATAATTGTGCTTTGAAATCATGAGATGGACTGAACAATGTGTCATGGTATAAATTAATGCATTTTCTAGCTAGATGACTACCAGTTTTCTCCTATTAAAAACAATACTTCCATGACTCCTTGTACATAGCATATTTCCTGGAACCTAACTGCTATTGACTGTTAAGATGTGCCATTGTTTTATCTATCACTAAGAAAAAATGCTGAAAGTTAAACTGTGATACACACCATGTACTCAGATTTCAGAGGTGTTAAAAGGTGAAAGAGCAACAATCTTAGAATTGATATATTATAAATATAGATTGTTCTTCCTCCTAAGATAAATTTCTACAGGTGGGATTACTGGATTAAGGAATATGAACATTTTTTGAACTTTTTGATACATACTGCTAAATTATTCACAAAGTATGTACTAATTTGAACTCACAGCACTATAAATGATTTTATTTTATTATACCTTTGTAAACCCTGGGTTTTAATGGTACTTTTTTTAAAATAGCTTGATAGGAGAAAAAGATGACTGGAAAATATTGTTAGTGAGGTTTGAACATTTTCACATGTTTATAGGCTATTTGAATTTCTTCTCTTGAGAACCGCCTATTAATTTTACTTACCCATTTTTATATTGGGACCATCATTCAATCTCTCTCTTGCTGTTATACTTTGAAATAAGAATATTCTGCTTTTGGCCAAGATGGAATAAGATGGACCTAATTTACATTCCCATGAGAAACAACTAAAAAGCCAGAGAAAAAGATATGAAACAGTGGTTCACCGGCATTGACTGTCCGGAAGCACAGACAGTAATCTCTGAGGGGGGTAACAAATGAGGTAAGCCTTACGAGAGCCCCAACTTACTGCCTGGGCTGAATTTCCAGGCTGCAGCACAGGGAGGGGTTACCTTGGTGGAGCCTGGCAGTCTCCATGAGTTGAGAAGATGGATTTGGAGTCTGGAAAAGTGAAGGAGGCTGGAGTTCACAGGGTAAAATACCAGAGAGAAAAGACCTGCAGAGAGAGGGAACTCGGGAGATCTGCAAAGGGTCTCGTCAAGTCTCCAGCTGAGTGCTGGTCAACATGTCCTTGTGAGTAAACTGCCTCAGGCCAGGGAGGAACTGCCCAAATGGAGCAGAGGGAAATGCCTAGAGCTCACACAGGGCAGGAATCGTGTTCCCACCAACTCATGTAGAAAAACCTTGTAATTCAGAGGGTGTCAGGTACTCAGAAGAGTATTGCTTCATTAATAGAGCAGAATTAAACTAAAAGCCTGGCAAAGCTTAAAAGCAAGTCTTGAAAGGATCTAACTTATACCCATGTAACTGCATTGCATAATGAACCTCAAGAATATCAAAACTGCTTTTGGCAGCTGTGAAGGTGGGGAGATCCCAGGGAGGTCAAGGCATCAGATCTCATTGTCCTCCCAGCCCTTCAACCCTCCCCTGAAGGCCCTCAATAAAATGGTTTTATCCTTCCCACCAAACCAAAGCAAAACAATCTAGCAGCAAATAATGTTAAACTCAAAATGTCTGGCATTCAATTAAAAATTAGTAGTTGTGTAGGAAAAGATGCCCCATAATGAGGAGAAAAATCAATCAATAGAAATAGACCCAGAAATGACACATATGATAGAATTTCTAGAGAGACATAGAAAGAGTTGTTTTAACTGTATTTCATATATGTTCAAGAAAGTGAGAAAAGATTGAGCTTCTTAAGAACATGGAAGATAAAGAAAAGACCCAAATCAAACTCTGTACATTATAATCTCCAGGAATAAAAATATGTTGGATGAGGTTAATAGCATATTAGAGACTGCAAGAGAAAAGATTAGTGAATTTGAAGATGTAGCAATAGAAATTATTCTCAATGACACACAGGAAAAAGACTGAACGAGAATGAGCAGACAATTCATGATCTGGGACAACTTCAGGTGGTATAAAGTGCTTGTAATTAGGGTTCCCAAAGGAGAGGAGAGATTGGAAGCAACAGGAAAAAAATATTTGCAAAATAGTGGCTGAAAAATGTCCAAATTTGATAGAACTATTAACCCATTGATCCTAAAGTTCAACACATTCCCAGCACAAGAAACATAAAGAAAAATACACAAAGCTTAAAATCAGCAATGAATGGCCTAAAAGGAGCCAGAGAGAAAAAGACACGTGACATAAGAAGAACAAATATAAGAGAGGCAGCAGATTTCTGGTTGGAAACTATGCGAGCCAGAAGACAGTGCAGCAACATCTTTTAAAGATGTATTTAACTACTTAGAGCAAAAAACCAAAAATACCTGTCAAACTAGAATTCTCTATCCAGTGAGACCATCTTTCAAAACAAAAGGTGGAAATAAAGGCTTTTTCAGACATAACAAAAGTTGAAATAATTCATTACCATAACAGGTTAGCATTAGAAGAAGTGTTGAAAAGGAAGCCCTTTAGTCAAAAGGAAAATAGTTCTGCATGAAAATCTGCATCTACACAGAGGAATGAAGAGCACTGAAAATGCTAAATATGTGGGCAAATGTAACAGACTTCTTTTTAATTAGTCTCTGTAAAGGATAATTATTCAAAGCAAGAGTAACAACAATATTTTGTTTGGTTTATAACCTAGGTAAATGAAATATACAACCAAATTAACATAAAGGTTGGGAGGGGTTCTTAGGCTATAAACAAAGTGGAATTAAGTTAAAAGATATGTACTGTAAACCCTAAGCCACTATAAAGTAACAAAAGATGCATGGGATGCAGGTAAAAGCAGTGCTTTGAGGAAAATTTTTAAAAATTAAAGCCTGTATTTGAAAATAATAGAGGTCTCCAATTAATGATCTCAGCTTCCACTTTAAGAAACTAGAAAAAGAAAAGCAAATTGAAACCAAACTAAGAAGAGGAAAGGAAGTAATAAAGATAAGTGTAAAAATCAATGAAATAGAAAACAGAAAAACAATAGAGACAAATCATTGAAATCAGAAGGTTTTGCTGCAGAAAATAATAGTAAACTTCTAATCAGACTGTTCAGGAAAAAGGGAGAGGATACTCATTAGCAATATAAGGAATAAGGGAGGTGACATAATTACATATCTTAATAATACTAAAAGGATCATAAAAGAATATTATGAACAACTTTATTTTATGCCAATAAATTCAACAACTTAAGCTACATTCCTTGAAAGACACAAGCTATCAATCTCACTCAAGAAGAAATAGGTGGTCTCGTTAGCCCTATATCAACTAAGGAAATTTAAATTGTAGTTAAAACCTTCCCACAAAGAAAACTGCATGTGCAGATGATTTTGCTAATGAATTCTACCAAACATTTAAGGAAGATACAATACTAATTCTGCATACATTCTTCCAAACAAGTTGAGTTGGGAATGCTTCCCAATTCATCAATGTCAGCAGTAGCCTGATACCATAATCAGACATCATGAGAGAAGAAAACTACAGTCCAGTATCCTCACAAACATACTAACATATAAAAAGAGAATACATTATGACCAAGTGAGATTTTATCCCCAAAATGCAAGGTTGGTTTATTTGAAAGACAATATGTGGAGTTCACCATATTAACAGAGTAAAACAGAAAAACTCTATGGTCATCTCAGCAGATGGAGAAAAAGCATTTGACAAAATCCAGCATTCATTTCGGATAAAAACTCTGAGCAAATTGGTGAGAAAAAAGAATTTCTTCAACCTGATAGATTTTATCTATGAAAAATTAACAGCTACCATTATACTGGCTGTGGGAAAGAAAATATTTGACATCTGCATTTATATTTACCCTTAAGGTCTCCTGAATAATACTGTAATGTTTGGTTGTGTTTATTAATGAATTTTCTTACTGTATTGGGGTTAGGATATGGGATTTTAAATAAACCAAAAAGTAACTTATTAGTGGATCATCATGACTACTTTCACTTTTTAAAAATTATTATTATATTTTAAATTGTTATTTTGGTGGGTTGTAGTTAGTAAGCATGGTTTCCTTAAATATGATTGGTAAATATTATAAAACATTTATTTTTATATCCAGTATCTTGTTTTTGCTCTGACTTTTTTTGGTTAATCTTTTATTTCCCATCTTTATGCTTATTACAATTCCTCCTACAAAAATAAATACGTGTTATTTTCTTTTGGGCACATTATTTCTATGTCCACTGGATTTAAAGATATCTAATTTCTACTTTTTTCTTTGTTTAGGAAAACATAGAACCTCTTCAGGTATCATTTGCAGGTCTCAGTCCTCTTAGTAAGTCTTCAATCTCTGAGACTCTTTCAGGTAGTAACTTTGGCTTATCTAAAAATCATTAAATGTCATTTTAAATATGTGTATATATGAAAATCTCCTTATTTTTAAAATTTTATTTTTATTATGATCGTACTTGATTTTTCAAAATCTCAAATCGTGTAGAAAAGCTTACAAGAAGTCTCTTATCCATCCTTTTCCATTCCAAGTCCGTACTTTATAATCACCCACATTTAACTTCCTCCGATGGGTAGCCGCATTTTTCAAATCACTGCAAGTAGTGGAGTTGCCCTCTCAACACTTAAGGATTGACAGTAAGCTCCTTTTCACGTTGCACAATTGAAATGATATGGATCCTAAGGGTCATTTTTAAATACACAAAATTGTTGATCAACATCAACATGGCATTTTGTGCATATGTACTTTCTGAGGTCTCTAGGTTTTTTTTATGATCATGACAAGGCAACAAAGATCTCTCTGTGCTTTCCTGACAAACCAGGACTTGGCCAGCAAATGTCATGGGCAAAGCACTTGCAATGGAACCATTCACGTTTCTCCCCTGGTCGAAATCCTTTAATGGATCACCAACACATCTTGTTGGCTCTAGGACACAAACCAAGCTCATTAGCACAGAATCCAAGACATGGAGTGTTAAGTTAGAGCTAAATTGGAAGCATAGCCTGTCATCTTCCAAAGCTTATGCTCTTTGACAGGTTATACTGCCTTTTATTTATACTGTTAAAAGTGATCAAATTAAAATTTTTTGAACTTTGTGAAATTAAAGTTTTTTCATGTTTTTAAAAATGTTTTTGAATCTCAAAATTTATTTCTTCTGGTAATATTTATGTTCAGATATGGTAGGATACTAAAAGCAAAATTGGTATCCAAAAGAGCATCCAGTGTGTCCAATAGATAATGGATCTTACAACTTTTTGTTAGCTACCCTAATTTTGCTGTGTCTTGCTCATCAGGCACTGATACCTTTGCCTCTTCAAATAACCACGAGAAAATAGCCTCCTGTAAAGTTGGTAGAGCAACGCGGACCTCTAACAGAAGAAGTGTAAGTGTTTGTATTTGGCACAACGTATCTGTTTTTAAATCTTGCACTAGATTTTTTTCTGTTTTCATGATCAAATGATTTATCAGTTAAATCTTGGTTTAATCAATGTGTTAAGAACTAATACCTTATCCTACCTATCACGTGAGGCAGGGTAATGCTGTTTTCCTGATTTGATTTTAATTAATTCTGTTAGAAGAAAAATAACAATAAACAAGATGCTTTCAGAGTGTGTGTTCATGTGGAAGGTAATCTGTTTAGAAAGTTTATTTGGGATCTGTGTGGTTTTATGAGTTGTATCGAAGTGCGAAGTGGAGAAGAGTCACATTTTTTTTTAAATTTTTTAATTTAATTTTATTTTTTTATACAGCAGGTTCTTATTAGTTATCTGTTTTATACATATTAGTATATATATGTCAATCCCAATCTCCCAGTTCATCCCACCCCCCCCCACCACCACCCCCCAGCTTTCCCCCCTTGGTGTCCATACGTTTGTTCTCTAGAGTCGCATGTATTAACAGTCAGAAAATGGCATAAATATAACTTTTTCAAAAACTACCTTCAGTTGTTTTCACTGTGAGCATAACTCCCATCGAATGCGTGTCTTTTGCGATTTTATTAAATTAGATGAACTTGGATTTTTATCTATAGCATCACAGTGCGTAAACATATAGCATACTGATATTGTTTTTCACTGATCCTGTTGATGATAAACCCAGAAGTCAAACTTAGATAATCTGACGGTTCATGATTTTTCCCCCCATAACCCATCAGTAGTTAGGTGCTACATTGTAGATGTTCAATAAATATTTGATGAATGAATAAGACAATGATTCATTTTTATTTTTTATTTTCAAAAATTTTATTGAAGTATAGTTGATTTACAAGGTACAGCAAAGTGATTCAGTTATACATATATATATTTTTTTCATATTCTTTTCCATTATGGTTGATCTCAGGATATTGAATATAGTTCCCTGTGCTATACAGTAGGACCTTGTTGTTTATCCATCCTATATATAATAGTTTGCACCTAAAACAACGATTCTTAAGTTGTTTTTTTTCTCTTCCATAAAATAGTTGGACAGAGTGCGTATGCTTCGGGTCAGTGTTTGATCAGAAATCAGTAATTACTGTTTCCCTCTTTTGAATGTGACTTGGTTAAAATACTTCTAATGGAATTTGTGAATTAAGTGGAAATGGGATGTAAAATGATAGAATTCGCAGGGAAGGGAAAAGAAATGTGAGAGACACTCATGAAAATTTAACTGACTGTGTTTTATGGTAGCCCTGCTTTTAATTTTCTTTATAGCAGTTGATCAGTTTTTCAGAAGAGAGTGTTTGCAACTTATTTAATACAGAAGCTCAGCCTTGTAAAGAAAAGAAAATTAATAGGAGGAAGTCTCAAGAAAGCAAGCACGCAGACAGAGCACTTCCTAGAAAGAATCAGGTGAGTGTGTGTTTAAAGATGTAATAAAGAGTAGAAGTGGTGCATTTCTTTGTTGTATGGTTAGGAAAACACAGAAACAAAATTTTTCCTAGTTGGCCTTGAACCAAGAGTATTAAAATCATCTTATCATAGAATCGAAAGAGCCATAAGAGATTATATACTCAATTATGAATTACCCGAGGGCCATTTTTGCATTTTCTTCATTGGGTTACATACACCCAGCACAGGGAATCACGGGTACTCAAATGTGGAATTGATTCTTATCTTTGAATCTGATCTAATCTAACCTCACCCTCTTTGGGGAATCCTCTGATTTCTTAGGGATGCGTGTGCCATCTGCCTCTTGTTTGACTTTGCTACTGCCAGTGGCTGGTTGGATGACCTCCCCGTATTGCAGGAAGAATTTAGAAACTAGCTCTGTCTTCCTCCACACTCAGAGGCCTGTGCCGGCTCATGACGTCACCACCTCTTTGTGGATAGCAGATCTAGCACCTTGACCCAGGTCCTGGTGTTGCCCTCTGCTTCACTGAGCTGGACCCTCCCCTGCCATACCCTACAGCTTGTTGGTATCCAAGACCTTCCCAGTTTTAATAATACACATTTATATGTCCCCCCACTCTCCGACCCCAGCCTCCTATCCATCCAGTGTTCTCATGCCATCTCACTCATGCCTCTTCTAGTATTATATTAACTCTTCAGCTTTCAGAGATCCTTTAACTTCCTGTGTTTCCTTGTTCATCCTAAGCCGTCTCAGCTGCTTTAAACACTCTTGTCCATAATCTTGGGTCTTCATCCCTTTCATTCCGCTCCCACCCTGGATTAATGCACCATTATCCCCTTTCCCATCCAACACTGCTGCTGGAGAGACCCACAGAGGCTGCTACAGAGTCACTGTTTCAGATACTATTAGAAGTCTGGCCTCATTCGCCACCACTTTGCTACTTCACTTTCATTATTTTTCCAAGGCATTTAATAACCTAGTGACTAAAATCCAGTGCGTCCTTAGAGGTCTTGTTCGCAGCATTTGACATAACTGAGAATTGTCCTGTGTGGTCTCTGTTAAAGGTTTGTTTTCTTCTGCCCATTCCTAAATGTTTGTGTTACCCAGAGTTCTAATCTTTTTTCGAAATGGCTTTATTTTCTGGGTGGTTTCATATGCAGCACGGTTGATGACTCCCAAATCTTTCCCATCTATTAACATAGGTTCAACTACCTACTAGACATCTTTTCTTAAACAGCCCTGCAAACATCTCAAAACTCAACATTTCCAAAACCAAACTTATCCATTTCACCCCAGCACACACCCACCCAAAACAGTAAATTTCCCTCCTGAACCATGAACCAAAAAGTGTTGCCTCACTTGGTTTAAACACTGTACAAACATCCCCAAGTCGGCAGAGCTGGAAGAAACCGGATGTTGTCCTGGTTCAGTTTCTTCTTTAGGTCACACACTCCTTTGAAAGATCCTCTTGCTGAAAAAAAATACACGTCAGTTGAAAATATGCATACATCTTAGATTATGGCATTAGAGACTGGGTTCCTTCCTACTCTCTACAAAATGCTGTTACAAAGAAGGTCCACCTACTTCTTCACATGAAGCTAATAGCCAGAAAGTTCAAGAAGGGTTGACCATTAAGTTTTGCCCCAACCCCTCCCAGGACCCCACTGAGTCAAAATAATTGATAGGCTTAGATAGGCTTAATCCTATTATTAAAGGAATAGGCTTAGAATAGCGATGAGAAGAGGAAGGGAGTGAGGAGGGGTATTCAGCAACCGACAACAGCCTTCAGTGAATTTCTGGAAGACAAGCAGATGGGAGCGGGTTGACAGATAAAAGAGGGGGAAAGATTTACAGCCCAGAATGTGCTGGGAGGGAGGGAGCCCCAGCCTGCTTATGGGAATCCCGAGGAACTCTGGGCCCAGTATTGGCAGGTCCAGTGGTGCTGAGAGTGAGAAGTGGTAGTGGAAAGAGATTAATTGAAGTCCTGTATGTGAAACAATTTGCGCCAGTTTGCCCCTCACCCCCTCTCCCATCCTGAAGCTCAGAACAGGGGTTGACACCTGAATGTTCTCATTCTGGCATTTGGAAGGTCCCACAGTCTGGACAGCCAGCTCGTTTCCCTAAAGAAAAGCCTGCGGTTGACCCTCTCCATCTGCCCTGCCGTGCGTGGCACAGAGTTCCTGGTAGGATTTCCATGCAAGAAAGAGGCTGAGCTGGAAAGCAGAGGAAACCCATTACCAGTTTAGCCAGTATCTTCTTAAGTAAGAGTCAGATAACTGAGTAGAACCAAGAGCATCAAAGACCAATGTTAGTAAGTTTGAAAAACTGACCCCCAGAGAGAAAGGTTATTCAGAAAATGGAAAGAAACTTTATGAAAGTAAATATTCTGATATACTCAGATTTCAGAAAATATTATCTGCAGAAAACTAAGAAGCGGGGGATGCTATGAAAAAAGAGCAGAGAAAGAAAGATTTGCAAAAATATATACAATTTGGTAGTTGGACTAGAGAATCCAGTTAAGGAAAGTTAAGGGAGGACGAGAACGACAGACTAGTAAGAACAGACATGGAAGACCAATCTAGGAGACCTCATAGGAGTCTCAGAACGAGAAAATGGAATGGAAGAAGTTATCAGAATAGAAGGGAGGGTTTCCCGGAGCTGAAGAGAAGAGCCTTCAAGTTGAAAGGTCCTACTGAATGCCTAGGACCAAGAGAAAAGACCACAACTTCGACATGTCAGTGTGAAACTGAACAATAAGGATAATGAGAACAGTGGACTTTTCCTACCAGGAAACAAGGATCGGAGTGGTATCAAGTTTAACAGCAGTCTGAATGCTGAAAGAATTCAACAGGACATTTAAAGCTTCGAAAGAAACTTAATTTAAGCCCAATATTCTGTATCCAGCCAAATTCAGTTACTGTGAAAGACACTCAAGACCGGTGTTTTTTGGTTTTTTTGTTTTTTTAATATTACTGGAGGGAGATAACACTCTAGCAAAATGAGGAAGTAAGCTTGAGAACCCAGGACACAGTGGGTCTAATAGCACAGGAGAGGAGTGCTGCGGAAATCTCTGATTATAGCTGTTCAGTCAGCCTAGAAGAGCAGTCAGGCCAAATTTGAGCAAGAGAAGGGTGCTCCAGGGAGGAGGTCTCTGGAGGGAAAAACAAAAAGACCTATGACTGAGCACATGGAAGTTGTGCCATATGAGAAGAAAAAGAGGGACTTCCCTGGTGGTCCAGTGGCTAAGACTCCATGCTCCCAATGCAGGGGGCCCGGGTTCCATCCCTGGTCAGGGAACTAGATCCCACGTGCTGCAACTAAGAGTTTGCCGCAACTAAAGTTCCTGCACGCGGCAACGAAGATCCCGCGTGCTGCAACTAAGACCCGACACAGCCAAGTTAATTAATTAATTTTTTTAAAAAAAGAAGAAAAAGAAAGGTCATTCTATACCATTCCAAAGAAAAGTCTGCATGCAGGAGTTTTGGAGCGAATATGAAGCAAACTTTAGTAAGTGTGATTTCAAGCAACAATGGGGTATAAGGAAAAGGATATTTTGTAGTATTAGGAATCATCTACAGGGGGCGCCAGAGGAAAGAGAAGGAATCGGAGCTCTGTCCTTGGCAGAGCAGTGAAAAATGTTTACAGGGACCTAATCATGTGAAAGGCGAGGGTATTAACAACTAACAAACAGTATGGTGGTTTAAAAAGTTCAGGCGCTGGAGCCAGACACCCTGTCTAACTCCTAGTTTGGTCACTTCCAGCAGTAAAATGGTGGGCAGGATTCTTCATTTCTCTATTGGTTTTAAAATGGAGGTAGCAATGGTACTTATTCTATAAGCTTACTGGAAATATTAAACGAGTTTTAATACATATAAAATGCTTAAAACAATGCCTGGTAAGTAAGTAAGCACTATGGCTGTTTTTAAAATTATCATCTTGCAAATTAGGGGTTCAAGATATACTTTTTTTAAGTTGTTAAAAAGAAATAGAAATGTAAATTCAAAGGTAACCAAGAGAAGAAGCAAAACTAACATAGGGAAGAGGAAGGTTTAGTTTAAGAAAGCGATAGCCTCATGGTTTATGGTAAGGGGGTAGCAGAGATCTATACTGTATCGTAGGCTGAAATGTGCTAAGAGAGTGGATCTTGTGTTCTCGCCACACACACACACACACACACACACACACACAAACAGTAACTGGTAACTCTGAGGTGATGGATGTGTGTATTAACTTGACTGTGATAATCATTTTGTAATGTATACATATATTAAATCATCATGTGCACCTTAAGTCATGTGAAACCTAAATAAATACAATTTTTATTTGTCAGTCATACCTTAATAAAGCTGGAAAAGTTTTGAAAATAAAATTGCTAACTTGGAAGTAGCAGTAGAATTTATAAGCATGAATTCCTTTATAACCTAGAAATGGAAAAAGTTTACAAAATATGACTCAAAAACCAGAAACAGTGAGGCCAAAGATTGGTAAATTTTGCTCCATTTGACCGAAACGGCATGGAGCATGCATGGGGAAAAAGCTCCGTAAGAAAATCTAAAAGACAAAGGACAAACTTGGAAAAAAGTTTTTGCAATTCGTATCAAAATCTCCAAGAGATTTTTGTTCACAAAATTGAAATGAAAGGGCCCTTAAACGTGGAAAACATGTTCAGACTCGCTCATCATAAGAGAACTGCGAGTCTAACATGCATTGAGATACCGTTTCTTAGCTTTTTTTTTTTTTTTTTTTTTTATTTATTTATGGCTGTGTTGGGTCTTCATTTCTGTGCGAGGGCTTTCTCTAGTTGTGGCAAGCGGGGGCCACTCTTCATCGCGGTGCGCGGGCCTCTCACCGTCGCGGCCTCTCTTGTTGCGGAGCACAGGCTCCAGACGCGCAGGCTCAGTAATTGTGGCTCACGGGCCCAGTCGCTCCGCGGCATGTGGGATCCTCCCAGACCAGGGCTCGAACCCGCGTCGCCCGCATTGGCAGGCAGACTCTCAACCACTGCGCCACCAGGGAAGCTCGTTTCTTACCATTTTTGATTAGCAAAAATCCAAAAGTTTGACAGCGTACTTTGCTGGCGAGGCTGGGGAGAGATAGGCACGCTCGTACATTTTCTGGTAGCGTGAATCTCTGTGGAGGGCAATTTGGCAATATCAAGCCAAATTAAATATTTTCATTTACCCTTTGACCCAGCAATCCCATTTCTAGGAATCTATCACAAAGATCTAATGACAGAAATACAAAAAGGCACATGTACAGAGTTAGTTATTGCAACACTCTGTAATGCAAAAGATTAACAAACCAAATGTCCGTCAGATGTCCACACGACTGGTTGAATAAACTGGTGTGTTCACAAAATGAGTATTTTGTAGATGTAGAAAATAGCGGAGAAATGATCCAAACCGCTATGCAGTGATGCTAGGATGTATTTACTGTTAAGTGAAAAAAAACAAGTTGTAAGCTACCTGCTGTGGGATAAATTGTGTTCTCTCAGAATGCATACATTGAAGCCGCCACCCCTGTATCTCAGAATGTGACTGTGTTTGGAGACAGGGCCTCTTCAGAGGTGATTAGGTTAATAAATGAGGCCCTTAGGTGGTTCCTAGCCCCAATCCAATCTGATTGGTGTCCTTATAAGAGGAAATTTGGACACAAAGGGTGACCCCACGGGGGGCACAGACAGGGAGAAGAGGCAGCAGGAGAGTGGCCATCTGTATGCGCATGGGAGAGGCCTTAGGGGAGACCAAGCCTGTCAGCACCTCCATCTTGGACTTAATGCCTCCAGAATTGTGAGAAGATAAATTAATATTGTTTAAGCCACCCAGTCTCTGGTGTTTTGTTATGGCAGCTAATATGGCAAACTCATACGTTACCGTTTATCTAAGGAAGTAGGGAGCATTTAAAAAAATGTATATATCAATACACATACATATAATCTTACACAACTACAAAAAAAAGGTGGGAGAATAGGCCAAAGACAAAATAAAACCTGGTTACCTCTCGGGAGAAGAGACAGAGGAGGGAACAGGAAGGAATGAAGGCTAGATTTCCTTGAATGTGTTTTTTACTTTTGACTTTGAACTGTGTAAATGTTCTACGTGACTATGGAACAATTATAGCTCAATTTTAAAAAATTGAAAACAAAATGAAACGTGTAACTATATCAAGTCGGCGGCTTAACCTCATAAAGAGTTTTTTCAAATCAGAAGTTTGAAAAGCCCAACTGGGATGTATCCTAAGGACAAAAATAACTGCACAAAAAGTTTAAGCAGTTATGAAATACTCACTGATAGAAGAATTCCATCTAGAATGAAGCAAATAAGCAGGGTTTTGTGGGGATGTTTTTTACTGTCATTAGGAATCAAGACCCTTCACTAGAGACAAGGTAAAATTGAAATCAAATTCAAAACCTTGTTAGGCTAAATTTTCTTTTCTTAAATTTTTATTTATTTATTTATGGCTGTGTTGGGTCTTCGTTTCTGTGCGAGGGCTTTCTCTAGTTGCGGCGAGCGGGGACCACTCTTCATCGCGGTGCGCGGGCCTCTCACTATCGCGGCCTCTCTTGTTGCGGAGCACAGGCTCCAGACGCGCAGGCTTAGTAATTGTGGCTCACGGGCCTAGTTGCTCCGCGGCATGTGGGATCTTCCCAGACCGGGGCTTGAACCCGTGTCCCCTGCATTGGCAGGCAGATTCTCAACCACTGCGCCACCAGGGAAGCCCTAGGCTAAACTTGAATTGGAAATATCATGAACACATGCTTTTACCCATTTAAAATAAATTTCTAGCTCTGTCTGTTGGTAAGGCATAGAAGCACTGAGCATCCTTTGTACCTATGTTACCATCTCTACCATTTCAGCTAAAAGGGATCAGCGTTACCTTAGTGAAATGGCTGCTTTCAGATTTACAACAGCAAATGTAGAAAATGAGCCCAGGTCTGGACCAGTGTGCAAGCAAGGAAGCCACGTTAAAGGACACAAAATCATTTCAAAGGGGCTTCCACTGACCAAAGATAGGACAGTGTGACCATCAGAGATAACGATTGCAATGGATTAAAACACTGACATCAAATATGAAAACACAATTTCCTCATAATTAAAAACTGACAGCAAAACTTAAAGGCCACCTTAGAAGCTGTCTAGGGCATCAACTCTTTTTTATTTTCAGGGTTTTTGTTTTTCTTGGAAAGTGGAAAATAAAATTTGAGCTCTATTTCAAGTAAACAAATAACTGATAAGGGAAAATTCTTTATCGAAGAATTTTCACTAATCAGAAAGACCTGTTCACAAAAGCTGTTGGATGTTAGGTAGAAGCCAGTTGGGGAGCCAGAGGTAATGGATGGATGGGACGGGACACCTGAGAGCACTGGCCATTCATAACACCACACAAGGAGAGAGTATGAGCCTCCTGGTGCAATGAGGACGTCAATAACCTTCCACGAGATGCTCTTTCCAACAAAGATGAAAGCTGAATCGAATCAAGCCTGGATCTAATGACCAGTGGATAGGAAATGCCAGGGGATGGAGGAACATAAAAACACACATGATTGCAGTTACCCAAATCCAGAGCTTCGCAGCTACTACAGGATAAATGCCTCAGAACATTCACCAAGTAAATGGCAAGGGGGAAAAAAGGAGCCATAGATCAAAGGAAATCCATCAGCCAAATGGCATGTGTGGAGACCTTGTTGGGATCCTGATTTGAACAATTGTAAAAAGACAATTAGGGACCAATTAGAGAAGTTTGAACTCTGAGGAAATATTAGGGAAAACTGCCTCTCGTTTTTTTTGCATCTAAATTTTTATTTTGAGATCGTTTTCAAGATGCATGCTATTGCAAGAAGAATCAGAAAGATCCCAGACACCCTTTGCCCAGCTCCCCACAATGGTGACATCTTGTAAAACCATTATACAGTATCACAGTAGTACAATATCAAAATACAGTTGAAATGCAGGACATTTCCAGTGCTGCAAAGATCTCTTCTGGTCTGCAGCTGTGTCCACTTCCCACTGTCACCCCCCACCTTAACCCGTGGCAACCACTAATCTGTTCTCCATTTCTTTCATTTTGTCATTTCAAGAATATTTTGTAAGTGGAATCACACACTGTGTAACCTTTTGGGACTGGCTTTTTTCACTCAGCATCATTCTCTGGAGATTTGTCCAGATTTGTGTGTATCAATAGTTCCGTTTATTGCTGACTAGTATTTGTCATTATTATAAAAAGAAAAAAGTAATCATTTCACTATATATATATATCTCAAGTCATTACCTTGTATACCTTAAACTTACATGCTGTTATATGTCAATTATATCTGAAAGCTGGAAAAGAAATAAAACTCCATTGTAAAAGAGGAAAAAAATCAACAGTAAAATACAGTGCCAGGTAATGTTTCATTTTTTTGGTGGAAAAAAAAAGAAGTCCTTATCTCTTACAGATACTGTAGGATCTTCAGATGAGATGATGTAATGTCTGGGATTTGCTTTAGAATAATCTGAGGGAAGGGGGTTATAAATGAATCACGATTTCCATGTGTTAGTAATTATAAGAGCTAATTGTTGGGTACGTGGGGTTCAAGATACTATTCTCTCTATTTTTGGGGTGTTGGAAATTTTCCGTTATTAAACATTAAAAATACAGCAATCTGGGGCTTCCCTGGTGACGCATTGGTTGGGAATCCACCTGCCAATGCAGGGGACACGGGTTCGAGCCCTGGTCTGGGAAGATCCCACATGCCGCGGAGCAGCTGAGCCCGTGTGCCACAAGTACTGAGCCTGCGCTCTAGAGCCCGTGAGCCACAACTACTGAAGCCTGCGCGCCTAGAGCCTGTGCTCCACAACAAGAGAAGCCACCGCAATGAGAAGCCCGCACACCGCAATGAAGAGTAGCGCCCGCTCGCCGCAACTAGAGAAAGCCCGCACGCAGCAACGAAGACCCAATGCAGCCAAAAATAAATAAGTTTATATGTATATTAAAAAAAAAATACAGCAATCTCAGACCCTTATTTAGAGAGATGGAGCCAGCCACAAGAAATAAAAATGGACCATTAAATAAGTGAATGGCAGGGACAGGGAAATGTTTGCTTTTCACCAGAAGGTTTCCTGTTCAATTTGATGTGTTGCCATGTACATGAATTATTTTAAAATAATTTTAAAGCTACTCTCAGAAAACAGTTTGACTTAGTTGTGCAAATAACACGAGAAGTAAGCATTTGCTTCTGTTGCATGACCTCCTTCACTGTATGAGAAGAAATACTGGTGATTTGGGAGTAAATAGAATCCTTTTAGGTATAATATCTTCAGTTGTCCTTTGTCTCCTCCAAGTCATAAACCAGTCTCATTATTTCCAGATCACGGGGCTCCCCGAGGATTCCAATCACATGTGGCTTCTCTTGTTTATTACAGTCTAAGCAAGGCTTTTTGTATTAGAGTAAATTCAAATTTTGATAAGATTCTAGCCTTTGCAGATGAAACCCCGTGGATAAGACAAGCGTTGCTAGATATATTTTCATGACAGACCACAGGTGCATTCATCTTTACTCTTTTCTTTTTGGGTGGTGTCCTCCTCCTGGCCCATGACCATGAAAAAATAATATTAGTCTTTCATCATGGTTAGCAAATTTTATGAAGTTTAACTCTACCTTTTCTTTCACAATCATTCATTCATTTGTTCATGTATGTTTGTTGAGAAGCCACTAAGTGCCAGGCGCTGTTGCAGGTGCTTTTGCAGTTAATGTAAACAGGTTTCCAAAATCCTGCTAAAAGGGGATTTACCTGAGCTATGAATCAGAAACTGTTCTGGAGGTTATAACCTGATGACATTGATCATAGTACATTAACCAACCTACTAGGGCCTGGGTCACACAGTAATACTAAGAGCATAATTTAATATTAAAAATATTTTTCTCCATATCAATACTCAAAATAGTAAGAAGGAATTTAAAAGAAAAAGAATAGCTAACACATAGCCCTTACCATGAATCAAGCCATACTTTACCCATTTCACATATATTAGCGTATTTATTAGTCACCACAACTTTCTGTGGTGTGTGCTTTTGTGGTTCCCATTTTGCAGATGAAAAGAATGAGGTACAGAGAGGTGAGGTAACTTGCCTAAGATTATACAGCCGTAAAGTGGCAGGGTCAGGATTTGAACCGAAGGTGACTAACACGAAGCCAAATGTTTCTCTCTTGCAATTCATCTGTGGAGCCCAAGTCAAGATTTTTCTCTTTGCTTCCGTTTCCATTGTCCATGCTGTTATTTTCCCAACTGTTTCTTGGAAGTCAACAGATGTTCCCTGAAAAAAATGTTTCGTGGAAAAATATTTAACACAGCATTTTTCTAACATATATAGAGGTTATTTATACCGAGGGCTTCTTAGAGGATTTAACGTTAAGTGTATATTGTAAATCACTAAGAGGAACATTTATCTTGTACAGTTCTAAAATTATTTTTCCATGGAATGTTTTTTCTTGTTTTGTTTTTACAGGATATCTATAGATACCTCAAGGAACTTATAGTTTTGTGCCACTTCTGTGCTCTTGAATATCTTCCACACCATTAGTTTCTGTGCTGTCACCCAAACGATCTTTCTTAAATGCAAACTCAGATGTCACTCTCTAAATCACCATGTGGTGAACCCTCGTGGCTGTCAGGCTCAGACTTATTGCAGAGAAGGGCCCTGCTTGCTTTGTTGGCCTCTTCTGCCACTTCTCTGTGGGTTCACTGACCACGTACAGCTAATTGCAGTTCCCCCCTGCTCTGTGCCACCTCCCTTAGACCTGTTCCGTATGCCATTCTCTTTCCTTTGAAAAGCCCTTCTGTGCCACTCCCATCCTCAACCGAAACAATTCTCACTTGTTGAAGACTTGGCCTAGACATTCCATTTCCTGTGGAGCCTGTCTTGAAAACCTCCCGTAGGCCAGGCCTCCGTCTTCTCAATCTGTAGAGCCTGTCCTGGTCTGTATGTATTAAAATCAGACCAAGAGTTCCCTAAAGACCACTTCCTGTTTGTTTTTATATCTCATACCTAGCAAATTATTACCTGCACGTAGCAGTTTCTCAGTAAATCTTTGAATGGATGCCATTTTCCAGAAGCTATAATTGTTAACAGTGTGTTCCTTATGTTGACCTAAAATCTGGTTCTTTCCAATATGACGTTGAATATATTTCATTTTTGCTCATAACAACCTATTATTTCAATACAGTGTTTGAGTTTCCCTCAAGACTTCTCCATATGAAACTTTTTTTTAACATAGAACATGAGTGCTCAGTTGCTGACATGCAGTCAGAATTGAATACTGCATTCCAGATGTTATTAAAACAGTTTTAATTTTTATAGAAACCTATGTTTTCCATCAGTTATTACCAGACCTCTGTCCCTCCTCTTCTACTTGTGCTTATTAAACTCCATCTTATTTTGACCTAGTCATTTTCATCTTGATTAGATCACCTGTTGTTTGAAGCAGCTTTGTGTTATCTTCAAATTTTATGTACACACCTGTGGTTTCTTCATCCAGATCTAGGAACAGAAAACCAGTCTCCCATAGTTTCCAATAGATAACTCATTCTAGGTTAATCCTGAGTCATCGTAACACATCCTAGTTACAAATTCCTCATGTCTTAAGTCTGTCCAGTTCTACAACATCTCACCTATTTTTCACTTATCCAGAACTTATTTTGGCAAAGGCTTTGTGGAAGTATAGACCATTACTCTACAATTTGTAAATTGAGTTCTGTTTCATATTTTATTTGACTTTGTGTAAGCTACCTAGCCCTTTAGCCCTGACTGAGATTCCTACAATTTTGAATGGAATAACTAGTCTTTAAGTTTTTTTTGTAAAAATTAGTTTGAGTCAACATTGTACATGGCGCTACATCTTTCTCAGTTACAATGTTTTAATACATTTTCTCAGGTTTTAAAAAGTTGCAGAAGGAAGAAAGCAAAGGGAAAGAAAAAAAGTGTTCAGAAGTCTTTATATGGGGAAAGAGACATTGCGTCTAAGAAGCCGCTCCTGAGCCCTATTCCTGAGCTGCCCGAGGTATCTGAGATGCCGCTGGTTCCAAGCATCTGGAGGATGTGTTCAGGTAGCCTGTCCTTTTCCTGTCGTCTGTATTGTATCTCTTCTCTCCTCCCTCTTTGTTGCTATTTCACTCTCTTTTTTCCCCTTCTTCCCATTCATTGTGCAAAGAGTGCGTAAATTTAAAATAGCAACTTTCCCTCCTATTCCCACAAGAATTTTAAGTTAAAGAAGCCGTGGTTTGTAACTTTCAGGTCACCTAGACCCTTTTCAGAACCTGTTGGACACTCTGGATCCTCCCCCCAGAAAAACTCAGGCACAAAATATTACATATAATTTTAGGGGAAAGAATTTCCTTCCACCTTGTTTCTTTTTGCTTTTTAAAGTGTTTCGGTAAAGTAAAATGAATTGTTTGGTGTTGTAATCCATCACTAAAAGTCAACAAGGTGATGGCTCAGTAATAGGTATATCTTCTATGAATTAAGAATAAAAAATTAAAACAAAAAAACCTTGCCCTCTGATGTTTCAGTAGAGTTGGCACTGCTAAGCATCTTCTAGAAATAACATTTATAAATTGAACTTGATTACTTGGAAAATTTTGTTTAAAAGGAAGATTAAGTCTGTTGATATCCTGATTCGATAAAAATTGGGTTGGGGTTGCATCTGGTTGGTAACGCTTGAGTTTAAATTGACTAAATCATGCCGAAAAGCTGGAGCATGTGTTCATTTCGTGTGTGAATTTTGTATGTAATCATTCTTAAGATAGCTGCCTTTGTCAATCACCACATATTTATAGCCTGCGTCCCATTTGCAGCATAGCATGTAGGATCTATCATAGATTCAAGGACGAATATGGTACATGCCATTATAGACTCTTGGCCTCTGCCTACTTGTTATTTCAGGAAAGCCCAAAAGTTTAAACAAACACACAACCACCCCACATACACGTAACCCTCCGGCCCCGGGGCACCAGCAGAGGCCGTGCTGTCCTGCCCTACCTAGCCTCTTTATGTGCTGCATCGTGGGACAGGATGTCGGCCACCCCACCTCTTTTAAATCTGGCCTAATGCTGCTTAGCCTTTAGGATTTAGCCATGCTGGCTGCCTTTCCAGGAAAACTCTTTGTTCACATTACACCTTTACCACCTGGTTTATAACGATTTGTCCACCTCCCTTCCCTGCAAGTTGCCTTTCCCTTGAGACTTATTTTCGTTATATCCGTAGTTCGTAACAGTTTCCTTTTTTCCAAAGATACTTGAACAATGACTGTTAGTGTATATTTTCCATCTTGCATCTTATTAGAGAATTTCTTTTCAAAAATACATGAAGCATTTTTTATCAGTAACCAATGGTTTCATCTGCTATGAGGGTCTAAAGCTGTTCTCTCTCTCTCTCCCTTCTTTCCTCTCTATTTCTCTCTCTCTTCCTCCCTCCATCCCTTTCCCCTACCTTCCTTTTCTACTATGTTAATTTCATGAAAAATACACGAATATCCATTTTTAAAGTTGTATAAAGAGCCCAGTTGACATATTGGTTGGTTGATACCAAGGGGCTCCTGCCCTATGTTAATCTCTAGCTTTCTGTGACATGATTGTAAGTACCCAAATCCTGGATGTATATATACTTTTTCACACTGAAACGTTTTTTGTAGATTTTTGGCTCAGCTTATGTTTTATCTTTCAGTTTTTATTTTGTTTAAAACATTTTTTATACTCCTTTGACCAATTAAAAACTTTATTATGTGAGATAACGAGAGAGATGGCTTCTAATAGTACTGAGATTTAGAACTCATAAAGCCTAGATTCACTTAGGCTGTGTTATGTGACTTTAAAACCTTGATGATGTGTTTTTCACCTGTGATGTGACACTGTGTGCCAGAAACACATGGCAGGGCCCACATGGCGTGTCTTCCTGGAGGGTGAATTATATTCAGAGATTGGCATGGAAGGGGAGAGATTTCTAGAATATTGAAACAACAGGGGCTCTATTTGAGAGTTTGGTGCAGTTTAATGTTAATTTTTTAAACACAGGGCATAAGACTTGAGTGTCTTCAGAAGTACCCTTTTAGCTAAGTCCTCAAATCCCCCAGAATTCCAAGTTTTCTCTCTTCTATTTCAAGGGGGAACATTGATGGAAAAGTTTCAGAAGCATGATGTTGCCGATTTTCAGTAATTCATTTTTCGGGAGATAGGAAGTGTGTCTGCCTCATGCTAATTGACCTTGTAGAATGGGAAGCACATTAGAATAGAGGAAGCAATTTCAGATACAGTTCTCATTTCCATGGTCTCAGGTTATATGCTTTATTAATTCATGCATTAAGTACATATTTTCTTAACCTGTGGGGTGAGGAAGAACTGAAAGAGAAAGAACAATGACAGATGGGGACAAGTACAGGGTAGCATTTGTAGGTCTTGCGATTGTTTTGAAAGCTTGACACACAGAATACAATTTGACACCTGTTTGATTTGTGAAAGTTTATTTCCACTCTTACTTTTTAATTCGATTTAAACTTACTTACATGCCCATAGATGATTTCAACTCAAATGGTGAACTTGAAGAAGTGAAGCTTCCGAAGAGAAATAATATTTTGCCCCAGAACCCAGAGGATTGGCAGATGATTCGAGGCTTTAATAAATACGATGTGTCTGAATTCTGCAACTCTGACGTGAAAAGTTCCTCGTCACTTATTAATGCTACTTTTGAGCAAGGTTCAAATACAAGTACTATAGAAACTAATGAAAACAAAAATATTCCAAAAGCAGCAATTATGTTGGAAAGTGAAAACGAACTAAAAACTGGGACTGAGAATGAAAACAGCCATATTTCTTGTCCTTCTGTGACTGAAACACCCATTGTATCAGACAATCCAAAACCTGATTTTACCATGCAGTCCCAAGAACTTTCTGCTGCTGGTCAAAATATGGAAAACCTTTTTCAAATCTTTAAAATCTCAGAAGATATAAACATCAAATGTGAAAACCAGGATGACTTCTTAGTTGTCCCAGAAGGAAAACTGCAGACCAAGCATTTAATGCCCGACACACAAAAAGAATGTGATTGTTCAGAAGATGTCTTAGTTGACCACATGAAAGAAAGTAAAAGTCAAGGTGAGGATTTGGGAAGAAACTCCATAGCAGGTAGTCGTGGTGTGAGTTACAGAGAAAGGAAATACAGAAGACAGTCCGTGGCTTGTTCTGATGGGCAAAGTTTACATTTGGAAAAAACCGAGAATCCCAAACTTTCCTACAGTGTGAGCAGCCCTGTAGAAATTAGTTTAGAAAATTCCCAACTGTATAAAGACTTATCTGACTCCATTGAGCAAACCTTTCAGAGAACAAAGAGTGAAACCAAAGTAAGACGCAGCACAAGGCTACAAAAAGGTTTGGAAAGTGAAGAAGGGCTTGTGTGGATTTCACTTCCATTGCCTCCCGCTTCTGGCATTTCCCAGAGAACCAAGAGGAGAACAATAGGTACCTTTGACAGCAGAAGATTTGAGAACGGGTCCTCCAGGCAAAAACCTTGTGTGCTGCCCTCCACATCAGGTGAAGAAAGCAGTGAGGGCTTTGCTGCTGCTGCTGCCAGTTTACCTGCGAAGAGAAGGAAGAGCTTTTGTACATCTACACTTGCAGATCCTAAAAATACCACCCAGTCGAGAGGCTACAAAAGAACCACCTTTCTCAACCAGAAGGAAGCTCTCCAAGTGACTTCGAGAGAATCGGACGTTATCAGCAAACTAAAGCAGTAACTGACATTCCCTGCAGAACGTTTTGGCAAGAGAGAAGGTAACCAGCCATTCGTGCCTGAAAGATTCTTTCATCCCAGTTCCCATCCTTTGTGAAGCCTCAGTATTTTAAAAGTTTCAAATAAAATTATTTGAGTAGAACCTACTTTGAAGTAGAAATAAGTGAATTTCTCCATCTTTCAAACTGAAAGCATTGTATTAAACATGTTCTCCCCCCAAATGATAAATGCTTTATTGGTATTCTGTTAAAAAGGATTGCTTTTAGACCTAACAGCATGTCTCTTAAGTTTTATTTCATGTTAGGACATATTTACCACTGAAGGTTTAGAGTTTCTGTTGTAAAAAAAGCATCTTTTAGAGTTGACTTGTTATATCTGGATGAGAAGAGCGTTTTGTTTTGTTCTTTAACAAATTGATAGAATTAATGTAACTTTATGAAAATTGAAGGTAACATAAGGTTGAAACTGTTAAAGAAAGTGGGGTGAGGTATGTTTTTATTTTAAAAGGCTGCCCCAAAAAAACTGGTTAAAAATTTTAACAATTAGGAAAGATGGGAATGATAAAATTTGGTTTTTTCCCTTTGGGTTAAAGTTAAGAGAAGCTTTAATAATTTACTTTGTCTCAAATAAAAATTTTATTTTAATAGATTAAAATCAAATCTTAAACATGGGATTTTGGAAAATTCTTTCAATAACCAGAATATTGCAAATCTGTCATTATAAAGTGAATATATAATTTAGAAATAACTAACATGGAAGCATTTTGACCTTCAAACAACACTCTTGTATGCTTTGGGGGGGTAGGAAGTACGGGTTTGGTTTTTGGTGAAACTATAAGCAGTCTAGTTGAAGACTCATCTCCCAGATCATTCAGATTAGTCACAGGTAATTTGGGATTGAATTCATGGTTTTCCATTTAAAAAAAAAAAAATCCAGAAACTCACTTAAAAGGCCCTAAAAAATTGGTTTACTAACATGAAGCATGGTGGCAGGTTGCTGATTTCTTTTTTAACATGGCATTTTCCAGCCTTTCTGACTTTTTATTTCACCATACCAAGAACTAGTACTTGTTTTGGTTTGTCCAGTTAAGCTTCAGCAGTATATCCTACCACAATTTTGGTGGCAGCAGTTTGAAAATCTAAATTGCTATATTTTTAGAATTTGTGAATGCAGGTAGATCATTGTAGCATTAAACAATTGTCTTTGAAATCCTTTAAATCATTAAACTCTCCTACTCCTGTGATAGCAGAAACATGTTAACAAATAGGGCTCTCTATAAATAACACAACAGGGAAGAAAGCTCCTGCTGGGCGCCCATTTCCCCTGCCTTAGATAGAGACTATTTGTTACTTTCTTGGCACCAATAGGTCTGGAACTCCTGCTGCTAAAGACTAATGTATTTTACATTAACACTCAAAGTGATCCCCAATTTCTCCTGCTAAAGGGTGGATTGTTTCAAAAATTCTTTTATCTTTACACGTAAATTATTTATGGGCTTTTCCCCCTATTTATAGTTTGGTATGGTTGGCAAATGTCTACCACTGAAAACAAACCAAAAAAAAAAAGACTTCTTATGAAGCTTTTTGGTTTTGGTCAATAAAAAAAAAAAAAAAACTTTCAGAAACATACAACGTTAGAGGATTTTGTTTTTTAAAAATTTTGTGTTCTTTGTTCATAGGAAGGTTAAAATTACTCTTATTTTCTGCCATTTTTACTGTATGATATATGATCTCAATTGTATTTGAATTTTTTTCAGAATTTCACGTGCTTTGTTTTATTTCCCAAAAAGTGCTAGTGAGGATGAAGGAGACATTTTGGTCTGTGATTTTTTTGGTTGTGATTTTTTTGGCTTGGTTTTTCAAATGTAAAATTGTTCTCATTTTCAAGCATCTGCAGTTAGAAAGATAAACACTTTACAAGTTCTATTCCTTTTAAAATATTACACTATGAATATTTTGTTGCTATCTGTAAATAACAAATGGGCTGTTTTCCTAAAAAGAAGTCTTGAGAAATCAAAACAACTTGGAGGTATTGTATCCACCATCTCATTTGTATCATAAAATTTGTGAAAAGTTAATGATTTCTGTATGTCATCATGCTTGTGTGTTTTTAACTGTTTCTTTTCATTAATGGCTAAATGAAAAATTTGCCTTATCTTTTCTACCGCAGTAACCCTTGACATTTTGCCTTAGAATGGCTTCTACTTTTATCTTTTCCTGCTCCCATAGATTCTTGCTTGTTCCAGAAGATGGCAGCATGACATCTGAAGTTCTCGTCCTGTGTGCACTACCTTAACCCAGGGCAGCTCTTCACTGTTGCTATGGGTGCTTCCCCTTAACTTTTATTTTCACTCATTTTTATTACAAAAGTCATATGTGTCTACTGAAAGAAGTAGAGAACTGTGCATAATGAAAAAGTGTCTTCCCCCCACCTAATGCAAGCATCCTGCAGCTACGCCTTTCTCTCCCCACCTTCCTAGGTGTCAGCACCAGTAACAGCAGGCAAACCTCTTCCAGACCCTTTGCCTGTGTAAACATAGGTTTTGTTGTTTTCTAATGGGATCGCTCTATGTTCCATTTTGCAAGTTAAAATTTTTATTCAACATAATACCATTTTGGAGAGCCCTGGTGCCATTGCAGTCTTTTTAACCCCTGCATAGAATGATATACTTTGGATATCTATAATGTAGTTAGCCATCTCCCTACTGAAGGACGCTAGTTGCCTCCAGTTTTTTGTAATTGAGAATTATGCCACACTGGGCTTGCGTGACGATGTAAGATAAATTCCTTGAAATTAAAATTAAATGGTTATTTGGTTCTTTTCTCTGGATCTGACCTGGCAAACACGTTGCTTCCATTTTCTCTCACTGATTGCCTCCACCCCCCAACGCCCAGACTTCAGCTGTAGACCTGGCATAACAAGGAGGAAATACTTAATAATGCCTGATTTGTGCTTTGTATTGAAAGAGCTCTTGTTTTCCTTTTCCTTTTTAAAGTCAGGTTTATTGAGGTGTCATTCACCTACAGTAAAGTTTACCCTTTTAAGCCTAGCAGTTTGAATTTTGGCAAATTCACGCCGTCATGTAACCATGACCGCCCCCACCCCCATCACCCCGAAAGAAGTTTCCTCCTGCCTCTTTGCAGTCAGTCCCTCTCCCCCAACCCCAGCCCCTCACAATCACTCATCTGAGTTCTATGCTTATAGTCTTGCCTTTTCCAGAATGTCATATAAATGGGATCATACAGTGGGTATCCTTTTGTGTCTGCCTTTTTAAACTTCGCATAATGCTTTTGAGGTTCATCCATGTTGTATAAGTAATTGGTTCCTGTTTGTTGCTAAGTAGTATTCCATTTTATGGATGTATCACCAGTTTATCCATTCACCAATTGATGGATATTTGGGTTGTTTCTGTTTTTGGGCTATTATAAATAAAGCTGCTATAAACATTCACATATGGATCTTTTTTTTTTTTTTTTTAAAGCTTTATTTATTTATTTATTTATTTATTTATTTATGGCTGTGTTGGGTCTTTGTTTCTGTGCAAGGGCTTTCTCCAGTTGTGGCAAGCGGGGGCCACTCTTCATCACGGTGCGCGGGCCTCTCGCTATCGCGGCCTCTCTTGTTGCGGAGCACAGGCTCCAGATGCGCAGGCTCAGCAATTGTGGCTCACAGGCCCAGTTGCTCCGCGGCATGTGGGATCTTCCCAGACCAGGGCTTGAACCCGTATCCCCTGCATTGGCAGGCAGATTCTCAACCACTGCGCCACCAGGGAAGCCCGGATCTTTTTTATAGACACATGTTTTCCTTTATCTTGGGTAAATACCTAGAAGGGGGATTCCTGGGACGTATGGCTGGGATATGTTTAAGTTTTGAAGACACTGCCAAGCTTTTCCATAGCAGCTGCACCGGTTTGTATCCTCACCTGCAACATATTGTTTCAGTTGCTCCACGATTTCATCATCACAAGGTGTTGTCAGCCTTGTTCCTTGTAGGCATTCTAGTAGGTGTGCAGTGGTATCTCATTGTGATTTTGGTGTGTATTTCCCTAATGACTAATGAAGTTGAACATCTTCTTTTTCCTGTGCTTATTTGCCATTCTTACATCCTCTTTATTGAAGCGTCCATTTAAACCTCTTGCCTATGTTTCCTTTTGTTGATATTGTTGTCTTGTTTTTGAGATGAAAGAGTTCTGTGTATAGTTGGATATAGTCCTTTACTGGATATGTATCTTGCAAATATTTTTTCCCAGTCTGTGGCTTGTGTTTTTTCCTAGAGTGTCATTTGAAAAGCAGATTTTAATTTTGATGTAGTCTAATTTATCCATTTTTTAAAAAATGGATCATACTTTTCTGTCCTAAGAAATCTTTGACTAACTCTAGGGTACAAAGATTTTCTCCTAAATTTCTTCTAGAAGTTTTAGAGTTTTAGCTCTCGGGTGTTAGATCCACTTTGAGTTAAGTTTTGTACAATGTATGAGATGAAGTTGTTTTGGGTTTTTTAGTGGAAGTCATTCAGCACCATTTGTTGAAAAGATTGTGCATTCCTTATTGAATTACAGTGGCACCTCTGTTGAAATCAGTTGACCTTATATGTGTAGGTCTATTTCTGGACTTGATTCTGTTCTATTGATCTCTATGTCTGTTCTTAAACCAGCATCGCACCATCTTGATTACTCTAAGAAAGCTTGTCTTCCCCTTTACTGTGAATCTGTGTCATAGTTTTTGTTTAAAGTTCTTTTTGTGAAGGAGGAGGCCAGTAGAAGCAAAAGATTGACCAACCAATTCTATGTGGAGCCTACAATTACACCCAGACATGCATTATCATTTAGGGCAAAAAAGTCAGTAATAATAAGCTATCAGAAATAAGGGAAGGAAACCAACTTTCTTGGGGTACCTATACACTCAGCCCAATCTTCTCATATAATAGGGTTTGCTACAGTTCATGATTTAAAATTGTCACCCTGAGACGGTAAGATTTAGTCATTGAGAAAGAATTCTCCTCTTGACCACTGTGTAATATATACCAGTAAGAAAATGAAATGAGTTGCATTAAAATAAGGTTCAAAGTTGTTTGCTAAAAATTAAATTGTCTAATAAGTCTGATTCAATTCTTCTCATAAATTAAGATTTTTATTATAGTTTGGTTTAGTATAAAAATTGTCGCTATCCTTACTTGGAAAGTAGCCTTAGCATTTGAGAATTATTTCTTAACATAGGAAAACTTCCCTGCACCAGGTCATCCCAGGTGAGCAGATCGTAGATTCGTTAGTACATGTGCCAGGCATTAATTTCTAAATGTGATCACTGCCTTAAAGATGCTCAATTTTCTCTAAAGGGTTGAGGGGGGGGGGCGGGGAGTACAGAATTACAATACAGGGTATGATTATAAAGGAATGCCCTGGACCGGTCCACCCTCAAGGTGGCACCAACTTCAGATCAGGTAAGTTTGTTTTGTTTCTTTCTGGAAGAAGTGATGCTTGAACAAAGTTCACTTATAGGAGTTTTAGAGAAATGGGGATCCCAAAGCAACATTCTATTCCAAATGTCTTTTCCTTATTATTTACTGAGACTAGGCAGTGTTAAGTTGGCTTCATCTCATACACATTTTTAAGTATTTTTCTCCCCATTATATTCTAACCTGTGAATACATCCGGATGAAGCATGGATTCAAAACTAGAGATTGTGAATTGTCCATAACAAAGTTTTAAAGAAATCTCTCTCCTTAAATCCTTCTGCATTTCTATCTTTTGTGCTACCAGATTTCTTTGTAGTATGTCTGAAAGGTTGACTCTGGACTTAGATTCTTAGATCAAGTGAGCAGACATTAGGGGATGAAGTTAAATTACGATAAATAATTGCACATGCAAAAAGATAGTGAATTTTTTTTTCTTGGTCTTAGATTTATTTGAAGATTATTTTTAGAGCCTTGACTTGGCTCTAGAAGGACTCGTTGTACTGTGGCCTAACAATTTCAAGTTTGTATGATTTTTCACTGGTGTGTTCAATTCTGTGCATTCTTTGATGCTCTTCTGTTATGAAATCGTGATACGAGCTACAAATAACCTAATAGCTTTAGTGAGAAGATAAGTAATTACTGCTATTCTCGTGATACATATTTTTGTCCCACATCTTCAACCAAGATCATACTTAGCCTGGCTATGACCTTAATTTTAAGATTTATTAGAAAGGTTTTTGGAAAATTTTAAGATATTGGGAAGCAAGTATTTTTTTGGAACTGCTTCTATTTTTTGATACTTTAAGCATTATATCACTTATATGAAAAGGAAAAATAAATGAGCATGCACATTAAAAAACAAATACAAGTTTGCATTTTCTAAGGAGTAGGTTGGGAGTTCCAAAATTTCCAATGACCAGTTTGAAAGCAGCCTTCTTAAATCTTCCCTTTTCTCATTTGTCCATGGCACAATGTTGTCTGACTAAATGGTTTAATTGACTTCTCTATGATACAAGTAGCCTGCTGGGAGCAAACAGCTGGCTTTTGGGTTTTAGATGTAATTCAAGAAAATTCAGATTTTATCATTTTGTTCTGAGTTCCAAATTTCTAACTCTATTTGCATGTGAGTTTTTTAAGCTCCAAAATGTAAAGATAACAGTTAACATCCATTTACATCTACTAGTTTCTTTATTCTCACAGCTTTATTCACTCACTTAAAATTTGCTTTTTAAAAAAAAATTCACTTTGGCAGTGTCTTGTCCTGTCAAGTGTAGTGATCTGTTAGTGGCATCTTTATTTTTGACATTTAAAAACAAACTGCATTTCTAGTGTTCTGATGTCCTGGATGCTTGCTGGTAAACACAAAGTAAATGTCAATTTTTTCTCTATTTAGACACATCAAGTAACTGCTAAGGAGCATGAGACGTTTGCAAAACTAGGTCCTTTCAGATGTATGGTCCAAACAGTGAAATAATTTTTTTTTTTTTTTTTTTGAGTATAAATTTGGTGTCAAACAGCTGAAACTTCCTAGAGAAAGTGAGTAAAAAGATTTTTCAGTTCAAGTAAGTTTAGTTTGGCTGCCAGGCTCTTGGATGTTGCTATGCCTAATGTGAGAACACGTACAATGTGTCCATTTTCCAATTGTTCATAACAAAGCAGTAATCCAATGTGACTAGTCTTTTCTTATTTGAAGGGTACATGGGGAATGAAGATTTCAGAAGGATTCCCTAACTCAAACCTGAAAAACCTGGTGTTAGTCTTGGGTGATTTCCAGTGACCCTGTGACCCCCTTCTTCCTGCCCCCTGTGTAGACTTGGAACTGGGCAGCCATTTTTGTTTTTGGAAGGGAAAGGAGACAGATATAATGAATGACTTTTATTGTGCAATATTTCAAACTCTCTTGAATGCATTCGAATGGGATGGAAACTGTTCTGCCCTATGTCACAGCCAAAACAAACAAAACATATTCCCTGAACCTGGATGTGTGTTTCTCTCAAACTGGCAGTAGTTAGAGCTCAGCTCTCAAACGAGAATTTGGTTTGACAATTTTTAGCCCTTGTTCAACTGAATGTGAGGAGAGGTCACAGCCAAAGCAAATACTGTGGGGAAAAATTAATACACATATTTACAGCTTGCAGGTGGCATTTGTTCTGAAACGTTAGATATTTGTCTTAAAGAATTGCATTTGTGGTAATACTTTTAAATGGACTACTTTTTTTGGCTAATATTTTTAAAATGAACTCTTCAATAATAATAACTCCTAATGTAAATAAATTCTACAGAAGTCCCTGAAGAGTGATAAATGCTTGAATTTAAGTATTTAAACATCTAGAAAGGCCACTAAGAACCTAAGAATTCTAGGAATATCAGACCCAGCAAATATGCCATAAAACTCCCTTGATGGCAGCCTTCTCCGGCCCCCAAAGCACCCACTCTAGTGTTACCAACGACTCCTTTATGACGATGCCTGCAACACTGTTGACTGGCTCCAGCCACCGCCATCCAGGTTGTTACGTATTCCCACCCTTTGGGTCTGTGGGGAGGATCACTGCACAATCAAGATAATTCATGTTGCAATGCGCCATTGTGCTTCATGACCCGGGCAAAATATATTTTTTACTAGTCACACTAATAACTTTGAATTTATGGTCACCTACGACCAACAGGCTCTTGGTTTGTGCCTTAACTTGAGAAATACTGAAAACGTAAATTGTTAAGCCAGGCAATCTGCCTCTCAGAATGGTAGAACAGACTTCAATCCACATTTTAGGTCCTCCTTTCGAAATATAAAATTCTAACTTTCATGGACCGCTCTGTTGAACAATATCAGACATCCGTGTGAACGGAAATGAGCCACTGGATCATTTCATTGGCTGTTAACCTTTCATATAGTAAACACTACAGATAAAACACTGCCTGCATCTTGCATTTTAGTTAGAAACATTGCACATTACCACAAAGATTTCTACTTCCCAAGCGTTGCAAGGTCCAATTATACTCCTATCAACTAGAATGACTGGCGTGTCCTGGACGTATAAATCATTTTAAGGAGTAGATGCTTAGTTTTTTGCAGTCTGTCTGGATGGTGAGAAATAGGAAGACCTCCGTGAGCAGGTAGGTGGGTGTTGCTGAGGTCCATGGCTCTCAGGCTGTCAAGGGGCAAACGTGAATGTGAGGTTCAAGAGGGGAGGGGGAGATGGGGGTGGAAACAAACTTCTTGGAAAAAAGCAGGCTCTTATTTTTTCAATTTTAGATGCTGTTTTCCAATTTCTTAGTATTTAAACTTAAATGTGGTAGATGCATGAGTTTCTTGCATTGGGTAGGGTAGGAATTATTGGACCCTCTGGTTTATCTAAATTCTTCCCATTTTTTTTTAACCCCTGTGCGAGCGCTGAAGGGTTCCTTTTTTTACCTAAATAAATTTATTTTTAGATTTAAAACTAACGTACCTTCCCCAAACCAATTAGAGTCTCTCAATTCCCAGTGAGGCTGCCTTTCCCCTCAGATAGAGACAAACAACAGCCCAGCTCTCCTTTAAATAGCTAACCCGGGCCCACCTACCTATACTCATAACCCTTAATCTAGCCTTGGACCCTCCAATTTTTTTTTCCTTTTTAAATTTATTTATTTATTTTTGGCTGCGTTGGGTCTTCGTTGCTGCGCGCGGGCTTTCTCTAGTTGCGGCGAGCATGGGCTACTCTTCATTGCGATGCGCAGACTTCTCATTGCGGTGGATTCTCTTGTTGTGGAGCACGGGCTCTAGGCACACGGGTCAGTAGTTGTGGCTCGCGGGCTCTAGAGCACAGGCTCAGTAGCTGTGACGCGGGGGCTTCTTTGCTCTGCGGTATGTGGCATCTTCCCGGACCAGGGCTCGAACCCGTGTCCCCTGAATTGGCAGGCGGATTCTTAACCACTGCGCCACCAGGGAAGTCCCAGACCCTCCGATTTTTTGTTTTGTTCGTCTTGGCAAGCCGCACGATAGGAAAACATACAAAACACCCTTCTGTGTTATTGTCATGTATTTTCATGTCTCTGTCATGTATATCTCATATATCTCATACAGAGCAAGACATACTATTATTTCTATCTTATAAATAAGATGAACAGGAGGGAAGGGATTTTCTCTGCTTGGCAGCCAGCAACGGTAAAGCCTGGAAGAGACTGGGGGCCTTACGTTTATTTCACTTGCTTCAACTGCCCCATCTACCCTCCAGCACTGAGATGCCTAAGAAGGCCAGGCCATATGGGTGTTTGTTGGCTGTTCTTGTAAAAGTTTAGTTGGAGGACCCCTTAAAGTCAATAGCTACTTGGGGTTTTGAAGTCATCCAGAACCTCTCACAAATAGAAGTTGCCTCTATTTCCTTAAAACGAAGTGAATGATGAGTGTTGATTTACCCTTTCTTCTCTAATTTAATTTTTTGGGGGAGAGAGGTTTGGGAGCAGGAAAGAAGTCAGAAGAAATACTTCTTAAGCTAGAAATCAGGACAACATCTACATTTAGATGCCAACACTTTGAACAAGCAGCGTTCTCAACTCAGGCCCTGAAGTGCGTGCCCAGGGTCCTGCAGCTGTCCTGTAAATGTCCAAACGGATTTATAGCCTGTATTTCTCCAAGAGAGGAAAACAATTCTAGGCAAATCCCAAACAGTTCGGAGGCGTGTGTCCTTTGACATTTTGCTGCCTTCCTGGTTCTTGTCCTGCCATCGCCACAAGCAAAGAGCTGTTACCGCCAGGCCAAAGCTGTAACAATATTAAGATGTTTTCCTCAACCTTGTCCCCAGAAAGATACTCAGTTTCCAGAAGATTGTTCTCCCCTGGGCATTACATCATGAATTGATTCAGTTTTTGGAGGAAGAAATTGGACAAAATATAATAGATTACCTCCTGGGGAAGCATACTTAGGTTGTTAAGTATTCCCACCAGAAAACTAAGAAACTGCTTATATATGACTACTCTGTCCACATTTAACCTTTCACCTTATTGCAGCTGAGCAGGGCGCGTTTTTGCAGCAAAGGTTTTTGTTTTGCTGGGGGTCAGAGAGAACATTTCTCCTTTATTTTTGTAAGGAATACAAGTATTCTTTGTTTTTACCATTACCCAGACTTCCTCAGCTTCACGAGCTGCCCCCAGACCCCAGACCAGGTTAGGATGCAGCCACTGCAGAAGGGTGTCCCCGTTCAGTGTGGACAAGTGCGGCCTCCCCGTGGGCCGTGGGAATGGGGGCAGGCGGGTTGGGGGGAACTGCTCGATGTGGTTAATTTTCCATAAGGGTTTTTTGGCCTGTGGAGCATCGTGGCCGACAGAGGAGAAGGCCACACTTGTGGAGTATTTGGGAGACATCACCACGGTCTGTCCTGAGGAGGGAGTGGCCCCTGTAAGCAATATGTGCGCTGAAGAAAAGCATCAAGTTTCCTCTTTCCTGGGAACCCGTTCTCGGAGCAGGATGTTAGCGATTGATGAAATAACTCCCACCCAATAAAGAGCGCAGGAAGAAACGTGGGAGCTATTTTCTTTTCCAAGTTCGCACGTTGGAGTAGAGAAGGGGCTGGTGGAACCGGCAGTATATACGTTGGCAGTATATACGTTGGCTGGATTCACACTTCAAACTTGGAAGGGTGAGCAGAGTGGATGGAAGGACTAATGAACCGGAGGAATTGGTAATAAAATAGCAAAGGTTTCCTCACCCAATGCCCAGCTGGTTGGTATCCAGGGCCTAGTTAACCGAGTAGAGGGCCATGGAGTGAGTTGGCAGTCTCCACTGGCAGGATTACTGACAACTGGATTGGCAGGGCCAGTTTCCATTTCTGAGGCAGAAGTGTTCTAACCACGTCAGCGAGCCTCAATTATTGTCTCATCTCATAAGTCTCCCATCAGAGCATGAGTACAGTCTCCCCAGGGCACTGAAACCAAGTCCCTTATTCCTTATCCCAAGAAAAGCCCTCCAGTGGCCCCAGTCATGCCCCCGACTGTCAGCCTCAGAGGGTTCAGCTCTACTTCTGAGGTGAGCATCTCAGGAAATGGCAGCAGCCTCTGTCGGACTGTCAGTCAAATGCGAGCATGGGGGAAGTTGGGTGAAAGGGACCAGGACACCTCTACTATTTTTGCAATTGCTTGTGACTCTATTATGATTTTAAAATAAAAAGTTTAAAAAACTAAAGTGCTTAGAACAACAATTAAAGTCTCTGTGATTCTCAGCTACCTTGTCTGTCAAGTAAGAATATTAGTGTTACCTACTTTACGTATCGCTGCTAAGAAAAATCAGATAATACAGATGTAGTGCCTCTTGTTTTCACAGACCAGCATCCTTCCGCACTTTGTGACAGAAGCCCATTTCCTTTCTCATGTACCATTTATCTACAGTGTAATCACGGTAGTAGGCGTTTTCCCATGTGCCCTCATTTTATGTGATCTCATTATTATGCCCATATTACAGACAAGGAAACCGAGCCTTTAAGAGGTAATGTGACTCGTTCAGGATCAGATAGTTGGGGGACTTCCCTGGTGGTCCAGCGGTTAAGACTCCAAGATCCCAATGCAGGGGGCCCGGGTTCGATCCCTGGTCAGGGAACTAGATCCCGCATCCTCAACTAAAAGCCCACATGCTGCAACTGAAGACCCGGCACAGCCAAATAAATAAATAAATATTAAAAAAAAAAAAAACAACAGATGACTGGTACATGGTAGAGCTGGAATCAGGAGACTGTCCTACTCTAAAAGTCCACTTTTCTTTGATGAAAATGCTGTAACTAGAGAGGCAAAGATTTGGGGGTTGTGGAAAGAGGAAAATAAAGTTATGCAGGGAAGATGAGGATTTTTTCTGTGCGAGACTTGCCACTGTTCTCAGAAATGCCCTTGATGGAGAGCTACGGCCCTCTACCTCCTGATTCCAGACACAACGGCTCCTTTGCTCCATTTTGGGGGGCATCTCCCCACTTCTAGTCTTGTTTCAACGTCCTTAGCCTGTCGCCTCGTCCTGCTTGTCTCCAGAAGGAAATCAGTCCCATCAGTATGTAAATCTCCAGCGCAGTACAACCTACCACACTCCTCCCTCCTAGTTTGGATTTCTAACAAATTATGGGGGCGTATGTGTGACCAGTGCGGTGACGGGTGGTGCCATCCTGTACTGAGCGCACTCGCTTTTGCCTACATTTTTATATCATCTGATTCAAAACTGTTAGTCTTGCTCTATTGTTTTCCTATCCATGGAAATCAAATACATGGGTATTTTCACCACCCAAAATGTATCCACCTGCGGTTTCGCGGCGAGGGGTCAGGTGTACACGTTAGCCAAGGACTGGGGAAGCTTACCAGAATCTTCTCACGGGAGTCTGGCAAAAGAGCAGAGTCTCCATCAGGGGTTTTTTGTCCATCCTAAATCTAATTCCGGGGATATTTCGAGCTAGGCACCTCTCCGTCTTGACAGGCACCTTAAGCCTGGGAAGAAATCCATCTGAGCTGTGGTCGGCTGTTGCCATTTCTGTCTGGAGGTCCAGGAGGTAGAACTGGCACAGGTCCTCTGTGAGCCAAAAGAAATGTTTATTAAATGATAATTAATTACCAGAAAGTCAAGCATAAATTTAGTTGGTGTGCTAGCGTTGAGAGGCTGGGTGAAGTTAAGGGGTCCCGCCAGCTCCTGGTTCTAGCTCAGACAGTGGTACCAACAAATTTCGGGGTGAGAATGGGAGCTCCCTTCTAAAGAAGTTAGCCTCTAAATGTGGGGAAACTTTCCCCACTCTCCCCAATAGCTTCTGCAAAAAGCACTGGGAATTGGTCTTTTTAAAAATATAACATTGTTGTTGTCATTGTTTTGGGCCGTGCCGCGCGGCTTTAGGGATCTTTGTTCCCCGACCAGGGATTGAACCTGGGCCCTCGGCAATGAAAGTGCCAAGTCCTAACCACTGGACCACCAGGGAGTTCCCTAAAAGATGTATCTTATATGTCATGATGACCCCATTTTACCTGTAACATGTTTCTATGCCACAAACATGGACGCTGTAAAATGTCAATTATGAAATTTGGGGGTATGTTATTTGGCACTTGTAATTTGGAAGACTTTGGATATACAATTGTATAAAGCAATTGTATAAAATCACAAAATGATGGAGATAAAAGACAAAAAAAGTCAGGGACTATTTTTCCAAACTTCTCACTTTGCAGGTGAGGAAACTGACAGCCTGGGAGCTGGAGTAACTTGCCTGAGGTCACACAGCTTCTAAAGGCAAGGCTACGACCAGGTCTTCTGATCACAGGGCCTCTGTCTCTTCCCTCTCCATTTTATTGTGTAACAGCACCACCAACCAGCTCATTGCTGGACACAGAACTTATTTAATAAATGCTTGCTGAGGGGATGAGGGAGCTGTGCGATGCTGTAATATACCTGCATTAGGTGCTGTGACCATTGTTTCTATCGGAAAAGCCCATGATCCAAATGCGTTCTACACCCTTGGGATAGGCACTCAGGGGGAGGGGCTGGATAAGGAGTCTCAGGCAATCATGCTGGTATTGCTCGAAGTGTGATCCCCTTTAAACTGGTCAAGGAGCTTTCTAAAAATGCAGGTGACAAGAATCTTATCCCATTTTGAGGTCAGCATTTTACCTGAAGACAGTGCCTCTTTTGACCCACTGCCTCAAGCAGCCCCTAGACCTGGGTACACATGAATCCCAAGCATTTAAAACTCTCTGCTTCCTAATCCTTTTGTCAGCTTTGCTTAGTTCTTTTTTTTTTTTAATTTTTAACTTTTATTGGAGCATAGTTACTATACTATACTCCAATAAAACTAACTAACGTTGTGCTGATTTCAGGTGTACAGCAAAGTGAATCAGTTATACATATATATATATCCACTCTTTTTAAGATTCTTTCCCCATATAGGCCATTACAGAGTATTGAGTAGAGTTCCCTGTGCTATACAGTAGGTCCTTATTTGTTATCTATTTTATACAGAATAGTGTGTATATGTCAGTCCCAATCAATTGCTTAGTTCTTTTGATGCCCATAGCCAGTGGGATGACTGTGAGTCAAGAGCAAAGAATCTGAAGTTAGGCTTGAGTTTGAAACTTGGTGTCCCAATTACTGCATTGTTGGCTAAATTACTTCACCTCTCTGAACGTCTCTCAGTTGCCACATCTGTAAAATGAGAATAGTAGTAGTATTTGTCTCTTACAATTGTGTGAGGTGGTATTGAATTAGGCAGTGATAATGTGTGTAAAGTTCCTGTTGAGTGTTTGGGATTCAACAAGATAACATTACGTGTTACTTTTTTTTTTTTTTTAATATTTATTTATTTATTTTTTTGGTTGCTCCGGGTCTTAGTTGTGGCTCGCTGACTCCTTAGTTGTGGCATGTGAACTCTTAGTTGCGTCACGCATGTGGGATCTAGTTCCCTGACCAGGGATCGAACCTGGGCCCCCTGCACTGGGAGCATGGAGACTTAACCACTGCGCCACCAAAGTCCCACATGTTACTTTTGATTTTGACATAATTTCAGACTTACAGAAAAGTTACAGCAATAGTACAAATAACTTCATTAAGATTCCCCTGATGTTGGCATTTTATTTTACTTGCTTTCTCTCCATAGAGATACATCGATATAGGCATATCTATGTAGATAGATAAATTATATATATATATATAAATTTTTCTTCTGCAACACATAATTAAAATTGCAGATATGATGTCTCTTTACCCCTAAATTCTTCAGTGTATATTTCCTAAGAAACAAAACAACTTATCACAGTGACTACAGTTCAACAACATAGGTTTGAATTACCTGGGTACACTTACAAGCAGATTTTTTTCCAATAAATACGAACTACAGCACTGGAAGATGTGTGGTTGGTTGAATTCGCAGATGCAGAATCACAGATATGGGACTTGAGCTTCTGCAGATTTTGGAACCGTGGAGGGGTCTGGAACCAAGGATTTGGAGGACAACTATACTTATTAAGATATCGTAATGGAAATATTTTAAGTACTTCCACAGTGTTTCTCTGACTCAAATTCAGATCATGATCCAACCAACTTTTACTGAGCACAGATTATGTGCCAGGCATAGTGCTGGATGCTTTGAAAAATATTCCAATAAATTCTCTTTTCAGCATCGTGAAGTAGGTATTATTAGTTAGTAAACTGGCCAGTGAGTAACTAAGAATCAAGGTGCTTAGTAAATTGCTCAAAGGACCTTAGTTAGTGGTAGAACTGGGATTTGAACCCAGATTTTAAGTCCTGGGTTCTTTCCAAAATAACACTCTTAACAGAAAATGGTGTTTTTGTTCTAGATGGCTGACCACATTCTGTTATAAAAATGAGAAAATTAAACAAGAAGCAACTCTACTGGGGCCCCTGGGTCAGTGTGTATTCTAATCTCCACTCAGCTGTCATACGCTTCTATGGCCTAAGCTGTAGGGGTTTTGTTTTCACAGTTCTCTCTCACTCTGATGAACTCTCCAGAACTTGATTTCAAAATGGTCATAATCCTTTTGTACAGTTTTGCTGGGAACCAACTCTTTTATCTTCAGATACCTTTGGTAAGGTTAATTTCTGAAATGAAAATTTATTTTCCCAGGGAGTGCTGATGATATTGTTAATGTGTTTGAGTGGATAGGACTTGAGAAACTGGAGCTGTATCTATGGGCTTGCCTTTTGCTCTGGTCAGAGACTCTCTCTAGAAGCAATCAAAAGCTGGATTTGTTCTCTCACTGCCCAGAGACATGGAGCTGATCAGTCTGGCTCAACCCTCTTACGCCTTAACATAGAGAACAGTAATAACGACACAATCCACTGGGGTGACGTATCCGTTAGAGATGTTTAGTTCTGAGGGACTCTGACCGGACCCTTCTGGTACCAGCATTAATTCTATTTCAAATAAAATCCTGTGCTTTAATCAGCAGTCCTGGCTCTCAATTGCATTAAAAATTCAATGGGAAAAAAATCTTAATTCACAGACCATGCACCTTAATAGACAAAGAACTCCAAGTAGCTTGAGAACAACTGATTAGCCATTGTTTGGCCAAGTTGAAAGAGAGCATCTGGAAATATCTGGGGTCTCTGCCGATAGAGCCTGGAAATGGGGAAGCAGTTCTTTCGAGAGGTTGAGAACTCAGACTCTCGTGAGTCAGATTGACCTGGATTCAGATCCCAGCTCCGCGTGACCCTGAGCAAGTTAATTTCAAATTCATTGTCTAAAATGATGGCAATACCTACCTTTCAAGTGTTCTTGTGAGACAATGTAAATACAACACCTCGTTTGGACCCTGGCCCTTAAAAAATTATCAAAAAATGGTGACTATAACAATAAACTTGAGCGAGGCAAAACCCAGTTTTTTTGTTTTTTGTTTTTTTTCTCTCCTCTGCTGTTTTCTCGCTTCCTGTTCTTCCCCTCATTCTTCCCACACCCTCCCCATTCCTCCTCCCTCCCTCCCCCCGACCCCCAGACCTATTCTGGATGATCTGAAGGAAGATGTTAATTATGAAAGAACATCCGGTTCTTGGCATTCTGTGTAGAAGAAATCAATGATTTTGAGGACCCTGAAGAGAATCGCTGATTTTGTAAAGGATTAACAAAAAGTCAACAATCAAACACAAGTTTTTCCCCTCTGAATCATTACATTCTGTTGTTCCTGAACATCTGGGCAGAGGGGAGTTCTGTCTTCACTTGGGCCTCCTCAAAACCCTGCTTCTTGGGCTGTAGTTATGTCTATGTTTATGCCTCATTTGAAGCATAAGCCATCATTCCAGGATCCTTTTTCTGGAGCTGCCACTAACTATGTGGGTGAATTATTTTCCAACTTTGAACTTCAGTTTTTAAAATGGAACAAGTCAGGCGAGACTTGCTATAATTGTTGAAAGCTGATGAACATACCATTCAGATTTAATGCTTAATTGTATACTCTTATGTCTTTTCCTGTGTATCCATCTCATCTTGACAGCAAGCTCTTCAAGCAGGGGGACAGTGTCACACTCCATAGGAAAGGGCATAAAATTTAGAAGTAGGATCCCTGGGTTCAAGCCCCAGCTCTGCGCCCTGCCAGCTCATGTGACCTTTGGTGAACCACTGCATCTCTGCCCTCCACGCTTTCCTCCACTATAAAGCCGGCTGATGTACCCAAAATACAGGGTCACTGTGAGGACTAAAGAAAATAATCATTAACACAGCACTTGGTAAATTTAAAAAGGGTGTTCATTATTGTTAATTGTGTTGCCCCAGAGCCTTGCCACTATGCAATTTTAAATAAGTTTTTGTTGAATGCCGACTTTTTTAAGAACAAAGCTAAGACTTTTGCTATTACCAATTTTAAAAGCACTGAAGAAGAGGATTGTTGGTATATAATTAAAACTGATTTCATTTCCAATGCACAATTTTAAACACACCAAAAAATGCTTTCAAAACCAGTAAAGGCTTTGAGTAATGTTATGTAAATAATATTGAGGTGAATACTCTCTAGGTGCTTTCAGATGTATGTGGTTAGAATAAATATCAAAATTAAACCTGAAATGAAATACTAATGCTCTCGGTGGGATTAATTCTGTTAGGCTATCTTTGCACAGTACACAGTTCTTCTGAAATTTGCATAGATAAATTTTAAAAGTTATTTTCTAATTATAGAAATAATATTGTAGAAGATAGTAAAAGTATAAATGCAAAACTAGTTATATTAGAGTTCTCTAGAGAAACATAACTAATAGGATATATGTGTATATATATTATATTATACTGATATATCATATATATGTATGTATGTGTATATATATATTATATATATAAAGAGATTTATTATAAGGAATTGGCTCATGCAATTATGGAAACTGAGAAATCCCATGATCTCCAGTTGGCAAGCTGGAGGCCCAGGACAGCCAGTGGTGTAGTTCCAGTTTGAGTCTATGTCTGAAGACAGGAGAAAACCAATGTCCCACCTTGAAGACAGAGAGGCTCTCTCTCACCAGCCTTGTTATCCTATTCAGGCCTTCACCTGATTGGACGAGGCCCACCCACATTGAGGTGGGCAATCTCCTTTACGCAGTCAACCAATTCAAATATCAATCTCATCCAGAAATACCCTCACAGACACACCCAGAATAATATTTGACCAAACACCTGGTCAAGTTGACACATAAAATCAACCATTGCATTAGTATTATAGAATATTTGGGAAATGCAGGAAAGAAGGAAAAAAAAAAAAAACCTCTCCAAATTCTGCCACCCAAAGATAACCATTATTAGAGTTTTGACCCGTTTCTTTCCAATCTTTTTTGTAAATGAACCAAAGATCAATTTTTTAATCATCTGTTCTATTGGACTAGAGATTTCATGTTGTCTCTTTTCTGATTTCCTTAGGGAATTATCTAAAATTTCCATTATGCCTCTGGTTTTGCACTTATATAATGGTTATTATCAGAAAAAACTGCCTTGAATATATAAAAGACACTGTTATGATAACCAAATAAAATGAGCATGGCTACCACCCTAGGTCTCACCCCAAGGTGGGAGAAGTTGGAGACTAAGTTAAGGGGGCGGGGCTGGGGTAGGGGGAGGTGTTAGCAATTCCCGAAGGACATCAGGGAATTCCAGCCGCCCTCTCCCAGACGATGCCCACCTCGGGGAAACATCCCCAGATGTCCAGCCCATTGCTTTTCCCCCAATCCCAGCACTGAAGGTGTTAATAGCCCATCTCACCTCCCTGTGTCCCAAGGCTGAGGTGTGAGTGACTAGGGAAACCCCCAATAAATTAAAGGTGGCAGCCTCTCTGAGGAGGGAGAGGTGGCTTGTTCAGTATTTTAAGCCTTTTAGCTGGTGTCCTTTATCAGTGATTGATTTATTGGATATTTGTGCAGCGGGCAGGGGGATTTGAAATATAACATAAGCGCTTCCGGAGATGTCAGTACTCTAACGTTAGTGGTCTGAACAAGGATGTAATTCATATCTGCAGGTGCTTTACTCTAGTATCAAATACTTCAATAACATCATGCCTGTGGAATCCACTGGTCCCAAGGGCTCTATTTGTATTCTGATATGCCCACGTCTTTTCCTATGTGTGTTTTCCTTGCTTAAGGAGCTCTCATTTCCTTCAATAGGATATGTTTTATTTCATCCCTTTTCCTGCATTTACTCATATTAATGTCACCGCATTCACTGGTAATAGCTGAGCCTGGAAATAGCCCGCATAGCCACGTAAATACTAGCCTGAAATGCACCGCCTGGGATGCATTATGATGAAAGAATGGAATGGAATCCATTGGGTGGAAGTAACAGTTTCTTTGGAGTTCTAACTAAATGTTACCCAGTGAGAGAACACTGGAGGGAACACGTCCAGGGAACATGGTGGCCTCTCCGTAGAGCTGGCAGGGTGGGGAGGCAGGAAGGAAAATTTAGGGTTTGGGATACTGTGTTTCCAGCTAGCAAGTTCTTGGTTGATGGATAGAAGCAAAGCACAGTCAAAACATCCCTTTGGGTTTTGTGTTTGTTTTTATTCCTCTGCCGTAATATAATAACTGAGTTTTCCAATTGGCCAAAGCAGAAGATTTCAAAAAGTTCAGATGCCTAGGCATGCAGGGCTCAACTCTGGTGACAAAATGCTGTCTTTTGGGCAAGGTTCCCTCTTCCTCTCCTCTTTCTATCTCTTCCGGTTCTTCACTTATGTATCTGGGTGATCGGTTTGTGGTGGCAAAGCAATCTTGCTTAGTAGAAGGGAAATATGCTCTGGAACTCAGGCAGATTTGTTTTGTTTTATCAGCTCTCTAGCCTCTGAACTTTCCTTCTGTAAAATGGAGCTAGCAAGTTGCCTGCTAGTTATTAATATTTATTTCACAGGAAAGTATAGAGAGAAAACATATTTTTGGAACGTTACAGGATGTAGTATATTATAAGCATGTGAAAAGGAACAGAGGATTGTGTTCAAACTTACTTGTTTAGAATGCAAAACGAATTTTCCTGCAGAAAATATTTTGCAACGTGGGATGCAGGTAATGACTTATTCTTCTGCGTTACAATGCTGATAGATGTACAGATGCTTTTAGTTCAAATGGTGTAGGTTCACTCTTCCCTCTATCTGTTTAAATCCTATTTTATCTGCTAATATGAATGTAGGGGAGAGGGGCCCTTGTCTCACTGTTAGGAACAGAGTCTCTGGAGGGAAGTCTTGAGTGTACAGAGAGACAGGCAAAGGGCAGCCATTCATAGGCATAGGCTGCTGTAGGTCAACAAATATAATACATAGGTGTTATGTCCTATATTATCTGTAATATATATATATTTGCTATATTATGTGTGTGTGTGTGTGTGTGTGTGTGTGTGTGTGTGTGTGTCCTATAGGAAGATACAGGCTGCGATCCCTGGGGTTTGCTGTGGGTGGCCAGCTTCCCATCTTAGGCTGCTGTTTTAGAAATATTTCCTTCTTGCATGAGCTGCTGGGGTGTCAGCTGGGAAAGGACAAGTACAGATACTATGAACTTGAGCCCTGCCAGAATTAGTCCTGGGATTTTGGAAACTTTGGGAAAAAAATATATTTAAAAGATTGGGTCCTGAAGAACTTTAGGACAAATACTTCTTGGTTGCAGGAAGACCGGCTCAGTGGAACCTTGCTTTTGCAAACATAAAAGATCCTTTCCTTCTTGGAAAGGAGTGTTTACAAATAAATTAGAGTCTCTAAAGAGAACAAACTGTTCTGCAGAGTAATGTAAAAGGATGTCTTTGTGGGCAAAGTTGTACCTCCTCAGATTATTTTCTTTTTTAGGAAACATTTCCCCCACTATATGGATTTTGATAGTCCTCAGGTAAAAATGATTGTTGGTTCTTGATAAAGCCATTCCTCACACAGGAGATCAGGGGCAAGCTCCAGGTGAGCTGACAGAGGGACCCTGAAATGAGACCAGACCGGGTGCTTAAAACTCAACATGTGAAGGCCCACGGGAATGTCATTCCAAGCTAAGTAATCCAGCCCCGCACACCGTGTTGACAGTGGATTACTGGGCTCTGACGGATGGGAGAGATTTAGGGTAAGCTACCTTGAGACCAGGGGGCTGAGTTTCCCCCGAAAGTGAAAATTCCTATCTTCAATCCCGCAGCAAGTGGACAGATCCAGGGGTGGAAAAGGAAGAGGGGGGTGGCATTGGGGTGTAAAGGAGATGGGGTTTTGAAGACATGAGTTTTCAGGGAGAGAGGGATGCTAGAGGCCCCCTCTAGCTCCAGTGGTGGGAGAGGACTCAAAAGGAGGTGGGACCTTGAGGCTTCAGACTGGGAGACAAGAGGTGGGGGTTGCGGGACAGCAAAGACCCAATGAGATTAGGGAGTAGTGGGGGAATTGAGAGACAGATTGTCCAGGGGAGATGTTTCTGCTGACTGAGTTGGTCATTGGGTATTTTTTTTTTAGCTTGTGGGATCTTAGTTCCCTGACTAGGGATCAAACCATGCCCCCTGTAATGGAAGCGTGGAGTCCTAACCACTGGACCGCCTGGGAATTCCCAATGGGTATGTTCTGAGAGTTCTTTTCATTGCACAAATCTTGTATATATTTTGTTAGATTTATCCCTAAGTATAGCGTATCTTTTGTTGCTATTATAAATGGTATTGTTTTTAATTTCAATTTTTGATTGTTCCCATGCTACTGTATAGATACACAATTGATTTTTATATATTAATTTTTCATCCTGAAACCTTGCCCAAATCACTTATCAGTTCTAGTAGTTTTCTTGCATTTGTTCTAACAACTCTCTCACTTTGGTTCTTTTAAAATATCTTCTATGTCTCTGTTTAGCTTGTTCTGTTTTTCCTCTAGCATCTTGAATGTATGGAATACAGTTATAAAAACTTTTAATGTCCTTTTCTACTGATGCTATGATCTGTGTCACTTCTGGGTCAGTTTCAGTGGATTTTTTCTTCTCATTATGGGCTGTATATTTCTCCTTCTTTGTATGCCTGGCAGTTTTTGTTCGATGCCAGACATTGTGAATTTTACATGTTCTTGTGGTCAGCTGGATATTTTTGTATGCTAACACATAGCCTTGAGCTTTGTTCTGGGATGCAGTTAAATTGCTTAAAAACGGTTCAATCCTTTTGGATCTTGCTTTCAAGCCTTTTTAGGTGAGACCAGAGCAGTGTTTATTCTAAGATTAAACGGTCTCCAGTAGTGAGGTACTCTGGTGCCTCATGTACTGTGAGAGGCTCCACTCTGGCTGAACGGGCACTATTCCAGCCCTGTGTGTGCTCTGGGCCTTGTTCCCTCTGATCCTTTTTGACTGGTTCTTTTCCTGGCCTCAGGTAGTTTACTCACACAGGTACTGAGTAATATTGAACTGGGTAATCAGTGCAGAGGTAAAACCTCTGCAGAGCTCCAGGGTTCTCTCGCTGTGCAGTCCCCTCTCTCTGTTCCCCCTACTCTGGCCTGTGAACTCTAGCTACCTCGGCTTCCCCAGACACCCAGCAACATATCCTCAGTTCTGGGAGACTGCAGGGCTCTGCCTGGATTCCCCCTCCCTGTCCTGCAGACAGGAAGCTCTCTCCAGGCAATAAGTGTGGGCTCACCTCGTTTGTTCCTCATCACTCAGGGTTCTCTGCCCTTTATTTTCTGATGTCTTACGTCTTGAGAATCATTGCTTCATATAGATTGTTTCAGGCATGTTGCCAAAATCTTGTCCTCTATACACCAGTGCTGAATAGAAATATGGAGACAGAGTTTTGGAGGAAAGAGAAAGATTAGATTTATTTCTTTGCCAGGCAAAGAGGGAACACAGCAGGCTAGCGTTTCAAAAACTGTGCCCCCCCCCACCTGGAGGGGGTAGTGAGGAGTTTTATAGTGTTCAAGGAGCAGGGCGTGGTCAGCTCGTGGACCATTCTCGGACTGGTTGGCATCAAGGTGAAGTTTCAAGCATCATCAACCTTCTGGTTTCAACCAGTCTAGGGGTCCATGCTCCTGTGGTCAGCAGTCTTCATCTGGTGGGATCAGCTTCCTGTACAAACAACTTAGGAATGTGAGTCAGGCCTTTTTCTGTATCTTTCAGGGAACTGGGAGTTCGGTGATTCTGCGATGTGGCAGAATTATAGTCTAAATTGTTACCGGTTCCCCAACCCAACAGCTATTCTCTGTTTCTCCATCTTCACATTTCCCAATCATTACTCGAGTCAGCATTTTACTTCAAAAGACAAGGACACAGGGGCTTGTACATGGTTTCAGGCATGAGGGTAAATCTCATCACCGTTACTCTATCTTTACCAGAAGTGGGAGAGTGCCATTCTCTAAAAGCCTAGGCTCACACACCTCCACGGACTTTCTCTTGGTGAAAACTGGTCCTACAGCTCCATCTGGACACAGTGGGGTTGGGGAGATGCAGTCTCCGGCTGAATGATTACTTCCCGGCAACAGTTCTGCAGAAGGAGAGGGGAAGCAGGCATTTTGGTGTCTCTACCACAGTGTTCTTATCCTTATCTTGGAGATGAGCAAACGAAGACACAGGAGAGTGAAAGAAAGCTTCAACCAAGGAAAACTGGCGTGGTGGTGGTTCTGGTGGGATTTACACTTGCCCCTCCTGCAGGCTTCAGTCTCCTAAATCATGTTTCTGTTCAGGGGATTCTGAAAGCCATAAAATCAGCTGACCTCACGAACTCTCAGTGAGAGCCAGGAGGAGTTTTGATTGTGAGAACAATCCTCTCAGTATTCATAAGTGGGATTGCATGTGTGGTGAAAGAAATTTTTAGAGCAAAACGGAGTTCAATTTCTAGGGAGCCTTGCTTTGTTTTCTTTGTTCGACTGAAACCTCTAGTCAGAGAAGGGAATGTAGTGGGAATAATTAGCCGCGATGGGTGGTAGAAATCCAAAGAGAAAAATAATTCATCAACTTTAAAGCAATTCATTTAAAACTGTGAGTGTGGTTTATTTGACCTGCATTGGGGAGCAAATACTAATGAAGAAGTAAAGGCAGCTTATGGCTTTTTCAGTTCTTTCATTTCCCACTAGATGTCTTTGATAGAAACTAATTATCAATGCTCTTGATTTAATTTGGAAAAAAATTGGATGAAGGGTTCTCTTAAGTCCCATGCCAGTGTTCATAACCCAGGAGAACTAAAATTAACCCCTGATCCTTCCTCAGTAACTGCTGTAGCTCGTGGAGTCCAAGGAGTCCCCTTTAGAAAACAAGAAAAAAGTATTATTATTATGGTGATTATTATTTTTTAAATAAAAATTTCTTGTGGGAATGCGGGAAGGCTGGAGGAAATTTTCCCAGTGCTAAAGTTGCTTTTATTAAGCTACTAAGCAGATACTACAAAACTTTCATTAATTGAAACTCAACTAAATTGAACTCACTTCCCTCCCTCCTCCTCCCCCCGCTCCCCACCGCATTCCCCTTTCGAGAAAAAAAGAGTCAAAGAAAACATGATGCTGTCATGTCAGGAGCTTATCCTAAAATCACCTTTCAATACCAAATGTAGGGTCCCTTACATATCTCAACCACATACACTTTCTACATGTTCTCTGCAGTATATTCTTTTTTTAAAATCGAAATATATTTGTTTTACAATGTTGTGTTAACTTCTGCTGTACAGCAAAGTGATTCAGTTATACATATCTCTACATTCTTTTTCTGTATATTCTTTTCCATTATGGTTTATCACAGGATATTGAATATAGTTCCCTGGGCTCTACAGTAGGACCTTGTTTCTCCATTCTATATATAATAGCTTATATTATATATAGTATATTCTTAATTATTGATGTTCTCCAGGGAGATGCTTTCAGTTCTTTTCTCTTTTTCTGATAGTATAAGATTGGGAGTAAGAGTGTGGGCTCCAGGTTTGAATCCTAGTGTTATCATTATAAATTTTGTGGCATCATCTCTTAGAATGGGGAAAATATTAATAGCTACTCATAGGGTGGTTTAGACGATTAACTGAGCTGATACATGGCATGTGCCAGGGTAGTGGCTGGCATGGAGAAAGTGCTCAATAAATGTTTGCTGTCATTATTGTCACTGTGATGGTTAACCGCATTCCTAGATGGCACTTTTCCTCCTCTATATCCATAGCTTCAATTTTCATTTATATGCTGATACTGATAGTACTCAATGAGAAAAATTTAAATGTATGTATGTATCTATCACTGTGGCTCTTTGTCCTATGGTTTACCTGTCTGCTGAACTTTTCTTTCCATTGACCTTCATCCCTGAGGGACTCACAGTATCATTTCCAAGTGGTCCGCCATGTGTATAGGGTTCCACATCTTCTCAAACTCTACCACTGCAGAACAGTAATATGGTGTCTCCCGAGAGCCCATGTTGTCAGTCTTGACTATTGCTGTCCTTTTCCAGGGAGGCCAGAATCTACTCGTCCAGTAGACTAGGCCTCCCTTGCAAGGGGAATCCATCCAAGCCCTGAACGACTCCGGGCCTGAAAGTCCCTCTCCTCATCCACCAGGAGAGTGCTGTGACTAAACTCTTAGAAAACTCACCATCATGCCTCTCCTCCCTGTTGTTCTTGGTTACCATCCAAGACCCTCTAACTTTCTCTCGTCTTTATAGCTCTCTGCTCCCTCTCCCCCACTCACCTTCACACTGCTCTCCATTCTGAGCCTTCCACAGCCACATAATAAGCAAGTTTTCTGCATCCTCCGCCTTCTCACTAAAGACTCCCCCTAATGCCATGCCTTGACTGAAAGCAGGCTGTCTCCTCGGGACGTTGCCTCCCTTGGCAGCATCTCAAGTGGGTAACTCTCATCTCTGACTCCGCAGGTGCATCAAGGTGGAAGAAAAGCCCTGCTATCTTCCAACTTTCCCGTAGGGCTCTCGCCTCTGGTCACAGCACTAGCCGTCCTTCTGACAAATCCCCTTCATTCAGTGAAGACACCGCGTGGGGCTCACGCTCCTGATCTCCACTCTAAGTCCTGCTCATCCCCGTGACCTTTACCTTATCCCTCATCAGCCACCCTTTCCACAGATACACCATGCTCGCTATCATAACCCTGAAAGGATAATTATAGACATTCCATTGCTGACCAGGACCTCGTAATTCTACAGCCTCCTCATGCACTTACTCCCAGTATACATGTCCCTTGGTCATGTGGTCTTGGTTTTGTTTGTTTTTTAAAATTTTATTGAAGTATAGTTGATTTATAATGTGTTAATTTCTGCTGTACAGCCAAGTGACTCAGTTATGTGTATATATATTCTTTTCCATTATGGTTTATCATAGGATATTGAATATAGTTCCCTGTGCTACACAGTAGGACCTTGTTTATCCATTCTTTACATAATAGTTTGCATCTGCTAATACCACATCTTCTTTATCCTTTCATCTGTCAATGGACATTTAGGTTGTTTCCATGTCTTGGTTATTGTAAATAGTGCTGCTGTGAACATAGGGGTGCATGTATCTTTTCGAATTAGCGTTTTTTCTGGGAATATGCGGGAGTGGGATTGCTGGATCATGGCCTTGTTTTGTTTTTTTTTTTTTAAAGTTTCATTTTATTTATTTTATTTATGGCTGTGTTGGGTCTTCGTTTCTGTGCGAGGGCTTTCTCCAGTTGCGGCGAGCGGGGGCCACTCTTCATCGCGGTGCGCGGGCCTCTCACTATCGTGGCCTCTCTTGTTGCGGAGCACAGGCTCCAGACGCGCAGGCTCAGTAATTGTGGCTCATGGGCTTAGTTGCTCCGCGGCATGTGGGATCTTCCCGGACCAGGGCTCGAACCCGTGTCCCCTGCATTGGCAGGCGGATTCTCAACCACTGTGCCACCGGGGAAGCCCCACGGGCTTGTTTTTATCATCCTCCTTGAACCTCTTGAAGCCAAGCTCTTCCCCAATCCAGTGTTCATTTTCTTTCCTACCCAGTTTAGGCTGCATGGTTCGTGGTTTCTACATTTCTCTTGACATTTAACTTTCTTGCCCCCATTTCCTTCTTCTGTTATGTCCACGGGAAAACCCTGGATCATTCTGAGCTTCCGACTTCAACTTGCCTGAACCTGAACTGCTTCACTGCTACAGAAAATAACATTATCCTAGAGGTTGGTGTACTCTGAACTGATGTTCTTCAGCCTTAAGTAGGCCCTCTGATTCTCTGAATTAAGGATTTCAAAACTTTTTATTCTTCTCAATGGCCTTCAGCCCCCTACATTTCAGGCCCTCCGTTATTCCTCTGAACTCACCTCCTACTACTCTCTTTCTTGTTCACGTCCGTCCAGCCACATCTGCCTGCTTGCTGAATCTCAAACCCGTCTGTGATGGTCAGTTTATGTGTCAACTTGACTAAGCTATCATTCCCAGTTATCCAATCAAACACCAACCTAGGAGTTGGAGGTATTTTGTAGATGTGATTAAAGCCCATAAGCAGCTGACTTTAAGTAAGGGAGATTATCTTAGATACTTAGATACTGATTGAATCAGTCAAAAGGCCTTAAGAGCAGAACCAAGTCTTCCTTGGGTATTGTAGCTGCAGCTTGTACCTGAAGGTTCCAGCCTGCCCTTCCTGACAGCCTGCCCTACAGATTAGTGATGCTGGGTACCTTTTCATGTATGCTGATCTTCTTTATCTCATTGAATGGTATCACTATCCACCTAATTGCTGAATCTAGAAGTCTGATCCTTGACGATTCCTCACTGGCTTCACAGCCACTCATTGATTAACTTCTTCTGAAACCAGCTCCTAATTCAGGCCCGCTAGGCTTCCCTTTTCCCAGCCCCAGTGCCATCTCTCTCGTTCAGGTCACCACCAATCTATTCCATATTGCTGCACAAATCTTCTAATTATGCTTCCTCACTCTGTGTTTGCTTCTCTTCTATCTGTTCTCCATTCTGCAACTTAACTGGCTTTTCTAAAAATAGCAAACAAATTAAGAATAGAACTACCATATGATCCAGCAGTTCCCCTTCTGGGCATTTATCTGAAGGAAACAAAAACGCTAACTCAAAAAGATATATGCCCCCTATATAAGAGATGCAGCATTTTGCATCTCTTCTTTGCTGAAAATTCTTCAATGGTTCCTTTACCCTTCAGTATAATAAAGACTGGACGCTTGACAGTGTGGACAAAACTTTCCTATCTCTCTAGCCTCATTTCTTCTAATTTTCCCTGGGCATTCAGTACTCTGCTATTCTAATTTTACATTATTTGACTCACCAGGTCTCTCCTGACACTGATGCTACGCTCATATGATTTGCTGTGCCTTCTCTCCTCTTTTCTCCTCCTTCAACTCATATTCTAGGTTTCAGCTTAGATATTGTCCCCTTGAAAGCCTTTCCCAACTCAAACCCAGCTTTGTGGCCTCTTAGCACCCTCTCTTTATCTCAGTTTGTGTCACACAATTTCATAGCAATTACGGTAATAGCATTTACTTTCCTGCAGAACAGTGGTTCTCCTCTGTAAGCTCTATGTGGGCAGAGAGTATTCCTTACTTGGGATGTATCCCAAGCACACTGACTGAATTTCGCCATATTTTCCTTTTCAAATGGAAGAGAAAGGATGATCTAGCTAATTATCTACTGGGTAGATTGTTTTATGCCAGACCACCTCACTGATTAGGAATCAGCCAATAGATTGGCCAACCTTGGACCAGGTGCCTATTTCTGGTTCAATTAAAGGCTATCCCTTGCTCAAGGAACATCTTCCATCATTTGAGGACTATGGATAGTCTCCTTAAAAATTGCTGTTGGTCTTGTTAAGCATTCTGAATGACATATCGAGTAGAAATAGCAGCTTTGGAACAAGGAGCTTAGCTGGATTAGCACACTTTTTATTTATTTCATAGCATTTACTCTTCCCCAAAGAGAGTGTTGGTTGGATCAAGTTGCTACCACTCAAGTGAGAGCACCTCCACTGAGCAGTGTTTACCTATCAATCCTTCCCAGAGGTCCTTGACTCTCCTCAAGCCTAGAGAATGGGTTGGTTGCCTGTTGTTTGCATTGATCTCTGGTTCCATGTGGCCCATGTGGGTTAACTGAGAACACACATGCAAGAGTAAGGCAACATATTTAGGAGGAAAAACCCTCTTGGGGCTTACTTCTCCCCACTCAAAAGGAGTTAGTATAAATGGCAGAATTCTTAAAATTCTGGAGCTCTCTGGTACACTTATTTATCCGGCATCATTAGAAAATGGGGATTCTGCATCAGTGAATCTTCCAGACAGCTAAATGTATTCTATTTTAAATGTAAACTTAGGGGGAAAATTTAAAGCATCTTATGAGAATATAGTCGTACTTCAGTATCTGGGGGTTTTGGTTCCAGTGGGCCCCCAGCCCCCCAGTCCTCAGATGCTCAAGTCCCTTATATAAAATGGCACAGTATTTGCATATAGCCTACCACATCCTCCTGTATACTTAATTTTTTTAAAATTTATTTTACTGAAGTATAGTTGATTTACTGTGTTGTGTTAATTTCTGCTGTATAGCAAAATGATTCAGTTATACATATATATATATACATTCTTTTTCGTATTCTTTTCCATTATGGTTTATCACAGGATATTGAATATAGTCCCTGTGCTATAAAGTAGGACCTTGTTGTTTATCCATTCTCTATATAATAGTTTGCATCTGCTAATCCCAAACTCCCAATCTATTCCTCCCCAACCCCCCCTCCCCCTTGGCAACCACAAATCTGTTCTCTATGTCTCTGAGTCTGTTTCTGCCTCATAGATAGGTTCATTCGTGTCATAATTTAGATTCCACATATAAGTGATATCATATGATATTTGTCTTTCTCTGTCTGACTTACTTCACTTACTATGATAATATCTAGGTCCATCCATGTTGCTGCAAATGGCATTATCACATGATATTTATGGGTGAGTAGTATTCCATTGTATATATGTACCACATCTTCTTTATCCATTCATCTGTCGATGGATATTTAGGTTGCTTCCATGTCTTGGCAATTGTAAACAGTGCTGCAATAAACACTGGGGTGCATGTATCCGCCTGTATACTTTAAGTCATCTCTAGATTACTTTTAATACCTCATACAATGTAAATGCTATGTAAATAGTTGCTGGGTATGCAGCAAACTCAAGTTTTGCTTTTTGGAACTTTCTGGAATTTTTTTTCTGAATATTTTCCATCTGCAGTTGGTTGAATGCATGATGTAGAATACGCAGATATGGAGGGACGACTGTATTTCTAAAGTGTATTTGATACTTTTCTTCTTTCATTAACTAAGAACACTGAATGTTATTTAACTGTTATAATGATGTCTTGATGTCTTTACTATGTGCATCAGTCACTGTTCTAGGCCCTCAGGGCCTACTGAGCTGTGAAGAGCTGTTTGCTCCAACACTAAATGGCCTCAGTCTGTTGACTTTTATTAGTTTTGTATATGCTCTTAATCATTATTCAATATCTTTTCTAGACTCAGTGTCTTTCCCTAATATCTCTTCCCTGACACATCTTCCTCTCTTCGGATGTGCTACTCAGAATCTATTGTTGGCTGAGAATCCAGAACACCAAGGCTTCAGTGTTGGTAAATTTCTGAGTGAGGACATTCTCTTGTCCATGAGAACTATGACTTTCCAGCTTAGATGTATTTCTCACCTACTTTGGCATCATGTCTCAGATTCCTGTAGCCTGTTACCATATTATCTATGTGCTGATTCTTAGACATTCTCATTGAAAATCACAGAGTCATATCTATTTGAAAAAAATCTTTTCCCATTTTTTTTTCTTGTGCTAAAATACACTTAACATAAAATTTACTATGGTAACCATTTTAAAGTGTACAGTTCAGTGTTATTAAATACACTCACATTCTTGTACAGCTGTCATCCCATCCATCTGCAGAACTCTTCATCTTCTCAATCTGAAACTCTATACCCATTAAACAATAACTCCCCATGACTCCGTACCCCTGGCAATCACTACCATTCTTCTTCGTCCCTCCCTTCTCCTTCCTCCCTCCTCCTCCCTTGCTCCTTCCTCTCTCTTTCTTTTTCTTTCTTTCTTTCTTTCTTTTCTTTCTTTCTTTCTTTTTCTTTCTTTCTTTCTTTCTTTCTTTCTTTTTCTTTCTTTCTTTCTTTCTCTCCAATTAGATTTGAAAAGATATCTTATTGTCACCTCGTTTCACTTCCCATCCACATGTTTTAGGTTCCATCTACAGCATGCTCTGAGACTAGTCAATTATTCAATATTCTTTATCTTGGCTTGTTTCATTATCTGTTAAAGGAAGTACCTTCCAGCATTGACATCATAAGTTTTCAGGAAATAGAGATGATAACAATAACACTTAAAATAATTATACCTTCCCTGTCTGAAGGCAACTGAGCCAGATCTTCCTCTTCCATGTGAAAGATGTGTGGGTTTGGACAGAGACTGGTAGTGGTGCAGACAGGACACTCATCTGGGAAGGGTGGTCCAGAGGCATGGGAGAGAGTTGGGAAGTCACCTTGAGGCTGTTTAGCTGGAGAAACAGGTCCAGGATGGAAAGAGTCCCAGAAATGGAATGGCCGTGGGCTGACACAGGAAAATGGATGAGCCTACTCAGCTTCTTCTACATTATCACTCCCTCCTTTCTCTGTTCCCTTTCTTATCATGGGATGAGAAGGAGCCAATCAGGTCATTGTGTGGGTTTCAATGACTGAGTAAGCAAGGCCCCCTCCACCAGGCTTGGCCACAGTGTCCTGGAATGGTTCCCATCTGTGACAAGGAAAGCTTGGGAGGGAAACTGACCTGCTGTCCAGAGTCTGATAACAGGATGGGATTGAAGTCATATTTCAAAGGACCCAAGGGAGCTAGGGTGGGGGCAAGGATTGTCACAAATGGTGAGGAGAATTTTGGAGACCAGATATTTACCAGCTGTATCTTCAAAGAAGGATTAATCTTGGTCTTCCCCAATTTCCCTCTGCCTGGCCTTGCAAACTTAAAAAAAGAGGCCATATATCTTCTCTATAATATATTCTTGGAATAGTAGACAAGGAAAATTAGGAAAAAATAGCCCAAGTTAAAATCAGATATATAGTTATAAAATCATAGACCTAGGGTGTAAAGGGCTTTGAATATTTTCTAGTTAACTACATACAAGATCATGCATTTTGACTGCAACAATACCGTCTCTTTTTGAGCACTTCTAGCAACAGGGAACTCAAAACTTCCGAAAATAGCCTGGGCCAGTCTTGGACAGTTCTAGTTGTTAGAGATTGTTGTAAGAAATCTGATTTTCTGTAGTTTTTACCCATCATGCTTGCTTTGTCTGGTAGAATAACTCCAATCCTTCTTCACTTGCCAGACCCAAAACTTGGCTTCTATTATGGTCTTTTCAAAGTTAACATCCAAAGTTTTCAACTTTTGTCTTATTTAGTCAGTTTCAAGCCTCTTAACTCTGCTAGATATTCTTCTCCAAGGAAGTTTCCATTTGTTAATGTTTCTCCATGTGGTACCCATCATGGTCTAATTAGCACAAGGGGGAGAAAGATGTTCACTTCTCTTATGATGGACTCATTATCTCTGATAGCAGAGCTTGGAATCACACTGGCTTTTGGGCTCATCATCAACTGAGCACAAGCTACTGTGCCCCTTGTAAAACTGGTTTTTGAACACAACCAAATTCAATTGTCCATCATATGTCACAGTGGCTGTAGTCCCACAGTGTTAGGGGGCAAAGCAGTGTTGGCTGGAGCTTTTAGATGACATCAGAGATCAAGCAGAACCTTCTGGACAGAGAATAGTGCAGCTTTGCACAACAAGCCCAGGATGGTCACTCTCTGGACAGAAGTCCCATCACAAGGCAAATTGCAAGAGTTGGCTTTGCAAGTTCCTCACCAGGAAGAGAAACCAAGCACCGGGGGCCATAACTGTTGGTTGAAACTTGGAAATTTCTTCCTGGAGAGCAAGGCGCCAAGACAAGAGACTGAGGAGTCATTCCAGGGATCAGTCCTAACAAGAGCCAAGGGATGAGATAAGAGATGTTGTGCCTGTTATACTGACCACAAAACAAAACAGACCAAAAGACTGGAAGGCAAATTGTTTCCGGTGGTCTGATCATGGAAGATGGTGGAAGCTGAGTTCTTAATCACTCAGGCAAGGTTTTCATGGCTTCACCCCTTCTGGTCTTTCAAGAAGCCAGAGGGGGTGTTTGTCAGTGTGAATGAACTAGGGCAGGTCCTCACACTGGAAATTTATTAAAGTTGGCCCATTGTCTGTCTCAGACCGAGAAGATTTGGGGCCTGAAATCTGTTCTCTCTCCCTCCTAGTTTCCTGTCATCTGCTGATTTAATAAACATACCATCACTGTCCTCATCTAAGTCATGCAAATGTTTAGCAGAGCAGGCCAAGGACAAATAGTTCTATGGCACAGTATAAAGACCTCCCTTCAGGTGACAACCATCTATTAAACACAACTCTGTGAGGCTAACCATCCAAGTGCTTATTAATCTATCTAACAATTCCAATATTTAGCTGACATTTCTCCATCGTGTCCATAAGGTTCTAATGAGAGACACTGTCAAATGCCTTGCTGAAGTGTGATTGATATGTCTTGCAGTTCTCTGTGCCAAAAGCAGAATGAAGGTTAGACTGGCATGATTTATTCTGAGCAAACCTGTACTGACTCTTGGTGGTCACTGCTGTCCTTTCAAAGTATGTCCACAAAGCATTTCTGTTAAAACCCACTTTGAAATTGCTCTCGAGATGATCATCAAGTCTATTTGGTCTTGAGTTTATAGAACCTTTTTTCTTCCCTTTCTTGAAAACTGGGAAAACATTCAATCCTCTCCAGCCTACCGAGACTTCTCTCATTCTTCATAGTTGTTCAGAAAGTATCCATAGCATTTCAGCTTTCACTATTTCTACAAGACCCTGGTGGTATAATTTGTGCAGATCTGGAGACCTGAACTTGCTGAGAGCAATGGGGTGTATTATAACCAACTCTGGTTTCCCTCTTGAAATGTTTGCATTACCTCTTCTAATATGAAGATCAATCTTCTTGAGATAAGCTAGGAGGAAAAAAATAAACTGGACCCAAGTAGTTCTATTTCTATCCATGATCAATTAATAGCAACCTCTGTCCCAAGCATGAAGACTTACTTATCTTTCTTGTTCTTGATATACTCTTTAAAAGGCTTTTTTGTTGTTATTATCATTGGCACTTAACAGAGCTAAAACCCAGAAATGTGCTTATACAGTATTTATAGGTGTCTGACATCATGCTATTTTTTTTTTTTTCATAATGGTTGAAATTCCAGAGCCACCCAATCATCATGAGACCTAGCTCTATTTAGCTCCTGATTTTGGAGGTCTGAAAGATCCTAACCCCTGTGTAGAACAAGTACAGTTTTTCTACAGTTATTGCCATCATTTGCTTAAGCTAATGTGGGTGAGTCTCCTTTCTTTATAATAACCAAACAAGCCTGACCAGAACCATTCATCCATCCAATGAAGTTTTGGAGAGCTACTATGTACCAGGGACACCTGAAACTGCCCAAGAGTAAGAGCCCTCTCTTCTCCTTGTTTTGGCATTTTTCCTCCTAACAATCCCATGCTTCAGGATTTGATTACCCTTAATCTCCTCATCATCTTATACAATATTACCTGACTTCCATTTTACATAGTTTGCTGTATCCTGTCTAGGAGACCTATGTCCTTTCATATGTGTCTAATGTTCTATATCTGAGCTGCCCCGTGTGGTCACCACTAGTCACATGTGGCTATCTAAATTTAAATACTTAAAATAGAACAAAATTTAAAATCTAGTTCCTCAGTCACACTAGTGACATTTCCAGTGCTCAATTACCATGTGGCTAGTGGCTTCCATATCAGACAGTGCAGATACAGAATATTTCCCTGATCATAAAAGCTCTCTTGGACAATGCTGGTCTAGCTATTCCTCAAGCCCTTTGAAGTTCTTCTCAAGCAGCAAGGCTGGATGCATTCGACAGAGTTGGCACTTACTGACTGTCCTTGTCCGGAGGGCTTTATGGCAGTGGACTCCTGAGGCTGCCCCTTTAACGTAGTCTAGGTGCTTGGTTTAGACACTCCTGTAAAGGCAAGTGATTACAATGCACATCAGTTCCTTTGCTCTTCAAGGAACCACAGTTTGCAAATGAATGTGAGTGAATATTTCCCAGATCCCATTGAGGGTCATTGTAATATCATGCCCCACAAAATGCTGGCACTTGCAGACACTCAAAATGTTTGCTTGAATGAGGAAATGAACGAAGAGTGGTCTCTTTAGTCCCTGAAACATTTTCTTGAAAAGTCAAAGAAAGGTACCATGGCATCAGGAAGGAAGGAAAGAAAGAAAAGAAAGAGAGCGAGAGAGAAAGAAAGAAGAGAGGAAAGAAAGAAAAAGAAAGGAAGAAAGATTCCAGACGTACCTACCGAATCTCTCTCCTCCATCTTTATTTCTCTGCTTCCGGGTCAGAGAGAGACTTAGAGGTGGGCTGGAATGCAGGTGCCAGAGGAAGGAAGTAGGAAGGGAAGGAAGGAAGTAAAAAAAAGGAGCATCACATAAGAGGGAGAGAGTCACAGCATTTTAAAATGCAAAAGGATCTAGGGTCCATTTAGCCTAGCTCCTCATGTCACCAATGAAATATGGACATTTCATTTGGCATTTAATACAAATCTGCTGAAAAAAAAAAAAAGAAGCAATTGAGGTCAAAAGACATAGGTTAAGCGAAGTGTCTAGAGTTACAAAGCTAGTGAGTGTCGGAGCAGGGGCTGGAAGCCAGGCCACCTATCCCGTGATTTCCCACCGCAGGCTCGGACCACCCCTCCCCCAGCCCCAGGGAGAAGAGCAAGGAGGGGAATGCGGGGTGGGAAGCAAGCCAGGGGGAAGGAGAGAAAGTAAATTTGTGTATCAGCTGTCAGCCTCCCTTGTGATTTTCTTTCTTTAAGCAGAAAAAGGTTTCCTGGCCGCGTCACCTACTCAGTCTGAACCTCGTGGTTTCCCCATCCCCAGGGCGAGCTCTAATCAGCAGGGACCTTGCCTAGACTGTACAATGCCACAACTAGCTGGTGACCCCGAGCGAGGTACTGGTTGACTAACTTACTCAAGTTGCACTTAGTTTAGTTAATCGCTTGTCCCTCATAATCTTGGTCCAGATCCAAACTGATTTCTGAAGCAGCTTGGCGTTCCTAAAATTTCACCTACACTAGAGCAGAAACACACTTTGAAACAGAATTTGATGAGGATTTTAAATAGAATATTCGAGTGACTTTATCAAAGCACCTCCCCTGTTGATCCTAGATAATTAAGACCTGGAGTAGGTTTTTGAAAATGTTTCACATTCCCTTTACTTCTCATCTCTAGAAAACTCTCCAGGTCAAGAACTTCGGCATCTTGAGTATAGAGTTGGAGGTCATACAGATCTGATTTCAAGTGAAAGCTGTCACACAGTTGTTACCACGCGTAGGGAACTTATTCTCTCAGTTCCAACTTAGATCATAATAGGAGTGTATGAGCACTGGGAAGAAGGTCCTTATTATTCTGTGGGACCACACTGCCTGGGAAACATCACATGGTCAACGCATGTTGATTACATGTTGATTACATGTGTGGCTCTGGGTGACAAGACCCAGGTTTGAACCCTGGCACCCTTGCTTTGCAGTAGTATGACCTTGAGGCAAGTCCCTTGATTTCTTTCTATCTTAGTTTTCTTATCTGTGTCATAGGGTTCTCATTGTGTCCCCAGAGAAATGAGGACAAATTGAGGTCATGTGTGTAGAAGGCTTAGCACAGAAACCTGGCACTTGATCAACATTAGCTATCATTATTATTTCCTACTGTTGTACAATCTCTTTATGTACATTTCATTGTCCTTGGGGGCACCAAGCAAGCTGGTTGCAAGTTCTCAGTCAGAAACATCTGCCAAGTGGCAGCATTCACACCACACTTGGCGATAAACGTCCTAACTCCCCCACAGCTTCAGCTGGGCCAAGTGAGGTGAGCGTCGGGTTTTATGGGTCTGACGAAGACGTTTGAAATATTGTAGGAGACTGTCAAAGAATACTTAGACCCACTCCAAAAGAGGGCCGTTCTTAATTTTCATCTTTCCTGCAAGTCAGAAAGATATATACTCTCCAAATAATGGCAGTTTCCTCGTCCTGAAGTTATGGCAGCTTGGTGATACAATAAACAGCACCCTGTCATAAGGACCGCATAAAACATGGTCTGACATTTCTTTAAAAGTAGAAAGAAACATGACTGCAGCAGATGACCTTTCCTCCGAGGGCACAGCTGTTTTGTGTGGTTAGAGGGACCCGTGGTTTCATACTTAGGGGCTACGATATATGACTGGCTTTTCACAAAGTGTCTCCATGAGAAATTACAGTACATTCTAAAGGAGAGTGCCAATTCTGCTGCATTCACATTAGGTAGGAGGACTTTTTCCTCCTCTCTTGATCTTTTCCAAATGATACTGTGCTGAATACTTGTGATTAGAAACTTCTTTAGTGTTTGAAGCATAAGTGGTATCAAGATTACTGAGGCATCTTCTATTTCCTGGGAAATTTAAATGATGGGCCTTTTGTGGGGTTGGTGGGTCGGCATCTTTGAGGACTCAGCATTTATGAGAAGTCACTCCAAACACAGTGCTTCTGTGGGTGAGGACTGAGCACCTACGGGAAAATTTTCAACAGTCACCTTGTTAACAGATAGTAGGTAATTTCCATTTTCTTGAAAAATGTTTGTTCCTCCTATAAAATGTTATTTGTGTAATGCCTTAAAATGGTGATGAAAAAGTAAAACAATGGGTCTAAAGTTTCTAATTGTATATGTGTTATGTTGGCGAGACTGGATGTTTTCCTTCCTTGCTTGTTTTCCAAATTATCTTTAACATGTTTTACTTACTTCCTAATGAAATTAAAAAGAAAGGTTATATCTTCATTTAGTTTTCAACTGAGTTTCCCCTAGGCATCCACGGTTACTGCAAACAATCCCATTAAAGCGCCGGACACACGGCCACCTCCCCAAACTCTATTCTCTAAATTAGAATAGTAAGTCCTTGGAGAGGGGACTTTGGCAGCCTTTCTGCAGGATGGGGCGGGGTGGATTAGATGCCAGTCACTGACGGCCGTGGTGCCAATAGAAAAATGCGCTCCAATTGCTTGTCTCCAAAACCCTGCTACTGACCTGCCAACAGCAGGGCATCGAGTGCACGTCCCAGTATGATGGGAGATTTGTTCTGATTTATCTCCGCTCTCTCACCTTGTCCCCTGTGTGTCCAAACCTGGGACTCTGCAAAAGTGGCTGGCTTGGTTTAGAAGTACAAGCTGAGACGCTGAAACAGTTGACTTATTGGTAATTAGACCACACTGGTATTGAACCCGTGACCTCAGCCTCATTAGAGCTGCGTTTGGGCCAACTGAATTGACCAGAAACAGATTCAAAACAGTGAGTGATAGAGGTCTTTGGTGCGGGGTCAAAGGCCTATTTACACTACCCAGTATCATAAGTGGCTTCTTACTGTAGCATGTTAAAGGAGCAGCGGCTGAGGAGAACGGCCATGTGGATAGGTCACAGCTCTCTGCTTCATATATGTGGACTGTAAAGCACGGCTACTCTGGCCAACTCCTACCTGACTTTAACTGGATCCCCGTGTAATTCAAGGGTTAATAAAGGGAGCAACAAGTGTTTTAACAGGACTTTTTTTTTTTTTTTTCTCTTTCACTTGCTAATGGCTAATAGTAACAAAAACACTAGGAGTAAAGCCCATTACTTTAGGAATGATTTCCTTCGAATGACACTCTTTGATTTAAAGCTATCCATGGCTAATCATTATTTTCACTCTTTGCTTTTCAAGGAAGTCTAAAAACAGATGCCTAGTGTTCATTCTGTGTAGAAAAGGAATCAGTTTCTCAGTGGTAGAGCAGGATACATGGAAAAGGCAGGACACAGAATGAGGCGAGTCACTCTGTGCTAAATCAATGAAATGGAACGGAAATCGACTCAAAATAACAGAATTTTTTTTTTAATGTGATAAGACTGGCATTTCAACTCAGAAGAGAAAGGATTACCTAATAATGGCTAGCCATTTAATAAAGGTAGATTTCTCCTTCAGACCACACCCAAAGTAAAGACTTTCCTGTGAAAACAAAACTTTATAGTTCTAAAAGATAATGAAGTAATTAAAAAATAACAATCTTGGAAAGCCTTTCTAACAATGCATGAAAATATAAAAACTATAAAGAAAAAGATGAAATAATTTGACTCAATAAGAATTTATCATGAAAACTTAGGTATACCAAATACTAAATATATTAAAAGGCAAACTGGGAGACATTATTTTTGGTCCTTATGGAAGAGTTAATCACAAGATACTTATGGTGTTTATGGAATACTTAATAATAAAGCATTTAGAAATCGACATGAAAAAGAGGAATAAATTCAAAGACACAGAAGAAATGAACATCACTTTACATAAGAAGAAGTGTAAATGGCCAGTAAACCCATGAAAAATATATTTAGCCTCCCTGGTAAATGTCAAGAATTGCACATTTTAAACAAATGAAAGTTAATTTTTCTTCCAAAAAATCAGCAAAGATAAAAGTAAAAATGCTGGCAGTGCTGCAGGGGAATTAGTACTTTTTTATACTACTTGTGGCCGTTAAAGTGCTCTAACTTACTTAGAGGGACATTTGGTACAACAGAAGCAAACCTTTAAAATTTGACATGCGCTATGACCCCAAAATTCTACTTGTAAGAACCAATCCAAAAGAAATAATCATGGTTACGTGCAAAGATTTTGCTACTAGAATGTTGATCAAAGCATTTTTATGATAACTAAAAATTGGAAACAGCTTAAATCTCCAACAACAGGGAATCCATTAAATATATCATGGTGTGTGGTGTATGATGGAAATTTATGTAACTTTAACATGTTGTAGAAAAAAATTACATTTCATGTCATGGAATAAAATTCACTATTATCTTGTTCAGAAAAAATGTAAAAATTGTAATATTATAAATTATATGTTATATATGCACAGGGAAAGATGGTAGAATAATATATATCATACATGTCAAAATGTTAAAATACTTTTCTTTAGGCATGGGAATTACGGATGATTTTAAAATGTCCCTTTTTATCAGATTTTTTTCTTTTAGAGTGAACATGTGTTACTTGGAGAACAAAAGATAAAGTACATATATTTTTTCAAATATCATAGCTAGCACAGTTTCATCGTGGAGATTAAGTGGGATAATACATAAGAAAGTCCCTAACACAGGATTAGAAAGACGAGGGGGCCTTGGTACCTAGGATTTGAATTTGAATCTAAAAAGTTACCACGTGGTCTGGAAACTTGTAGCACTCTGGATTAAAGAAGATCGACTCACCTAGCTGGTGGATTGTCTGAGTCCCAACTCACTCTCTCTTTCTTTTGTTTTGTAGTTTGACTTTCGATTTTAATGGCTCATACATCTCTCCATAAGATGTCAGGCAAGGTATGGTCCAACTAATCTATGACAAAGGAGGCAAGGATATACAATGGAGAAAACACAGTCTCTTCAAAAGTGGTGCTGGGAAAACTGGACAGCTACATGTAAAAGAATGAAATTAGAACACTCCCTAACACCATACACAAAAATAAACTCAAAATGGATTAAAGATCTAAATGTAAGACCGGACACTATAAAACTCTTAGAGGAAAACATAGGAAGAACACTCTTTGACATAAATCACAGCAAGATCTTTTTTGACCCACCTCCTAGAGTAATGGAAATAAAAACAAAAATAAACAAATGGGCCCTAATGAAACTTAAAAGCTTTTGCACAGCAAAGGAAACTATAAACAAGACGAAAAGACAACCCTCAGAATGGGAGAAAATATTTGCAAATGAATCATCGGACAAAGGATTAATCTCCAAAATATACAAACCGCTCATGCAGCTCAATATTAAAAAAACAAACAACCCAATCAAAAAATGGGCAGAAGACCTAAATAGACATTTTTCCAAGACATACAGATGGCCAAGAGGCACATGAAAAGCTGCTCAACATCACTAATTATTAGAGAAATGCAAATCAAAACTACAATGAGGTATCACCTCACACCAGTTAGAATGGGTATCATCAGAAAATCTACAAACGGCAAATGCTGGAGAGGGTGTGGAGAAAAGGGAACCCTCTTGCACTGTTGGTGGAATGTAAACTGATACAGACACTATGGAGAACAGTATGGAGGTTCCTTAAAAAACTAAAAATAGAATTACCATAGGACCCAGCAATCCCACTACTGGGCATATACCCAGAGAAAACCATAATTCAAGAAGACACATGCACCCCAACGTTCACTGCAGCACTATTTACATAGCTAGGTCATGAAAGCAACCTAAATGCCCATCGACAGATGGATGGATAAAGAAGATGTGGTACATATATACAATGGAATATTACTCAGCCATAAAAAGGAACGAAATTGGGTCATTTGTAGAGACATGGATAGACCTAGAGACTGTCATACAGAGTGAAGTAAGTCAGAAAGAGAAAAACACATATTGTATATTAACGCATATATGTGGAATCTAGAAAAATGGTACAGATGAACCGGTTTGCAAGGCAGAAATAGAGTCACAGATGTAGAGAACAAATGTATGGACACCAAGGGGGGAAAGCGGGGGTGGGGGGATGGTGAGATGAATTGGGAGATTGGGATTGACAATATATACACTAATATGTATAAAATAGATAACTAATAAGAACCTGCTATATAAAATAAATTAAAAAAAGAAAAAAAAGATGTCAGGCAAGGAACAGAGAGAAAAATAAATCCCGGCCTGTCATTTTCAGATGATCCTGGTCACATTCGTCTTCTTCACTATACCGTGAAGCACACTACAGCGAGACGCCCCTTCTTTGAGGCGAAGCTGGGGGGCGAGCCTTCCTTCTCAGGATTCCTGGATTCAACAGCAACCGCTGTATGATCTAGTACGTGACACAGAAGTAGAAATTATGCACATGAAACCAAAACATCCAAGTGAAGCACAAGGATTGGTTATGGAACCCCAGGATGCTTTGGATGACAGGAATAAGTGCTTGGGCACTGGGAGGCTCCAGCTGGAGGATAGCTTGGGAGTTGCCTTGGAGGCTGGTTCCCTGTCGGCATCCTGGATTCACATCTGGGGCCATGGGAAATGGAAAGAAAAGAATGGGAATGGAAAAGGGTGCTTTGTACAACACATCTTTTTAAGATTTGGGGTATAACACACCATTTCTTTGGGATCATTGTGGTAGACCTTGTCACTAAGGGGTGTGTGTGTGTGTGTGTGTGTGTGTGTGTGTGCGCGCTCACAGGGTGCAATGCTTGTGGTTGGTGGTTCTTATAGGTGGGCATTAAGAATTAGAAGAGAGGGCTTCCCTGGTGGCGCAGTGGTTGAGAATCTGCCTGCTAATGCAGGGGACACGGGTTTGCGCCCTGGTCTGGGAAGATCCCACATGCCGCGGAGCAACTGGGCCCGTGAGCCACAACTACTGAGCCTGCGCGTCTGGAGCCTGTGCTCCGCAACAAGAGAGGCCACGATAATGAGAGGCCCGCGCACCGCGATGAAGAGTGGCCCCCGCTTGCCGCAACTAGAGAAAGCCCTAGCACAGAAACGAAGACCCAACATAGCAATCAATCAATCAATCAATAAATCTTTAAAAAAAAAAAAAAAAAAAGAATTAGGAGAGAATTTTTCCTTATGTCAGTGCAATATGGTGTTGGTGCATTGCTGGTATCTGAAGGACACAATGGCAGTCCTTTTTCGGTGACAGTAAAGGGGCAGAGAAAGAGAGGATGGTAAAAAGAGTATGGAAGTGGAGACCATACTGTGATTGTCAGGGCTTTTTGTGTGTGTGCATTGTAAACTCCCCACCTAACCCTGAGGTTGCAAGACGTAATTTGGGGGAACTTGTTAGGGGGGTTGGCTATTCCATGACAGCAAGCAGGGTGGAAAAACTCAGCAAAATATGGATTGCTACCATAAATGTAACTTCCCTTTAAACCCAGAGCTTAATTGCTCTGGGAATACATGTGCTACATAGACAAGTGTTCGTTTCTATGATTAATTCAGCTGGCTAGAGCTTGGTACTAATGAGACCAAGGCCAAGGCTATTGGCTCTATCCCCAAAGGAGCTGTTAGCATCTCATGGCTCCAAAACCGAGATGACACCCTTCACCCTTGCACACAGTGGGATTAGGTGAGAGAGTATGATGTCTGACTCCACTTTCAATGCTTTTCCAACACCCCTGCTTTCCCCTCTAACACAATGCCCCTGCTCTGAGGGCACTGGCAGTTGGAATTTTGTAAGATGACAATCTAATCAATGACATTGTCTCCAGAGCCACACTGCACTTAAAAAGTAGAGGCTGCCTGCATTAGAGACAGCATAGGCTGCTCTGTTAGTCCTTTCAAAGGGTACAGGTTGTGCCACCAATTGACTTTCACAGACAAATACAGCTTGAAAGAAAGCATGTCCAGGATACCCTGTTGCCTAAGAGTCTGACTAGGATCTTGCAAAAAAACAAGCCTCCGTTCTTTCTCCACTTTCTAAGGAGTAGTTGGCAATCTCCAGCATGTACATTTGGAAAGGAATCGAGTTGGATGTTCTACCTGCGTCCCCTGGATTCTCTGCCTTGAAGAGTCCCATCACCTTAGCCCAAAGCCCTTTGTTCTGTGCCCCGTCGTGTAGGGCTTGTTTTCATTACCTCCACACCGTCCCTGTATTTATCAGGATTGTTCGAGTTGCAGGTAATTGAAACTCAACTCAAAGCCGCTCTTTTCGTGCATTCACATACCAGGGAAGGGTACTAGGTTTGCTCACAGAATGTAAAGAACAGCTGCAGGGATCAGAGTCTGAGAAACTGGAACGGGAACATGGCCCTCCCAGAGACCTCGCCCTCTCTCCCTTCCCCCTCTCCTTGTCTTGGCTTCATCCTGCAGAAAGCTTTTCTCCACGTGGTGGCCAGAATTCCCCAACGCACATCCTCTTAGCTGAGCAAAACCCGAGGATCACTACCTTCTCCAGAATCTTTACGATAATTGAAGAGAAGGGCTCTCTTATGTCTCAAAGATTGTTTTCGGAGGATTAAAGCACTGAGATCGGCCAGGTCTAGGTCACGTGTCCACTCCTGCAGCTGGTGTGTCAGGGAAGCAGGAGGCAGAGGCCGGCGGCGGCGACGCCCGCTGCGTGGTGCTGAGCGCCAAGCTGGCTCAGGCGCCGCTGGCCGACGGCGACGGCGCGCTCGGGCGCAGCGAGACTGCGGTGTCCTGCGCCGCCGAGCCTCCTGACGGCGCTGCAGGCGGGCGAGCGTCTCGGCTTCATCACCAACAACAGCGGCGAGACCTGCGAGGCCTGCGCCGCGGGGCTGCGGGCGCCTGGGCTTCGGCCGCCCTGCGGGCCTGGCACCAGCCGCAAGGTCCTCGGCCCGGCCTACTGCACCGCGCTGCACCCGCTCCAGCGCCGGGCCGGCGCGCCGGGACGAAGGCCTGCATGCTGGGCAGCGCGGCCCTGGGCTCGGAGCTGGAGGCCGAGGGCGTGGGGCCCGAGCCGCTGCAGGGTGAACCGCCCCGCTGCCTGGCTGTACGCGCCGCCCGAGCCCAAGGTGTGTGCCGTCGAGATGGGCTTCGACCAGCCCTTCAGCTCCATGAAGCTCCCCAAGGCCGTACGCTTCCTGCAGCAGCCCGGCCGCCTGCTCGTGAGCACCGACATGGACGACCGGCTCCCACTTGAGAACGGCCGCTTCCTCGCGGGTACCGGCTGGGCTGCCTCGTCCGAGCCGTGGAGACGCCGCCCAGCACCAAGCCCGGCCGCTTCTTCCGCCACTACGGGTCCCAGGAGTACGGCATCCACCGGCAGCGCACCGTCATGGTAGGTGGTCGCCTGGACACACACATCCTCCTGGGCGTCACTTGTGGTCTGAAGACCATCCTGACCCTCATCGGGAAGTCTCCACTCTAGGGGATGTGATAAAAGATTAAAAAAAAAAAAAAAAAAAAGGGAAACGTGCTAAGAATAATAGTTACTGCAGTTCTCCTTAACCTTCCCTAAAGCTTAATTGGTTTGCTTAGAGCCCAACATAACAGTGGGCTCTTCTGACGAAGCCCAGAGTAATACAAATGCACATCAGAGAAAAGAAGTCTCTCTCTGATCATTTGGAATTTCATTTTTATATTGTCGTAAGAATATCATTTAGGTTCTTCTTTAATAGATAAGAAAACGGATTCACAGATAACTGAAGTGAATTGCCCAACACAGATTGCCCAGTTGGTGAATAACTGGACAAAAAGCTCAAATCTCGAACACCCAGGTTTACTGGTTTTTCCTGTGTTAGCCTACCTTCAACAGATTTGTTATCAAACTCATCACTGGTTTTGATGGTGGGAAGTTCAAGCAATGAATGAAGGTCCTCCCTGATGGTCTTCAAATCCCGTTGCTAGGGCAGCCTCTTCTCTTGCCTCCAGGTCAGTAGGCATATCTGCTCTTAGGGGTTAATGGAATAGGTGGGTCCAGTCAGCTGCAGACCTGGGACTCAAAGAATAAATCCAGGCCTCCTTGTCTTGGTCATGTGGGCTTTCTGGAGCCTGTGTCACAGTATCTGATCAGAAGGAAAGGAAGAGAGAGATCAAAATTCAAACCCGGTCTGGGATTCCACTTCTACTCAAGACGTAGAAAACCATAAAGAGAACACTGCTTCTGCCCTAACAATGGGAAAAAGCTGGGTAACCTCTAAAATCATAACTTTTTTTTTCAGCCCATGAGAGAGCTAAGGTCACAAGGCAACCCAAATGGAATTCCAGGGTAGGAAGGGTAGTAAGGTCCTTCCAGGAAGGAAGGGCACAGAGGAACTGCTGTGCTTTTTGCAGAGCATGGGAAGAAGAGGTAACGGCCAGAAGCAGCTGCCATTTTAGCAAATTTTTAGAGGTCAAGTGTGGGCTGATGTTGTTAGTTACTTGGCCATTGACAGTGTGTTGGGCACTGAGCAGAGGAGGGGCTTTTCCGAAGTGGTCATCCTGATCTTGGCTCTCTTTCTTCTGGAGTACTGGAAGATGGGTGTATTGGTTATCTATTGCTGCATAACACATTATCCCTGTAAGCAGCTTAAAACATCAAACATTTATCATCTCGAAGTTTCTGTGAGTCAGGAATCCTGGTGCAGCTTAGCTGGGGACCTCTGACTCGGGGTCTCTCAGAAGGCTGCAGTGAATCTGTTGGTCATGGCTGTGGTCATCAAGGCTTGCCTGGGGAAGGGTCTGCATCCAAGCTCGTGTCCATGGCTGTTGGCAGGGCTCGGGTCCCCACTGTCTGCTGCCAGAGGCACAAGTTCCTTGTCACATGGTCTCTATTCGGCAATTCTCAACATGGCAGCTCACCTCCCTCAGGATGAGTGGGTAAATGAGAGAGCCAGAGCGGATGCCACAGGCTTTTTGTCATGTCATCTCAGAAGTGACATCCCATCATTTCTGCTGTATTCCGTTCATTAGGAGTGAGTCACTAGGGCCATTAAAACTCAAGGGGAGGAAACTGCACAAGGACGTGAATACCAGGAGGCGGGGATCATTGGTGGCCATCTTAGTGCCTGCCTACCACACAGGGGAAGACTATATTTAGGGATCCAAAGTTAACTATTATACCCATAGGGCAGGAGGTAGTAAGTAAGTGTGAGGGGTGTTATGTGCCAAGTTTTGCAAGTCCTGGAGCCTTGACACGAAAGTTGGGGCCGGCAGGCAACAAGGATTTGAGACTCAGTTGGGTTAGGGTGGAAGGGCACCAAGTCTTAAGAATGATCAAAGAAGGAAGAAAACAAACACACGTGCCCAATGTTTTTGTTGTGTCATTAAATTCTTGAAACACAGCCATGCAAAAGGTATTAGCCCCATTTTACAGATGAAGAAATTAAGGCCCAGAGAGGTTAGCTCTCTTTCTCATGATTACACACGTATTGTGGTGATGGTTGCACAACTCTGTAAATATACTAAACGGTCATTGAATTGTATACTTAGACACATTCTAGGATGTGTAAATTATATTTCTATAAGGTTTTTTTTTTTTTTTTTTAAAGACCACACAGGTAGTATGTGGTAGAATGGGAAATTTCAGACCTAATTGTCTTAGACTCTGTATTAGTTTGCTGGGGCGGCCATAACAAAATACCACAGACTGGGTATTAAACAATAGGTGTTTATCTTCTCACGGATGTGGAGGTTAGAAGTCTGAGGTCAAGGTGTTGGCAGGTTTGGTTTCTTCTGAGGCCTCTCTCCTTGGCATGTAGATGGCTGCCTTCTCCTGTGGCTGTTTTAACACCGACTCTCCTCTGTCCATACACATCCCTGGTGTCTCCTTGTGTGTCCAAATCCCCTCTTCTTAGAGAGTCACAGGTCCGATTGGATTAAGACCCACCTTAATCATCTCATTTTAATTTAATCACTCCTTTAGAGACTTTATCTCCAAATATGGTTATAGCCTAAGCTACTGGGTATTATGACTTCAACATGTAAATTTTGGGGAATATAATTCAGCCCATAACAGACTCCAAAGCTTATATTCTTTTGTATACACTTTTTAGACAATAGAAGTCTACTGTTGTATTTGTTAATGAAATCTGCTGATAAATGTTATCCTGGCTTTATTAATATAATATTTGTTTTATTCGGGTAGAACAGTAATGGGAAAATTCTAATGCATACAGATAAGTATTTGCAAATGGTAACAGTTTTAAATGAGCTCATACTGCAGTCTCTAGATACTCTTCAAACAAATTGATTCAAAGCCCAAAAGAGGAATAGTTGGATTCTTTAAAAAAAAGGTTGAATGACTACCAATATTTAACATCTGTTAATATCATTTATCACAAAGAGATGTTAAGTAAAAAGCATCCAAAATGTAGGATAAATGCTGAAACTGTTTGTAATGTGCTGTTATCACGTCTCGTCATCTCTTTACTGGTTACTATACAACTGACCACACACTGGGAAAGCTCATCCTCCCAGCAGATGTGCGTGAGCCCGGCCCGACTTGGCCTGAGCCCGGCCCGACTTGGCCTGAGCCGGCCAACGCGTGCAAAAGGAACATTTGTGCACAATCGTACATGAGGAGATGCGCATGGGCCTAGGTTTTGTAAAAAGTCCAGACACACAAGTTAACTTATTGGTGTCCTGATGTGTTAACATTTAATATTGAGGCATTTGACAGTGTATTTTACTGTTTTTTTTAGGTAAAAGTAATTTTTAAAGATACTTGAATCAAACATTTGTGGGACCCCAGTGAAACCTAGCGTTCAGGTATGCAGTTTGAAACTACCTGAAATATATACTGAGGCTCTCACGCCTCCAGGGGACCCGTCGGTTTAGAAAGACAGACCCCTGCCCCCTGGGCTTGTACCAGCTGTATCAGAGCATAAACTGGAGGATGGGAGACCCACTGAGGGAAAAACCAGGTATGTGTTTTAAGCAAAAATTCCAGCACAATTTGAACTAAACACTTCATTCCGGGTTTAAAGAGTGACTTGAGAATCCCTATTATCTTCTCTCCAGATCAATGACAAACCTTAGCATTCCTCAGGAAGAATCGAATGTCACTTAAAACTGCCTTTTTGTCTGCTTCCTCCCTCAATTAGAAGCCTTTGTAGGGCTGAGACCAAATGAGTCCATAAAAGGGCTTATTTACCATTTGGCGCTCAGCTGAAGCCAGTCTCACACTTTCTCCCTGGTTCTCATTTATTCTCTCTCCCCACTCCTCTTTCCCATCTTTTAAACCAATTAGGGGAACTGCAGATTTGGTTCAAGTGCCACAAAAGCTGTTGTTGTTTTTTTTTTTTTTTGAGTATTGAGTTTTTCAGTCAACAAGGAGAGGCCAGCCAAGATCCCTTTATCTCAAAGATAAACAAAGGCAGCTAATGAGGGAGGTGGGAGGACTGGAGGAAGGAGAGCGACATTCTGGAAGCTTTAGTAATTTTTTGGAGGAGATAACATGATCTCACGCAGGCTGAAGTTTCTGCACTGGTTCAGCGGAGTCTCCAGATCACGCAGGGCTTATCCACTGGATGGCAACAGAGAGCCGTCTATGCCTTTGTCCCGGCTCCTGGCTGAACTTCACCTCCATGCTGCTGAAGTTTAAAATCCCCTCTCTTTATTGCATGGAACAACACCAAGAACTTTGCTTAAGAGCTGTCTGATTGTTGGCTGTTTAGACCCTACCTTCTCACCTTTTGCCCTTATCCTATATCTTCAAGTCCAACTGTATTTTTCCTTATAAGGAGCAGAGATTTGGGTATATACTGTCACTCATGTTTTAGCCTCTGGGGAAAACTGCCAAGCAACATTTTCCCCTTTCTCTTTTATGTGAGAGGGTTTGCTGCTCTTTGAAAGTCTTTTTTTGTTGGTTTGCTTCAAATTGAGAAGAACTAAGTAGCCGGCCTTGCTGGGTATGAAATTGTTCACCACCTACTTGCAAACAACAGTTTGACCTGGTCCCCTAGCCTTGGCAAAGTCACTGCCTCCTGGCTTGGTTTGACCAGCAAGGGGGCCGTGTGAGGTTTTGTGGGAGGTGTGAGAGAAGAGTGAGGAAGGTCAAGGGGCTTCCTGCTCACGGGAGACGGAGCCTCGGTTATACAGGGCCAGCACCAAGGCCTGTGGGGGTTGATGCGCTCCTGGGACTTAATCGATGGCGGTGTTGTAGGAACAGAAAAATTGCCGAGGAGGAGTTGTAATGGGGTGTGGGGAAGAGAGGAAACAGCAGCTTCTTGCTGTAGCCATAGAGCAAGTTTGAAATAGTCAGAAAGCTCTTTGGCTGTGAGTGCAGTGGGTATGTGTAGGTGCCACTGGCTTGCCTGTCACTTAGGGAAAGGAAAGAAGGGAAAAGAGAATTAAGTTAGAAGAAGAAGACAAGAAGGAAGAGGGAGAAAGACTGAGTGGAAGAATGATGGAACATTCTCGTGATGTGGGTCGCCGTTTAAGACAACCCCGGCCGGAGCCCCCAGAGCCTTGCTGCTTTGGGGTCAGCAACCACTCACCCGGCTCTCTGCCCAGGTCGTGTGTAGCGGGCACACCAGGAGCCAGATTCCGACCCCTGGGAAATCCAGGTGGCCACAGGCTGGCTGGCTGATGGATGCACAACTGGCAAATCCCCTGGGCTGTGGCTCAGAGTGGGAGTCAGAGAAAGCACGCCCCAGGGCAGTGTCTGTTTAGCGGAGAACTTGAGCAGGATTGTGCAAGTTCCCAAGGGGCTGGGCCAGCAGGAGAAGGCAGCGTGGCCGAAGAGGCCTGTGTGAAGGACAGAGAAAAGGAGAAAGAAGACGCTAAGGGAGGCTGCCTGACCACCGGAGTGTGAATATTCAGGAGACCCTCAGGTGGGGATGCCCAGATTCTTCAAGGCTGGGACTTGTCTGTGACATCTGTTGAATCACACTGACTCTAATCTCCTACTGAATCAAACAGCACTACGTTGTACTGATACAGCCTTATATAATATACAAAAGAGGATGGTTCTTGGCTAACAGGACATTGGAGAGAGGGGAGAGGGACCTTCTCTTGAGAGGTGACAGCATTTGGTTCCGCTCTTGGCTAAACCAAGAAACCATTTTTCTACTTCAGAGCCTGTGTACGCCCATCTATCATGTTTGCAGCATTTTAGATTTCCTGAATGTTTAGCTGCCAAACATCTTCATTTCATGTCTAGCAACATTGAGGTCAGGGTATGGATGTACACTGAGTTTCTCAGACCAATTGAAAGTTCTGACTTGATTGTTGAATTATTTTTGTTGGCTTCAACCCCTGGGAAAAATAAAACTATATATACATACAAGACTTCACATATTTCAAAGCACGGTCATGTCCACTACCTGCTTTGCTCCACGTAGCAATTGTGAGGTAGGGAGGGCATGATTAGTAGTCCTAACCTACCAGGTGCAGATATTTTAGCCCAGAAAGAATTAAGTGACTTATCTATGGCCACCTGTAAGGTGCTAAAAGCATGGGGTGCAAGTCAGGTTTCTGGTCTCCCAATCTAGTGTTTGTTTTACTTTTTCGCTTGACAGTTACTTTTCTTTTAAAATATTTTACAAGATATCATAGTTACATTTATAGGATGCTCTATTAAGTATATCTTTATTTTTAGTTTCTTTGTTAGCTTCATCGTTATTCTCAACTTTCTTTATAAAGCGACAACAGAACATGTGACATCAGAAGAAGCATCATAATGTCTCATTACCTTCCTTGGCTGTGTGCGTGGCAGGGGATAGGTAGAGAGTAGAGAAGAAAAAGCATCATAATGTCTCATTACCTTCCTTGGCTGTGTGCGTGGCAGGGGATAGGTAGAGAGTGGGAGAGATTTTAGGGCTGGAGTTTGGCAAAGGGAAACTGTAGGGTGACTCCATCCTCTCAGTTCCGGAACAAGCCCTTTAACATTTACAGTCCTTGCCAGTGTGTATTTGCTATTTTCCTTCTACTAGGACAATTGTTTATTTCTCTTGGATACAGCTTTTGTGTATCTTAAAATGACTCAAGAACTCAAAGAACTTCTGCTCAAGCGAAGGAATATGATTTCTCCTAGTAAGAGGTTTTTACCTGATGGTTAGAAGAGGGAATACTTTTTTAAGGGGAAAATATATAAGGTATTATCATTCTGAAGGATTCTTTGATTACGTCTTGATAATTTTCAGTGTAATGAGTTTGGGAAATCTCCCAAGCCATAGAACTACACTGGCAGACAGTGAAATGGTTTTAAAACTCTTCTTCAAGTTCGCCACTTTTGGTTGCTCTGTGTATTCTAAATCACCCAGACATCCAGCGGGATTTGGAACTGGCCGTAATGGAACCTCCAGCAGTAAGACTTCATTACACTATCCGTCATTTAATCTTCTCCTGTAAGATATTCCTAACACTGGGTCCCTTGGCAAACACCCTAAGGAAGTTTCATTTCAATATTGGCTTTGTATTTATATAACGTCTATATCTGAGGAGCTTAAAAACACTTATGGCCCATGCTTCATTACTTAGTTTAACCAAAAAGAAAGTCAACCCACTTCATATTAACAAATTTAAGTGCTCCCTTTGAGATAGGTAATAAGAATAGCACTTTGTCTGCATGACACATTTCTGTTCCAAGAAGCTTGAAGTAATTTGAGCAACTGAACTACCAGAGAAAATAAAGAACAGGGAAGGCAAGTGCTTGGTCTTAAGTAACCCAGTAAAATGGGGGCAGAGTGGAAATCAGAGATAGAATATCTGACTCGCCTGTTACCCTTCCGTTAACGCTGGTGACAAGTATGGTGACGGTAAATCTTTAAAAAGTGGAAGGGGACTTTCTTTTGTTATTCCTTGTTACAAATCTTGGGCCGTTTCGTTTTTTTCTTGACCAAAAATCCGTATCTACTTGGAAGACTCTCCCACTCTTGCCTCTGCCTCTGGGTGTGAGGTTGAAGTCTTTCTGTCCTGGCTGATTCTCCTAAGATGTTGGCAGACAGGGCAAAACATGATATGTGGTGAAGTCCCAGTTAACGCAGTACTTGGGGTGGCGGCAGTGGTGGGGAGTGAGGCGTTTTAGTTCTTTGAATCAAGTAGCTAAGTGAATGTTAGGTTGTAAACCCTTCCCTTTTCAATGCTCGTTATCCCTTCTTCTAAAGCCGGGAGCCCCTGGCTGAGCCTCCCCCGACGACGCAGGCTCTCAGAGTTCTCCGTCCAGACGGTGGCTCTTCATCGGCAGACTTGCTGATACATCAAACCTGAGAAGCAGGAACAGCCGTGTTCTGATCTCCATCATGCACCCCTGGGCTGTATCGTCACCAAACGTTGGAGAACCGTTGTGCGTTTGATATTTACCTGTCCCTTGACCCCTCTTCTCTCTTCCCCTGAATCCAGTTCTTCCAGAGGCTTGGCTGGGTGACTCCTCATCCCACAAGGGTTCAGCATAGTGAAGAGGCACATGGGGGGTGGGGACTGTGTCTGAGAGTGTGGTGGGTGCTGCAGAAATCTGGGATTTCTGTCCTTCCCGTATCCCCCCCTCTGTTCTCCTCTTGCGAAAACTCAGAATGCAGTTCGGGAAAGGCAGAACTTTGCCTTGCTCTTTCTCCATTTCTTTTTTAATTGAAATATATTTGACATATAACATTGCGTAAGTTTAGGGCATACAACATGTTGATTTGACACATTCACGTATTGCAGCATGACTGCCGTTGGAGCGTTAGCTAACACCTCTATCACATCACATAATTATCAGTTCTTTTTTGTGGTGGGAAGAATTAAGACCTAGTCTCTTAGCAAGTTGGATGTTTATATCCATATTTTATTTTTTAAACTGATTCTGATGCCTGATCTCATAGCCTGTGCCCTGCACTATTCCTTTTTTTGTCATTGAAGTTGGGGGGGAAAATAATAACATTTTCAGTCTCCTAAAAAGAACACTGGTGCCTCCTAAGAGAAATCTGACTTCCCAGTTCCCTTCAACAGCATGAGCTGGTTCCTCAAACACAGCCCAACAGGGAACTCCTCAGGGAAAGCACGGTGTAACTGGCCGTTCCTGTGCTCTTAGGGTAGGTTTCCTTGCTCCAAAGAAGTCTGATTTAAGCTAAAGGGAAATAGAAGCTGAGGGATCAATTGTCCAGAGACTCCAGGCTTCTTAGAGCACATTTTCCATAGCAGAGACCTCTGGGCTGCTTGGTGCAGACTCGGCAACCTGAACTTGGCCCTCATCTCAGAGCACGTATGGCGTTCCACATCAGGATCACACACAGCAATGTACCATACTGCGCGTGGGGAAAATATTTATGGGATAATAAATGTGAGCAAACCACGTTTGTGCTCGGTGCATAATTGCCAGTAGAATATGCAGATGAACTGATTTCTTATTTTCCCGTTTAAGGAGCTGCGGCCAGATGCCCCTTGAGACACACCTAGGAGCACAAACAGTTTTCAGCTCCGGGGCAAGGGATGAGGCTGGGGGAACAGGACAGCGTTAGCTGGCTTAGGACTAATGCTTGTAAAGGACACCGGGACTTGCATGATGTGGTCTGGCTGAACAATGAACACAGATTTTTTTTTTTCCTTTAAAAATGGATTATATATTTTTTATATATATGGAGTGTGGATCAACCCTGTGAAACAGACTTTATGTAGACCCTTGCAAGCACCAAGAAGAAAGCTAAGGTGATCGACCATTGTTTTGGCAAACATGACAAAAATCCAGGGGAAGTTACCTAATTCAGATAAACTTGTCTGTTTGCGGTGCAGATCTCACTGTTCAGGGATCTTGAGTCAAAGAATTCAGAAAGTACGTTTTCAACCGCAAACTGCATTGGATACCATGTGAACATCCCAACATCACTGCAATGTTACCGAGTAATTATTGTGCCTTGATTTGTAAAGAGCCCAGAGAAGAATTAAAAAATCTCAAAAAATAAATTCCAAAGGTTAGATTATTTTAAATTCCACGTTTAGTAACTGTTGTACAAGTATCTTAGCAGAGGGGCAGATTCATTGAATAAAGGAAATAATTAGTGTTCAAGTATCATTTGCACAGTTGTGTAAATTTTTAAACAACATTGAAAACTGAGGTTGCGTTTCTTTTTGTGGAAGAAATCTCTTGTAGTTTTCCTGCATGCCTGCCATTGTTATGCAGTGGGTAGATTTTCCTTCACATTCTTTCTCCATTATTGTAACAGACAAGTCTAAGACACTGTCTAATGTTAATGCTACACGCTGCTGCCAATTATAATCAGAGCTAGTCAAAATAAACAAATTAAACAAATAAACATGTCAAAACAGCTCTGAGTTAGCGAAAATAAGCCAAGTCTGAACTCTCCCAGCGTTTCGGCATAAATGATGGGCTGTGGGTTGTAAAACGCTCCATAACATTTTTTCACCTTTGCTAGGGGGAAGGTGGGTCAGTTTAGAATTACAGTGCCGCTCGACTTTGAGAAAGGGGTCTGCGGCTGAAACCAAATCAAACCCAAATGTTGCTGGCTTCACTGAGGGTAGTAATGATCTGCCGCATGCTCTAAATGCCTTAAAAAAGAAAGAAGGGAAGAAAGGAAAAGCAGTTGATTCTTTGCTGACGTGATGCCAGAACCCCTAAATCACTGGAGAGGTTGAACACAACGCAGGTGAAACTATACCAAAGGCGGATGTACATTTCAATGCGAAACATACTGTCACTGTGACATTTCCCAATCAGCACATTTAAAATACTAGGCAATTAAGTTAGAAAGCTCTCTTGGCTTCAAGGAGGAATATAAAAGATGACTTTGCTACCCAAGTAGGATATCTTGGCCAGAGCTTGTAATAAAGTGAGGGGTATGAGGTAGAAGTTGCGTGTGTGTGTGTGTGTTTAGTGGTATGTTAACCTATAAAAATATGGAGAGAGGTTAGGGGAGATGGCTGTCTCTCTGGCAGGTGGTTCTCGTAAAAAGGTGATCTCTTGAAGTTCAAGAAATTTAAAAATAGCTACACCCACTCCTAGGAAGCTTGCCACAAAGCAGGTGATTCGTGCAACCCCCTGAGTATTCTTCATTCAACAAATACCGACCTAGCACCAACCCCTTGCCAGGCACAGGGCAGCCAAGGTGAGCAGGGCTCAGTCCGTGCCTTAGAGGAATCTCCCTGGGTCCCCACTGGGAGGTTGAGATGCCGGGTGTCAGAGGGAAGTGGGTGATGGGCAGCAAGGAAGACCAAGGGAGGCTGACATCCCTTCCTATTCCAGTTTCACCTTTCACTTGTCAGGGAAGAGGCTTTGGGTGCAGTTATACTCCAAGGAGAGGGGCTTTGCAAACTCCAGAAGACGGAGCGCTTGATTACTTCTCTGGTCTCCCATGGCTTTTATTTTTAATGTGCACTGCGTTTGGAAGGAAAGGGGCTGGGGGTGGAAATCATTGTGCCTTTGAAATGTTGTTTTCTGAGGACAGTATATAGAATCTTGGTTATTAACAACCTCTCACAAGACAGTTATTTTTGGAGTGGCCTCTTAGGAGGCAACCTCTTGGAAGTGAACTCATTTATTTTGCGTCTCACTGTCCTGCCATTTCCTGCAGAGAGAGGGGAAAAGTGAAACCACATGTTTTGAGGAGCGAGCGGAGGAAATCCCTCCGAAGACAAATGACGACTCCTCTCCCCTGGCAATTAGTCAAACCTGGGCTTCAGGCCAGCCCAGGTGTTCCCGACTGTGCATAAATTTGCCAAAGAACAATGAAAATAGCAGCTGATTGTGCTGACAGATTCTTCTGGTAATTTCCTGTTGTTTGGCATCTTCGGGTTACTTTCCCACAATTATGGCTGCCGATGAAGTCGGGGGCCCTTCGAAGTCATTTTCTAACTCTCTCCTTGCCCTTTTCTGCCATCCCACCAGCAAGCAGCCTCTTAGCCACAACCTAAAAGAAACGAGACAATCAAAATCTAAAAAAAAAAGTAAAGAAAGTATTTCAAGAGTTGTGGATATTCTTTTCCCCCTTTCCCAGATGTTTGAATTTAATCCCCTTGCAAAATACATATTTTAATGAGTCTGAATTTAAAAGAGGGGGAAAACTGATTTGCACCTGCATCATATAGAGTTTCTTGGCAACCATGAGCTAGGATTCTGGTTCCTTCTGATTCTCCAACGTGCAAGTTGGAAGGTTTCCTTGTGTTGTCCAGAAATATCTAATCTCAGTGAAGCTGGGTCATCTGGTGTTCCTGCTGAAAGAGATCGGACTGCAGTTGAGCAGTGACCAAGAGAGGCAGCCCCAAAAAAGATTGGGCGTCACTGTGATGTCCCCTGCCTTAAAGAAAGTGCCCCTGGTCGACTACTGCTCCCTGACCCCACTTGTCAGTTTAAGAAAATGAAACTACTATTATGTGTGGATGGAAGTTGTACTTGCACCCAAAGCATTTAGGGGTGAAATGAAAATAAGGGGAATTGCACAATTTTCTCAAATCTCCACATTATCCAATCTGTCAGGAAGCTGTGCATATTTTCTTGGTTAGAGCAACTATGTAAAAGATTTTTTTTTGGAGGGGATGGGGAGCTGGAGCTATTGTTGAGAAACTGCCAAGAAACTGGTTTCTTTCTCTTCACGTCCCCCGCCTCCTGGCCCCTCAAACCCTCAGAGGAGAGAGTCAACGTGAACACTACAATGTGGGTTTGCAAAAGAGTTGCTCAGGAGGTATTAGACTAGAGCATAATGTATTGAATTTTTCTAAACGGGGCTTCATGTTCCCTATTAATCAGGACTTGCAGTCAGGAGAACTGCAAACCAAATAGAAAATTCCAGGATAATCCACAGCATTTGAGAAGAGGGTAGAGCTCAGAACCTATCACATCTGACAGATGTTCTTGAGATTGGCTTTGAAGTAACTGTCAGTGTAGTCTGTGCTGGATATACTTTTGCTAGAAAGACTGCATTTCTTTTTGTTTTAAGGGGAGAATTGTGGAAAAAAACTCATCGAACGTATGCAGTTAAAGTCCAAAGGCAACTGGAAGACATTTTTCTAGATTCCTGGACCTCTTAAAAATAATAACAAAACATCCAGGTGGAGTAGGGTTGGAGGATGTCAAAAATGACTTGGGACATGGCTAGTGCTGGTTATTTGTGACCTCTTGATAACTCTTCCACCTCCATTCACATACTCTGTTACCGTATGTTTGGGGATGTTGATAAGGGACACTAGTTTCATGTTTTCAGAAAAACACTTTAATTCATGTTATTTTTTGTTCCGTTCATCAAGACAGCCATTTGTTTACTCATTTTTTTAACTCATTAGTTGACAATTAGTTGAACACCCTCCAGGTGTTGGATAAAGTTCAAAGTAGTTCATCTGTACTATTGACCATAATTTAATCTCCTTTCTCCCTGTCCAAAATCCTATGCACCCATAAGGTCCAAGTTAAGCAGTACCTTTTCCGTGCCATCTTCCTTTCTTTGCATTCTGGTCATTATTAATTTTCATTTTCTCTAACTATCAGTGGCACACGTTCATTCATTCAAACATACTGAATGAACACTTAAAATGTGCATTCTTTCTTTTTTATTTATTTTTTGGCCGTGCCACGCGGCATGTGGGATCTTAGTTCCCCGACCAGCGATTGAACCCGCACCCCCTGCAGTAGAAGCGTGGAGTCTTAACCACTGGACCGCCAGGGAAGTCCTAAAATGTGCATTGTGCTAAGAGGAGGGATTACCGTGTTGATTAAGACAATCATGGTTCCTGGCCTTGTAGATCTTAAAGCAGAATGGTGGCAATAGCCAGTTTAACAAATACAATATGACACACTAAATCCTGTGCTGTAGGAAGATCGGAGGCTGTGGGAACAGTGGGAGGGACCCCAATGGGTAAGTGACGTTTGAGCTAAGACTTGCAGGACAGGCAGTGCTCAGCAAGATGGGGGTGTGTGTACATATTCCAGGCAGAGGGAGCAGCGTGAGCGGAGAGGCGTGCTGGGAAAGGAACAAAGGATGGGGAGTGACGTCTAATCCCCGAATGTTTTGGGAGCCGTGCAAACTTCCAGGCACGGATGGAGGACCAGGGAGGAAGGGGAGTGGTGAGAAACGAGACCTCAAGGGTAGGCAGAGGCCCAATCCTGAATGGCCTCTAAAACCAAGGTGAGGAATATGGACTTCATCTGGAGGAGGTGCTGTTGAAATGCTTTAAACAGGAAGTAACACGGTTAGACTTAGGATTTGGAACAGTGACTGTGCCCGAGATGTGGAGAATAGATGAGGGGGCAGGCGGTGAAAGCGAAGGTTGTCTTCGATGGAAGTCACCTAATTTTGTGCTCAATCGTGTACCGTTTCTCTCTTCCATTGTTCTGTATTCATTAGCCTTTACTCTTCGGCCCAGTTACAAGCATCTTGATTCCAGGAACTGTATTTTTTCCCTCTGTGCACAGTTGATAGTAGATGCCCAGTAATAAATGCTTGTGGTCGTTTGATTTTATTTTTATGCTGCTTCCTTTTTAGTTTGCCATTTCAACACCTTATGGCAGTGCAATAGCCCTGCAGTGGGCAATAAGCAGAGGGAGAATTTTTCTGGTTGGGTCTCATGAAAGCAATATCGAAACCTCAGTTTACCAAGATGAAAGTCCATCCTTTGCCTTCCTGCTTTCTTAATTCCCAAGAGAGAAGCGTTATGATTTTTTTGTGCCTTGTGCACCTCCCAACATTACAAGTCGGAGTACTTTTGCCAAGAGGCTATAGTAAGTGGTAAATTCCAGTTGAAGGAAAGTGGGACTTGTCCAGTCCGGCCAGAAGAGAGTGTTGGTATTGTTTGAAAGGCCACGGAGGTATAGGTGGGTGGGGGATCCTCCTGAACTTCCCTGGAAAAGTGGCTCCCCTCCACCACCCACCAGGCGCATTCCTCAGTGTCCACCAGGGAATCCGACACCGTTAGCACTGAGTATTTATGACCGACATTTGCCAGTGATTATATTAACAGTCAAATGATTATAACTCTAAATGTGATTGTGTGTGTGTGTGTGTGTGTGTGTACACGCATCAGGGGGAGGTTGGTCGGGGAAGAGAGAGTATTCTCAAAGCCAATATATTGTCTCTTTTAAATGGTGTCCCCTGATACCAGATTGGAAATGTTGGTCGTGTACTTATGGAAGGACACAGAGCCAGAGGATGGAGACACTGGCGGGGGTGGGAATATTTCACAGGTGAAGATACTGAGGCCCAGAAAGGGGGTCTGCCTTGGCCACACAGTTAGAGACAGCATGGTTGGAATTAAAACGAGTCCTCTTGGTTCCCAGTTTAGTGGTCTTGCGATGGTGCCCTGGGGCTTTTCCTCTGTGTGTTTATTACCTTCACACCGCGCTTGTCTGAAACTGAGCCCCCGGGTTTTTATACTTCTCGAGACATTTGATCTCTCTCCCACTTCCCTGCCATCTCTTGGGGCACCTGAAGCTCTTGTCTCCCCCGAGGATTGCAGGTAATGCTCACACTCTGTAGTTGTCCCTCCTTGTAATCACTTGACCCAGGAGCCCAGATTTCACCTGCAGGAGGTTAGGGCAATTGTTTATGTCACTAATCCTCCAAGCTTGGGCGCTGGCTTCCCTATCTCTTCCTCCAAGCTCCATAGCTCCTTGGGTGTCGCCTGGATTAACATCTTCTGTCTTCACAAGCTGTTGGCTGTGATTCCCCATCTTCATTCATTAATTTGCCACTTTCACATTTTTTCCCCATAGCTATATACAGCTATATTTTCTTTAAATCAACTAATTTTTTAAACTTAAGTACATTTATTTAAAACCTGTATAGCACTACCATATATTGGTAACCAGTATCATTGGCCAACAGAGAAGGTAACTATTAACAAAACGAACAATGTTATTAAATTTTCGCCAGATTCACTTGAGTGCTGAAAGCTCTAAAGTTGAGCCCTGCTGTTTTTCTATTTTATTTATTTTTTTAAAAAAAGTTGATTAACAAGTGGTGGAGAAGTTGTAAAAGCAGATTTCCCACTTGATTTAATCAGAATTATTAAAAGATGAGAATTTTCCTATCATGTGCATCTGTGTTTTTATTTTTTTTATTTTTTATTTTTTTAAAGGAAAACGGAGCAGTGGGTTTTTTTGGGTTTTTTTTAATAGTAATCTTTTAATTTATTTATTTATTTTTATATTTATTTTTGGCTGTGTTGGGTCTTCGTTTCTGTGCGAGGGCTTTCTCTAGCTGCAGCAAGCGGGGGCCACTCTTCATCGCGGTGCGCGGGCCTCTCACCATCGCGGCCTCTCTCGTTGCGGAGCACAGGCTCCAGACGCGCAGGCTCAGTAGGTGTGGCTCACGGGCCCAGTTGCTCCGCGGCATGTGGGATCCTCCCAGACCAGGGCTCGAACCCGTGTCCCCTGCATTGGCAGGCGGATTCTCAACCGCTGCGCCACCAGGGAAGTCCCGTTTTTTGTTTTCTGCAGTACATCTTCATCAAGTGTCTTCTGTGTGCAAAGCATTGAGATATAAAAGATATACACAACACCACTGCTTTCTTCCAGAAATCTAAATGTTCCTGTTTGGTAGCGGGGATGAGTCTGGGCCAGAGTGCACTGAAGAGGGCTTGGGAAATGGTTCCGGCTTGAAATGGCGAGAGACAAATGGCTCCTGGTTCTAGCAGGCTCCTTTGTATTGCAGTCTTTGTGAAGGGCACCCCCTGGGGTTGTGCAGGGCGCGGCCAGTGTAGTTGTATGCAGTGGTCCTAGATGGTGATTTGTGCATGCGAAGTCTTTTAGTGGAGGCCTCCGAATGTGCTTTTGGAATTCGATTTTCCAGTCACCTACTCAGCACCTTTTAATTCTCAGAGCTATTGTAGGAAGTATGGGGAAGCAAATTTGGTGGAAGGTGCACCCTTGGTCCTCGAGATGCTTGTACCCTGGGAATATGCACCAGACAAGGATGAAGAGTCTGTACCCTGGAATCAGACTGTCTGGATTCAAATCTTCGCTGTGCCACTGTTAGCCGTGAGACGCTGGACAAGCTGCTTAACCTTTCTGGGTCTCGGTCCTTACCCTTGAAATGAGCATAATGATAGCACTGATTTAGAGGATTGCTGTGACAATGAAATGATACAATGATGCCTGGCACAGAGTAAGTGCTCAATAAATGGTAACCATTATAATTGTTAAGAGAACGATTTCAAGGTAGAAAGAGAATCGTTCCAAGGCGTTTGATAATTCATTCAGTAATGATGTGCAGATTGTAAACCCAACGCTAAAGGAATTCAAATCAAGGAAAAGATCACCAAAGACTGATGTTAGGAAAAGAAGTGTCATACGTCCTTGCATTTCCAGCATGCTTTATTTCCCCCTCAGTTTGTGAGATTATATTCTATTTACTGTTTGGGGAAATATGAGCAGAATTCGTCACCAGCAGAAGAAAAATTGGAAGACTCCTAGCATCTCCATCTTGTTGAATTATTTATCGTTTCTTGCTGGGGAGCAGACTCATTGCTTCTTGCCCTGCTGTAGGTGGATTGGATTTGATTCTGTCCCCATGCAGTCTGGTGAGCTTATTTTAATAAGAACAACTTAACATTGTAACTATACAGTGAGGCTTTCATGTCCCTCTAGGATATTCTGCACTACACACTCTGAGCTAGCACGGCTCTTCTGATTATTTCGGGTGATGAAACTGAGTTATCTTCCCTAGGAGGGCTTATGCGAATAATCTTAGAATTGACATTTAAATTCAATCAGCACTTTTTTTTTTTTTTAATGCATTTGTCAAGTGCCAGACACTGTGCTAGATGCCTTCGTGTTCATTATTACATTGAATGCTCAAAATAATCTTATGAGGTACGCATTATTATTATAAACCTATTTTAAAGAGAAGAAAGACAAAGAGAAGGTAAGTACCTTGCCCAAGGTCACCAAGGTATTGTGTGTTAGGAAACAAGATTTCCAGCTCTGTTTTCATACTCCACACCCAATCCTAGCATGCTTTGCTGCTCGAGGCTGTACTGGTTGGCAGTTTTCTCCCTCCTTCCCTCCCTCCATTCTTTCCTTCTTCCCTTCCTCACTCCTTCCCTCCCTTCTTTCCTTACCCTTTCCTCCCTCCTTCCCTCCCTCCCTCCCTCCCTCCCCTCCTTCCCTCCTTCCTTCCTTCCATTCTTCCTCCCTTCCTTCCTTCTTTCCTTCCTTCCATCCTTCCGTCCTTTTCTGTAATTTTGTTTTTGTAGAATACTGTTTCTTAGCTGTTAACAAGATAAAGTATCAGGGACATTGGATAAAATTAATCATGTTTGATTTTTCAATGCAAGCTAGAAAATAAAAAGGAACTCTGAGTCCCTGGACTGTGCCAGGCATGGGTAGCCCCTATACACACGCCGTTCAGCCTTTCTTCTATAGGGCGGTTTTCTGTGCTAGGCATCGTTATCCCCACATGGCAGACAGGGAAGGGAGTCTTTGAGAGTCCCCGTGACTTGCCCTCTAGTTGTATAGCTACAGTGAGTGGTGGAATCAGAATTTGCAGACAGGTCTGCCTGACTCCAAATCCTATCTTTTCTTGGTTGCATTCTTTTTTTTTTTTTTCCCCCCCTAATTAAGCGTTAGCTTTGGCCAGAATTTGGAATATAGGAGATAGGTATTTAAGAGGAGGCATAGGGGAGTTTGCCCGATGGCAAAAATGAGGAACAGTTAAAGACTTGGGATCTGAGCAACACCTCCCTCGTTGGTACCAGGAGATGACCTGGAGAATGGAGATAATGTAAAGGTCAGTCAGAGCATCTCAGACCAGAGCCCTAGACTGTGTCCTGCAGCCCCATTGGCGAGAGCCCCGCATTCAGCCCGCCTCACACTGGCCGGTTCACGACTGCGGTTTCCCTCTCCGCTGACCTCCCGTCTCCCCTTCTGAGGATAAGATGCTGTTTACTTTCTATCCTAAATGATCGTGGTTCTGCAAGCCGATACGAAGTCAGCATGTTCCAGGCTCCCATGTTAATGGCGTGGGGATTAAAACTAAAAGCCAGTGAGCGTTTGACAATAAATGAGTCGATTGGAAGGGAGTAGTGAGTGCAGAAGGGTGTGTGCGTCTCTCGCTTGTTTATTGACTCCGATATTTTGGGCAAGTCTTTAAACTGTGGTTTGCCTCTGTTGTGCCTGCTATAAAATGGGAGATAACGGTAGCACGTGTCTCTAAACACTCAGAAGTGCTGAGAGGTTAATGATTTAATGCCTCAAAAATTCTTCAGGCTCCATGGCCAGGACCAGAGATTGGAAAGGTTTTCTTCCCAAACCTTATCAGACTTCTCTCCTGGCTCTGAGGCTCAAATCTTAGAGGGGAATTGGGAGAAGAGTAGAAGAAAAACTGAAAGAGGAGAGGGAAAAAGAAAAAGAATCGTGAAGAGAGGAGGTAAGCAGCAGGCTGCCTTCAGGAGTGCTTGGCATTCCCTTGGATAAAGAGAAGTTTCCAAGAGAAGAAGCCAGGAGCCTGTTCACGCTTATTTTGCAAACCTCTGTGCGTGCATTACTGCTGTTTGGTGAGAAGTAGCTAAATTGCATCAGTTTTCTAACTGAGAGCCCTTGCACGATCTGGGGTGGACAGTGGATTTATTTTTGGAAATCTATGAGTCCTCAGATTAGACCCTGGTGCTTTCCATGTGTCTCGTTCCCTCCCTCTTCTCTCGTGTCATTTTTGGCCAGAGCGATGCTTTAGGGTCACACCTGAGGGTAGAACATTATCCGTCCAGGGGACAGATGTCTAAGGACGACAGGGAGAATTTGACCTTGTTCTGTGGGACAGTTTTTCCCTTTAAGACAAAGTCAGATCTCCTTCCACAGACTCCTGAAGCCCAGGTCCAGCTCTGCCTGACCCCCACGTTGTCCCCAGATCCCCACCCTGCCTGGAGGCTATAGGGTGAGGCAGAAGAGGGAGCTGGACGCATTATCTTCTCTAATCACAGGGAAACATTTTCAGCTCTTAAGTTTAACAGTTTTTCAGACAGAATCAACGGCATTTTTATCACAGGACCCTGGGAAGTCCCTTTTATTTTGTTTTATTTTTCCCCCCATGTTAATCTCTTTCACACAAAGGACTCTATAATCAATCTTTGCTTTCTAATGGAATACCAGACAGCGCAGCAAGGACACTTAGAGACCTTCCCTCCCTGCCATTTTGCCAAGATGCCGAATATCTTAACGGATTAAGGACATTTCGGCACCATAATTTTGTCTCAGTTATTTGTATCGTATGAAAACTGGGTTCTCCTGTGCCAGATTTTTGCCTCATGACCGAGAGCATTTCTTACACGTCCCTCTGTGCTCCACGGGCCGGGCACGATTGGGGTGAATGAGTATGATGTGTGGGCACCGTGGGAACGTGGGAGTCCCTGGGGCCGACCCAGCATCACATTCCTGGGTCCCCACTGTACGCTTGAAATAGGGCTTCTCTCTGACTGCTATGGAGCAGAAGGTTTTTCTCCCCGACAGAAGGATAAATAGATTTATGAAGCTGTTTTTTTTTTTTTTTTAATTTTATTTTAGGTAACAGAGAAATCTTCTTAAACCACTCCCTTGTGCAGAGTCGAAGGTGGCTGCTCACAGGATCCGCCGCAGAAGTCTCCCGCGCGTCCAAAGCCTTGCGGGTAAGTGCCGGCCAAGAGCGTCTGTGTGCTCAGGTCTCCAGAGGAAGAAGCAGTTGACCTCTGGCGTTTGCTTTGCAACTAACAAAGAACCAGAGGGAACTTTTCTGAAACGTTTGCTTCAGGGGACCGCTTTTGGGTTCTCTTAGAAAATCTGTTCAACCTGAGAGCAGAAAAATACCTCCTTTAGATTATTAAAAAAACAAAAAAGGAAGACTTTCATAATGTCACATGTAGGCAAGGTCATGTCCTTCTGCTTCCTCACCTGCAGGAGGTGGCAGCTCCCCTGGCAGGAAGGGCAGGGCCCATCCTGACTCTCAGGCAAAACTGACTTTCTCCAACAGCTGAGCGGGTAGGGGGGGACCGTGGGTGAGGCAGAGAACACCTCGGACAGTAGCCATCATGCACCACGTAGGGCTTTGATGCCAAATAGCTTGATACCTTCCTTTCCTAGAAATGATTTCATTAGAAGAGAACATTTTATGGTAAGACAGGAAATAAGCGTTTTAATGGAAACGGAAGATAAATTAAGGTTAGATTAAATCACCAAGAATGCTTAAGGAAGTGTGAAAAGGAGCCAAATTATACCTGGGTGGTTATCACTTTACGCATTTAAGTCCTTTTACAGCAAATTATTCCTCAGCGTGGCTACACTGGAGAGCTCTAGTAACAGCTGGAAAGTGGGACCCTTGAGTGGACCTGTATGTTCATATTTTCATGTCGGGTGTAACATGCTTAAAGTAAGTCTGCTATTCAGATTACGGGGTAACAAAAGGAATCCCCACTCACTGGGTGGCATACACCCTAACTGCAGGCAATACATCAAGGAGGAAATACATAGCTTCTTTAATTCCAAATCCAAAGTGATGATTCGGAAGCAATGTCATAGACCCAGGACTTAAGCTTATTGCCGTGCTGAAGACCAGCAACACGACATCTAAAAGTAGAGTAATGAGGTGGGAATAAAGTCCTTGGGCATTTTCTCAAGGCTGCAGCTGGGACCCTGCCTCTAACCTGTGGAGACGAGGGTGTCGGGGGCTGCTCTGTAGAACTGTCCCAGCCTGGGTAGGTTTAGGACGTGGGGTGGGCAGAAGTAGCCACGCCTCGCCGGACACGCTTCACAAGCCGGTGTGTGGTATGAGTATCCCCACCAAGGAAGGAGGGGCGAAATCATTGGATATGCGGCTTGTTCCCAGATGCTTCCAGGAGGCTTTGCTGTTTTCGCCTTGGGACACAGGTTAATGCAGCTTCCAACCAGCTGCTCAGTGCAACCCAAACCCCGGCTTTTTTTAAGTACTCAGTACTCACATAGGCAATAGATATTGGCACCTCGGGAAATACCTCGAGGTAATAGACCTCATTTAGGAAAAAATTGAGAGAACGTCTAACTATCTCTGAAGTGTTGATATGGAAATCCCAGCGTAATGCTCTATTACCTTTTTTTTTTTTTTCCTCTTGATTCTTATTTGGAGAGACTCCAGTGACAGGCAGCAGGAGTGCAGTCCTACTTGATACTCATTAGAGACGTTAGGAGCTCAAAAGACAAATAGTCCCTACTTAGGGACCACGTCTTTTGGGTGGCCCACTGGATTGAGGTCAGCTGTCGTGAAGGGGGCCAGGGAGGTAGAGTGGGCTGCTTTGCTTCTTGAAAGTAAAGTGAATCACTCTGTTGCATTGAATGACATGTGTTCTTGTTTCTGGGTCTGTGTGTGTGTATTTATACATATCTCTTTAACATAGGAAAATAGCGACTGCAACTTGAGCTAGGAAGTCCCCACATCTTGGGTTCTGTTTCCAGCTCTTTTTGACTTTATAGAAGGACCTCGGGCTGGACATTGACACATGCTGTTCGCCGGCTGTTTCAGCCTGTTATGAGGAAAGCTAATAAACTATAATCACAGCGTCCTAAAAATGTCAAGCTGTTGTCCCTCGGGCCTCCCGTAACTATTCTCATCTGCAAAATGGAGCTGGTAACTCTGCGCCCTGCCTTCCTTACACAGATGTTGGGAAGCTAGGCAAAGAACATCTGTAAAGCAGTTTTAGATTTTTGGAACATGGGAACAATAAATGATCATAACAGCTATTTATCATGAGAGAGGAGATGACGATCTATTCTATATTTCAAGCCCCGCTTCTCTCGTCTACCTGCAAATAGTTTTGAGCCATGATTTAAGGAGGAAGAGGGTATGCAGTGCAGAGTGAGGGAGGGGATTATGACCTAAAAGGATGCCATCCTGGGTGAAAAGGAACTGAAAGAATGTGGACGTGTGTACCAGTGTAAGTATCGATGTAGCTTATAAAGAAGAAGGGAGTGCTGTTGAGTCTGACACAGTATATGTGAGGGATGGCAGGTGCCAGAAGTCCAGGGACTTGTCTTGCCTGTGACCTGAGGCAGTCTGAGTGGGTTCTGCTTTGATACCTTTACTAGGTCAGGGATGACTTTGCAGGGAAGGTTTTAAAAAAATGAAAATTATGTCCTGGGTAAGCACCAGAGAATTCTATGAAGGTTAAATCCTAGAGGATCATGGAAAATATCAGTGTAGACCAACTAGCTAATATTTTGATTAAACACTTTTTCTTTTGGTGCTCATCCAAGGAGATGCCCAACAGTCACTTTCAAGCAAGTGGACAAGTTTTGGGAGAGCCCATGCTAAAAATGGTTAAGTAAGTCAGTTGTTTCATCTCTCTGGGGTTCACGGTCTCATTTATTTGGTCTTCAAATATATGCAAAGTAAACATATTTTTATTTAATGTACTCAACTCAGTGCCTTGTGCTACCCAGAGCACTGAGATGAAAATGGTGTCTGTCCTCAAGGAGCTTGCAGTTTAGTAGGGGACTTAAGACTCTCCCATCATCTGTTAATTTCTCCAATTATATTAAAATTGTCTCTTGCCCTTTCCCTCCATTCCCCACTGATACTCTCCAGTATCATCCTCTGAAGGGTCCCACTGTCCCCTGAAAGCATCGAAAACTACTCCAACGAAGAAGCCCCTCCTGACACCTGCTGCACGTAGTAGCTAAGACCCCCGGGTCTGTTCGTGGTCTGCCACTGTTCCTGCCCCTGCCATGGCTCCTCGCTGCCACATGGTGCCACTGTTGAATGCTGGCAGAGGCCAGAGTGGCCTTTTTCAGGAGGGTCATTCCCAGATGATTCCACTTCTCAAGCGTTATGTCCTGTGGCCTCTTCTCCTCATTGGGTTTCTAGCTGACAGGCCTCACTGCCCAGGCCTTTGGGTTTCTTACACGGTCCTCCTCCCCACCTGAGAGGACCTTTGCCAGGAAAGTTCAGGACTCAGATACTGCTGGGCTCATAGACCCTTCCTTTTTCCAGTCCTGGGGACTCACTCCACTTGCTTTTCTTTTCAACCCCCAAAACACGAGAGGTTCTTAATCTCTGCATCCACTCCCCATTGCCCTTTAATCGATGACTTGCCTCTCAGATGTTCCTAGACCTCAGAACCACAAAGCCACTGCTCCCCTTCACTTGAGGGAAATGCCTTCCCTATCCCAGGATGAGTCACTCTCCAAAGAATGAGCAGGAATAATCTCTAGGTCCCCTCTTGCTAAAGTAGTGAAAAGCAAAACATAGGTTATATCTTCAGCAGGACGCTCTGCTACACGTATTAAAAAATAATTAAAACTAGGCAGAATGCAATAACTGATAAGAGAATTACAGAGAAAGTGCGACGGGAGCACAGATTAGGGCATGTAATCTGGAGTAATCTGGGAAGACCAGATGGGGGAGGCGATATTTGTGCTGGCCCTTGACGTGCAACAGGATTTTGACAGGTGAATGTGGCGGAGAATGGTGTTACAAGCAGAGAGGGTAGAATGAGCCAATGCACAGGGGTAGAGAAAACGTCTGCCATATTTGCTGACCAGTGGTGGGTTGGTGCTGATGGTGGGGTTTGTATGGGGGCCACGACGGAGAGATACGGGGGATTGACGATTGATGTTTGGGGCTTAGAATGTCCTGCTAAGGAATACAAACCTTAAAAAGACCTGGCCAAAGCCCTATTTTCCTTTCACATTGCCATATCTCTTCTTGATCAGCTCAAGTCACATGCTAATCAAGTCATAAACAAGGAAACCAGAACAGCCAAAAACAAAAGTTGAAATTGGGTTGTCAGGATGTAGCCCAATCCTACATTTTTATTAAAAACAACCACAAAGTTCCCAAAGAAAAAAGTTAAACTTGTAGATTTCGGTAAGGTGAAATAGAATGTTTGAGGAATTTCAATAAGCCACTGAATTAATAAGTCTACTTTTCTCCATCTTCAAACAATTTTTGAATTGTGTAAACAGTCAATACTTCACTGTTATGTCCTTGAACTGAGTCCTTTCAGTTTCAGAAAGAGACATTTAGAAGAAACTGACACAAACATTTCTTCCTTAAATCACCTTGTTGAAGTTTCTCCAGGGACCAAAGTCGATGATTTGTAAATTCCTTTACTCTTAAAATAAAAGGCATTTTCATAAAAGAGAAGGTGATGGACACACCTACACCTACTCAGGAGGTAAAATAGTCACAGGTAAAATGTCATTTATTCTCTTCTTCACGGTGCGACACAGTCTTACATTCAAAAGCATCCTGAGAGGAAGATGACGTCCACAAGGATAAAAATAAGAGCCCTTTTACAACATTTTTTAAGAGTGGGAGGTATCAAGAATCTCACAGTGATAATGTTACCGTCTTCTATTTGTATAGCTCTGTAAGCTTTTTTCAGGCGACTCAGAATCTCATTTGCCCCCCTGTCAGAGTCCCATGAAAGGAGGTAGGGTATAGATTCTCAGTTCTGTTTTACAGCTGACAAAACCAAGGCCTTGAGTGGTAACAGAACTGGACCAGTGTGAGTGGGAGGGGAGGCAGATGTGGAGATGGGGGTCTCTGAAAGCTCACGGGGCCACACTCTTCCCTCTACGCCCCAGTGGTCCTACCAGACTGTTGCCCTACTGGACAGCAAAATTCCTGGAGGGTGGGGATTGTGTCTTAACCATCTTTTGATCCTTCCACAGTGCCCTCTGCCTAATAGGTGTCCAATAAATGTTAATTAAATAAGTGCTATAAAGCCTGAAGTCTAAATGGCTTTAAATTAGATTTTCAAAGCTTTCTGTGCCCTCACAGATTTTTATTAAAAAAAAAAAAAAGAAAACCCTTCGATTTCTTAATCTGGCAATGAAGAAAGAGACTATTAGTTCATTTTGTTCCCTGGGATATTCAGAAACAAATACTGAGAGCTACAAGGAGGCTGAGGGTTACTCTTAAGATAAACAGCAATAATGAATGAATCTAGAATACAATTCAGTCTCTTGTTTACATACGCCTGTTCCTTCTGGCTCATGGGTTTTCAAATGACCTTTCCTAGCAAAATCTGGAAATGAATAGTCTTTTCTTCTTTTCAACCAGTTCCTGTATTTCCTGAAGTCAGTTACCATGTGTCCTTTGACAAATGAGTTGCAGGAGTGTTGACCTTACCTTGAAGAACACTTTCTCCTGTATTTTTACTCTCGCCCATATGACCACTTTTTCGTCTTTGCCAAGTTGGATGTAGATAAGACCCATCCCCTCAATAATTGTGAAGCGGACAGTTCTTTTTATGGGATAGATGTATATTTTTTCTTTAAGTGTTTGTGGGGAAGGGGGAGGGGAAGGGGGGATTTGGTGAGGAAGGAGCTTGTCCCAGTGGATGAGATAAGCTGTGTCTGAGCTGCAAGACACCAGGAGGCTGGTTTTGGGGGAACATCAGTTGAGGGACATTGCAAGGCTGTCACTGTTTGAGACTCTCATTAGCTGTACCCTTTTATAGCTGCCCTGGACATCCATCTACTGCTATAGCCTAAAACCAAGCATCAACAGGGACTCTACAATTTTCATATTCCTTCATGTATTCTTTAAAAATAGAATCTATCATGCATAGTATCAATAATTTGAGAAAAGCATAAAGAAGAAAACATCTATGCCAGCCTCACCACCCCAAACAACCATCTGTAAACACTTTCTGTTCTCATTTTTCCCCCTAGGCATAGATATTGAAGGGTTTCATCCAAGGTTGTTATCATACTGTGTAAATAATTTAGTTAATTGCTAATAGATACCTGCATCTGGAGATAGAGTCCCAAACAAAATAAAGTCTTTGCTCTCTCTGCCTCTCTTGGAATAGATTCCTAGGAAGGAAGCGAGGAGGTCAAAGGGTATGTTTTAAAGGAGATGGAAATTTAAGCTGGGGTGTGGAGGGGAAGATTTTTTTTTGTACCCACCTACCCTCCATATTAGTTTATCAATTCATTCATTCCTTTGTGGTGTGGGCAACCACCATGCAACGAACTCCTATGGAAAGCCTGGGTGTGTAGCCTGGAGCGGCTGTGGGGAGCAGGGTCGACTCGGACCAGAGGAGCCCCAGGCTTGCAGAGCTGGATTGCAGTCAATTCACCTGGAATCTCTGCTCACCCTGGTGAGAGCCACCCAGGAGCCCAGATGGGATGAGAGGCACATGGGCAGCCCTGGGGTTCATGGTCTCATTTACTAATTTGGAGATTGTACATATCTAACCTTGGGAACTCTTCCCCATAAAGAAGCCCAGCGTGATTCCTTTCGTTACTTCGGCTTGGGCAGACGTGGGTCAGCAAGAGAATCGGATTCCTCCAACTGCCTATACCATAGTCGACCAAGGGCTTACTCTTTTTGTCCCTGTTCTCGAGAGCTTATTGTCTGGAGGGGAAGCCATACGCGAAACAATCACAAACAAATCAATTGATTTCTCTAAGCTGTTATTACAGTTCAGGTGTTAGGGAGGAAAAGTACAGGGAAGTCCTGAAAACATATCAGTAAGGAAAATCATTCCGCCGGGGATGGAGTGGGCTGGAAAAGTTACTTCAAGGAAGTTATCACTGAACTGTATTCCAAACAATGTGGAGGAACTAGTAGGTGAAGGTAGTGTGGGAAGGAGGGTGTGGAGATGTCCCTGGCAGGTCCAGCAGCAGGTGTGAGCGCCAGACCACAAAGAAGCAGGTCTTTACCTCTGCTGGTCACTCAGGCACGACTGGCTTCGTCAGTGGACAGAGTGTCGGTCAGGAAAGTGGGGGGACCAACTCGTCCCGGTTTCAGTGTTGACAGCCCCGTGTGCTGGGAATCTCCTCAGTCCCATGTAAACTCGGATAGCTGGTCGCCCTGAAGGTACCCTCTGCCTCAAACTAACAAAGCTTCTGAGTGCCGAAGGTTGTTTGTTCAGCACTGTCCTGGTCTGCATTCCTTTATTAGGACGCAAATACTTCTGGAAAATGACAATGCAGTTAGCCACTCACCTTTTGGTATAAATTGGCGTATTTCAATTCTAAATTCTTTCCCAGTTAGTCTGTGGCCAGGGAAGTGACGGTGATACCTGGAAGGGAATGGGAACGTGGAAGAAGAAGTTTTTAACACCCAGAGGAAAAAAATAGGGGCTTGGTGAAGACATGCTTGACCTGCATCATTAGTTTACCTGTGACTAGGTTACCTTAGGCCTATATTCTCTGTGTCTTGACTTTTGTCTAAGAAATGGGAATAGCAGTAGTTCTTGTTCAGGTAAGAAAGCACAAAGATGGTGGGCCCGTGGTACTTTTGGTTGATGGCATATGGCAGCAGGGACCTTCATTTTCTGTTCTCAATTCCAGGGAACTCTCTCTCTCAAAGTTGTCTTGGTATCCACTTGTGAGAAGCAAGTCACAGGTGAAACAGTGACAATAAGGGTCTTCCTGCGTTTTCAAGAACCTGAGGACCAGTCACGTGTTAAGGGCCTACATCTGTGCAGTGCTCACAAGGCACTTTCACACATATTATCTTCTTAGAGCTCTACAAAATTTCGAGGAAAAATCACAATAAATCACAACATGTGTTTAGCACTTCCTCTGTGACAGGTTCTATCCTAAGTGCTTTCATTGAACCTTGTCATTTAATCCTCACAATAACCCAGCAAGGCAGGTATTATCATCGTGCATTTTACATATGGCAAAGATAAGGCTGGAAAGCTTGAGCAACTTGTCCAAGGTCAGACACCTAGTCCGTGTTGCAGCCAGGAGTTGACTCCAGTCACAGTGGTGCTGGAAGCAGCTCCAGTGCGGGGACGGTGTTGTTGCCACTCCCATCTTACAGCAAAGGGATCTGAGGCTCAGGGTACTTGGGTCCTGTGGAAACCCTGGTGTTATAGAGAGGCCAGACCTCAGGAAACTCAGAGGCCCTTATATTAAAAGGGAACTCTGATTCCCACCCCCCCCCACCCCTGGGCCCCAGCCTTTTGTGCAGGATGACATGTGCATTTTGTTTTATATCAAGCGGCCAGCTGCCTTGTGTAGGGGAAATCAATCCAAAGTTCATTAGAAGAGGAAGTGGGGAGGGGACAGAACAGCTCTTGCATTTGTAGTCAGGACACCATCCACCCAAGAGAGGGTGGGCAAAGTGAGGCTGGTCCACAGCTGCATAGTGGAGGGGAGGTGCCCTGGGATGGGGGACGATGAACTTGAGGAAAAGTGCCGAGGCACGCTGTTTAATCAGTGGTTTCACTCCATAGCTTGGGTTTAGTTTGGACGGACATAGCTCCCTTTCCTCCCCTTGGTGGATCAGTTGACGAGGGAAAGATCGTGGTAGAACGTTGAGTTAGAAAGGAGCTGGATTCTGGAACAGTGGAGTCCACGAGCACACCTGAGTGACTCTCTTCCTGAGCTTGGCAGGGCTGTAACCTGCAGATCTGGTAGGTCAGTTGCAGGGACCCCCCCCCCCCCACCACCCAGTGAAGTCTCCCTGTTAATTCACAATCCAGACACAGCCTCCCTGTTACAGTAAAGCTCTCAGTTACCCTTCCTAGCCTCCTAGCCTGAGCATTTGGCGGCGGGTTAGATTTGACAGTGTTTAATATTAGCCGACCTAAATTTTATTAAGGAGATAAACCTTGAGAAAGAGAAGGAGAAGCTGCTTTGGGATAAATTCTATAATATGCCAGGTATAATTTGGAGGCTAGCTACTGTCATGAATCATCCAGACCATTTTCATGGAAGATTGACAGTTGGGTGTGTAGCCCTTTAGAGAATCCTGATGGATAAATATTTGGTTCGCTTTCTATGGCTATCTTCTGGTTTCCGACTTCTGTTAATAACGGATATGTGAGTGGATGAATGCCTGACCTCTGCTCAGTTTAGTCATGTGTAGACTGGATACTACAGCACTACGTTTTTCAGGTGAATTCAACCCCCCTCCCCCCATGGAGTTAACTTGTCCAAAGTAAACTCTCAGAAGCATAATAAAAGGCTGTGTTCCAGGTTTACAGACTCTAGGTCCTAAGGACTTCAGAGAGCGTTTGATTACTGCCAGGAGACGCCTACTAAGAGTCCCCCAAGTGTCCTCTAGGAAGAGATGCCTCATCATTTAGGGGGATGCCCCATTAGACCCTTTGCCCTTTGCTCCTTTCATTAGTTTTTCTTTCTCTCTTTCCTGAAAAGAAGCTAAGTGAAGTTTTTCACATTCCTCCCCAGTGTTGGGTACCTGCATGCGAGTGGAGCAAGGGTAAGGGGGTGGGTTAAGTGGAAACAAATGTGAAGGTGACTGTTTGCCGGTTCCATGGAATGAAATTCCCAGGAGGCAGGCAGGCAGGCAGCCCGTCCAGGGACAGTGGAATCCGCTGAGAAAGAGCATCAGCTAGGATGTCTGGGTAAAGAATTGTCAGGATGTGATCTTCTATTTTTCACCCCTCTGCCAGAATTGTGTTCGTACTTTTATTCTCCAGTAAGCCCTTAATTTCTAAACACCTACTGTGTACATCACAGGGCAGTGTTCTGGGCCCTGTGGGGGGCACCTTGGTTCTACCCCACAGAAGCTTTAATAGAGTTCAGGGTTTTATTTTCGCTTTTAAAAATAGTGTTGTGTGGTCTTGAGACGGAGTGAATAGTTCAGCTAATAAATTCCTGAGACCCTTCAGCACAGAGGTGAGGGCCCCATCTCTCACACGTGTCTCCGACTCTTGACCTGTGTAGCCCTTTGCCACACTGTAGCAGAGCCTCTTCATATTAATACCAATTTATCATTATTCCATTTAAATGTTCTTTTTTTTCGTCCAAGAGAAAGAGACAGAAAGCATCTGCATATCGAGTAATATTAGCTACAGTTGGTGTCTCAAGTGAGAATCAGTCTGACAGCCCCATTTATTATATCTGGGTAGGTTTTATTATGGAGACTCTCACATTTGAACTTTCCCTCTGTAAGATATGAAAGAGTCTCTCATGTATTCCTATCTTGCTTTAAAAACAACATTTTGAAATACAGGGGAGATAGCAGCTATAGATAACATTTCAGTTATAATAAGAGAGGCCAAATGTTAGCCAGATTTAAAACAATAACAACAATAAAGACACTTGGAAGTGTTATTCGTTATTAAGCCATATGGTCCATGTTACAGCGCTGTTCTTTGTTCCCTGCCTGTGTTGTCAGCATTCATGAGATTGTTGTGATGTGTCGTGTCTAGTGCATCACACTTTTCAGTACATTAGGCTGATAACTCTGGTCCTTTTAAGAGGAGTGTCATGATCCGTTTCCCTCTGGGTGGGGCTGGCCATCGATGTTAAAATGGGTCACTGTTTAAACAAACCAAATTAATACTGCCACTGAGACCACACCCCCGACACGCACTCCTCTCCGTCGATTTACAAGTCAGCCATGTGAGGCTAAGCAATACATTGGGGTAATAACTACATCGGGGAAGTTATGGGAAACAGTCAAAGAATTGACCTATCAGTTAGCTTTGTTCACTGTAAGTGAATGAAGACTTACATGTAGCACATGTTAGTGTGCGTGTTGCATGTGTCTCAAACAGCAGCGATGCTCAGTAACTATTGTTTCTCCATCTCTAGTTCTTTGACGAATAAGAGAATGACTCTGTTCCCTCCTAACTTCACTGGATCTGGGGGCTCAGCAGGTGCTGTCTGTCATCCCGAATCCTGGGACACAAGCCCTCAGCTGAGGCCTGACAGCCAAGCAAGGGTCACACTGGGTATTTTCTCCTTGCCTTCCCTCCTTACTTGCCCTATTTTTTAAATGAGTCCCAGTACTCAACACCAGGAAACAGGAGCTAAAACAGGGCTCCCGTTCAGCAGACTGGTGGTCAGCATGCAATTGTTTATGTAAATCTGGGCAAATCCAATATGTTTATTTTTTTATGTCAATGTGTCTTAACATTTCCTGTGTGAGAATTTTTTTTAAAGCAAACCATTTGCATGCTATAAACTTGATTTTTAAGACATTCTAAAACTGCAGGCCTCATATTTCTATGTCAATTAAAATAAAAATGTGTAGAGAACATTTATGAGCATTCCAATACTCATGGGCCTCTGTTAGTTGCAAATTAAGGTGGTATTCTTTTCCTGCTCCTTTATGGGTCTCTGTCAGATTTCTCTGGGTCTTCAGTCACCTTCACCTAGCTCCCTCTGACTTACCCATTCCTGATCACCATCTCCTTTATTCTTTTGTTTATGGTCTTTGTGTGCCTGGAGTACCTACTTTTCCCCAATCCACTGCTGTCCTTGACTTTTATTATTTGAAGACCTTTCACATTGTTAATTTCAATTCTTTTTTTTTTTTTTTTGCCCCCTCAGTTAAAACATACTTACAACACACACACACACACACAGAGAGAGAGAGAGAGTTCAGGATACCCCTTAGCCTAGAGGAGAGATTCAACATATGTTGAATCAAAGATAATTATAAAGTAAAATGTGATAAACATTGTGGGAAAGATCAAAGCCCAGTGCATGTAAAGGTGGAGAGATTTAATGGAGAAAGGCTTCTTTTAGAAAATGTATTTTATTCTTCCTATAAAAATAACACACGTTTAGAGTGATGTCAGCAAGAGGGCTGATAAGGAAGCATCAGAGCCGTGTTCTTCCACAGAGACACATAGTTAACAATGATATACAGACCAGAATATGTTTGCAAGAACTCTAAAGACCAGTTGAGAAGTTTCAACACCTAGACCACCATAAAACCAAGAAGGGATCCCAGTGAAAGAGTTAGGAAAGTTCACTGCGTTTTACAAACTTGTTCATGCCCCTCCCTCTTTCTGGCCTGGTGTGGTGTCTCACGTACCAGGGATCATTCCTTGGGACAGAAACAAAAGAGGGGAATGTGCAGCCAAATTTTGACTAGTCTGGGGGCTGTCTGAGGGACTGGTATCTGTCTCTCCTGAGTCAGAGTGCTGATGGCACCAGCATCCTCGTTTGGAAGCTGTGGAAAACAAATAGAATCACAGCAACACATTAGTGCTGCAGTTCTGCAGGCAGGTGCCAGGGGGAGCAAGAGATTACAGCCTTCTGAGAAGAACCAGGGACAAGCTGTCTAGGGAGTTTGAGAGGACTCTGCACATGCCCAGAGAAGATACATCCTCAGAAAAGGTTTGAGAGATCCTAGAATCTCTAGCTGAGCTGATTGGTGAAAGTCTTCCCCTGCATGAAGCCAATCCATGAAGTTTGGAAGCAGAGGTTGTTTCTTCAAATGCCTAAGCCTCAACAACAACAACAGAAAATAAGGCACACAAAGATAAAAGGAAACACGGCCAAATCAAAGAAACAAAACTCCAGAAACTGACCCTAAAGAAACACAGATCTATGAGCTACCTAACAAAGAACTTAAAACAACTGCGCTAAAGATGCTCAATGAACCAAAAGAGAACACAGACAATTAAATAAAATCAGGTAAACAATACATGAACAAAATGAGAATACCAACAAAAATAGAGACACTATTAAAAAGAACCAAACAGATTCTGGAACTGAAAAATAAAATAACAGCTAAAAGAATTCATTAGAGGGATTCAACAATTGACTTGATGAGGCAGAAGAAAGAAATTGAAGACAAGCCATTTAAAGTCATTGAGTCAGAGGAGCAAAAAGAAAAAAGAATGAAGAAAAGTTAACAGAACCTAAGCAACTTATGGGACACTACCAAGAAGCCCAAAATATACATTATGCAAGAAACTCAAAGTCTCCAACCAGGATAGATCCAAAGAGGCCCACACGAAGACCCACACAAGATGGGAAGTTCAGCACAGACAGCATTGGCTCTTTATCTCTTGGTGAAGAAGTGTTCCATTCTTATGAACCTCAGTGGGAATTGAAAGATGGCATGCATGACACTGCCTTTCCCAACAATATATAAAGATGTAATTTGTGACATCAATAATATAAAGTGAAGGAAGGACTTTACTAGAATAGAGTTTTTGTATGCTATTGAAATTAAGTTGTGATCAGATTAGAATAATATAACTTTAATATGTTTTATCAAATTGAAATGGTATCTACAAAGAAAATATCTATAGAATATACACAAAAGGAAGTCAGAAGTATGTCACCACACACACACACAAAATCAGTGGAACACAAAGGAAACTAGTAAGAGACGAAAGGAGGGACAAAAAGGTACAAGACATACAGAAAACAATTAAGAAAATGGCAATAGTAAGTCCTTCCAAATAAGTAATTGCCTTAAATGTAAATGGAATAAACTCCCCAATGAAAAGACATAGATTGGCTAAATCAGTTTTTTAAAAAGGATTCAACTATATGTTGTCTACAAGAAATTCACTTTACATTTCAGGATGCACATAGTTGGAAAGTGAAATGATGGGAAAAAACGTTGCATGCAAGTGGTAACCAAGAGAGGTCAAAAGTAAAGGATACTTCACAATACTAATATCAGACAAAATAGACTTTAAGTCTATTACAAGAGAAAAAGAAAGACTTTATATAATGATAAAAGGGTCAATTCACCAAGACATTACAATTATAAACATATATGCATCAAACATCAGAACTCCTAAATATATGAAGAAAACATTGACAGATGAAGGAAGAGATATGTAGACCTAGAGTAATACTAGGAAACTTAAATATCTCACTATCACTAATGGGTAGAACAACCAGACCGAAGATCAATATAGAAATAGAGGACTTAAACAAACTTATAGACCAATTGGACATAACAGACATGTAAAGTGCACTCTAGCCAAAAATAGCAGAATACATAATTTTTTCAAGTGCAAATGGAACAATTTACAGGATAGACCATATGTTAGGCCACAAAACAAGTCTTAATAAATTGTAAAATACTGAAATCATACAGGGTATCTTTTCCAGTCACAATGGAATGAAACAAGAAATTAATAGCAGAAGGAAAACTGAAAAATCCACAAATATGTGGATATTAATAACCAGTGGTTCAAAGAAGAAATCACATGGGAAGTTAGAAATTATCTTGAGACGAACACATGTAAAAACAAAATACAACAACATTTATGGAATGCAATGAAAGTAGTGTTAAGAGGAAAATTTATAGCTGTAAATGCTTACATTAAAAAAGAAAAAAGAGACACACAGAGTGGTGTGTGCATTGGGACCCAGGGGAAGGAGCAGTGACCCCATAGGAGACTGAACCAAACCTACCTGCTGGTGTTGGAGGGTCTCCTGCAGAGGCAGGGGGTGGCTCTGTCTCACCGTGAGGACAGGGACACTGGCAGCAGAAGTTCTGGGAGTTACTCCATGGCGTGAGCCCTCCTGGAGTCTGCCATTAGCCGCGCCAAAGAGCCTGGGTAGGCTCCAGTGTTGGGTCGCCTCAGGCCAAACAACCAACAGGGAGGGAACCCAGCCCCACCCATCAACAGTCAAGCGGATTAAAGTTTTACTGAGCTCTGCCCACCAGAGCAACACCCAGCTCTACCCATCAACAGTCAAGTGGATTAAAGTTTTACTGAGCTCTGCCCACCAGAGCAACACCCAGCTCTACCCACCACCAGTCCCTCCCATCAGGAAACTTGCACAAGCCTCTTAGATAGCCTCATCCACCAGAGGGCAGACAGCAGAAGCAAGAAGAACTACAATCCTGCAGCCTGTGGAACAAAAACCACATTCACAGAAAGATAGACAAGATGAAAAGGCAGAGGGCTATGTATCAGATGAAGGAACAAGATGAAACCCCAGAAAAAGAACTAAATGAAGTGGAGCTAGGCAACCTTCCAGAAAAAGAATTCAGAATACTGATAGTGAAGATGATCCAGGACCTTGGAAAAAGAATGGAGGCAAAGATCGAGAAGATGCAAAAATGTTTAACAAAGCCCTAGAAAAATTAAAGAACAAACAAACAGAGATGAACAATACAATAACTGAAATGGAAAATACACTAGGAGGAATCAATAGCAGCATAACTGAGGCAGAAGAACGGATAACTGACCTGGAAGACAGAATGGTGGAGTTCACTGCTGCAGAACAGAATAAAGAAAAAAAGAATGAAAAGAAATGAAGACAGCCTAAGAGACCTCTGGGACAACATTAAATGCAACAACATTCGCATTACAGGGGTCCCAGAAGGAGAAGAGAGAGAGAAAGGACCAGAGAAAATATTTGAAGAGATTATAGTAATAAACTTCCCTAACATGGGAAAGGAAATAGTCACCCAAGTCCAGGAAGTGCAGAGAGTCCCATACAAGAGAAACCCAAGGAGAAACACACCGAGACACATAGTAGTCAAATTGGCAAAAATTAAAGACAAAGAAAAATTATTGAAAGCAACAAGGGGAAAACAACAAAGAACATACAAGGGAACTCCCATAAGGTTAACAACTGATTTCTCAGCAGAAACTGTACAAGCCAGAAGGGAGTGGCATGATATACTTAAAGTGATGAAAAGGAAGAACCTACAACCAAGATTACTCTACCTGGCAAGGATCTCATTCAGATTCGATGGAGAAATCAAAAGCTTTACAGACAAGCAAAAGCTAAGAGAATTCAGCACCACCAAACCAGCTCTACAACAAATGCTAAAGGAACTTCTCTAAGTGGGAAACACGAGAAGAGAAGGATCTACAAAAACAAACCAAAAACAATTAAGAAAATGGTAATAGGAACATACATATCGATCATTACCTTAAACGTGAATGGGATTAAATGCTCCAAGCAAAAGACACAGGCTTGCTGAATGGATACAAAAACAAGACCCATATATATGCTGTCTACAAGAGACCCACTTCAGACCTAGGGACACATGCAGACTGAAAGTGAAAGGATGGAAAAAGATATTCCATGCAAATGGAAATCAAAAGAAAGCTGGAGTAGCAATACTCATATCAGATAAAATAGACTTTAAACTAAATAATGTTACAAGAGACAAGGAAGGACACTACATAATGATCAAGGGATCAATCCAAGAAGAAGATATAACAATTATAACTATATATGCACCCAACATAGGAGGACCTCAATACATAAGGCAGCTGCTAACAGCTCTAAAAGAGGAAATCGAGAGTAACACAATAATAGTGGGGGACTTTAACACCTCACTTACACCAATGGACAGATATCCAAGCAGAAAATTAATAAGGAAACACAAGCTTTAAATGACACAATACAACAGATAGATTTAATTGATATTTATAGGACATTCCATCCAAAAACAGCAGATTACACTTTCTTCTCAAGTGTGCACGGAACATTCTCCAGGATAGATCACATCTTGGGTCACAAATCAAGCCTCAGTAAATTTAAGAAAACTGAAATCATATCAAGCATCTTTTCTGACCACAGTGCTATGAGATTAGAAATCAACTACAGAGAAAAAAACGTAAAAAACACAAACACATGGAGGCTAAACAACACGTTACTAAATAACGAAGCGATCACTGAAGAAATCAAAGAGGAAATCAAAAAATACCTAGAGACAAATGACAATGAAAACGCGACGATCCAAAGCCTATGGGATGCAGCAAAGGCAGTTCTAAGAGGGAAGTTTATAGCTATACAAGCCTACCTCAAGAAACAAGAAAAATCTCAAATAAACAATCTAACCTTACACCTAAAGGAACTAGAGAAAGAAGAACAAACAAAACCCAAAGTTAGCAGAAGGAAAGAAATCATAAAGATCAGAGCAGAAATAAATGAAACAGAAACAAAGAAAACAATAGCAAAGATCAATAAAACTAAAAGCTGGTTCTTTGAGAAGATAAACAAAGTTGATAAACAATTAGCCCCTCTCATCAAGAAAAAGAGGGCGAGGACTCAAATCAATAAAATTAGAAATGCAAAAGGAGAAGTTACAACAGACACCACAGAAATACAAAGCAACCTAAGAGACTCCTACAAGCAACTCTATGCCAATGAAATGGACAACCTGGAAGAAATGGACAAATTCTTAGAAAGGTATAACCTCCCAAGACTGAACCAGGAAGAAACAGAAAATATGAAGAGACCAATCACAAGTAATGAAGTTGAAACTGTGATTAAAAATCTTCCAACAAACAAAAGTCCAGGACCAGATGGCTTCACAGGTGAATTCTATCAAACATTTAGAGAAGAGCTAACACACATCCTTCTCAAACTCTTCCAAAAAATTGCAGAGGAAGGAACACTCCCAAACTCATTCTATGAGGCCACCATCAGCCTGATATCAAAACCAGAGAAAGATACTTCAAAAAAAGAAAATTACAGACCAATATCACTGATGAATATAGATGCAAAAATCCTCAACAAAATACTAGCAAACAGAATCCAACAATGCATTAAAAGGATCATACACCATGACCAAGTGTGATTTATCCCAGAGATGCAAGGATTCTTCAATATATGCAAATCAATCAATGTGATACACCATATTAACAAATGGAAGAATAAAAACCATATGATCATCTCAATAGATGCAGAAAAACTTTTGACAAGATTCAACACTCATTTATGATAAAAACTCTCCAGAAAGTGGGCATAGAGTGACCCTACCTCAACATAATAAAGGCCATATATGACAAACCCACAGCAAACATCATTCTCAACAGTGAAAAACTGAAAGCATTTCCTCTAAGATCAGGAACAAGACAAGGATGTCCACTGTCACCACTATTATTCAGCATAGTTTTGGAAGTCCTAGCCATGGCAATTAGAGAAGAAAAAGAAATAAAAGAAATACAAATTGGAAAAGAAGAAGTAAAACTGTCACTGTTTGCAGCTGACATGATACTATGCCTAGAGAATCCTAAAGATGCCACCAGAAAACTACTAGAGCTAATCAATGAATTTGGTAAATTTGTAGGATACAAAATTAATGCACAGAAATCTCTTGCATTCCTATATACTAATGATGAAATATCTGAAAGAGAAATTAAGGAAACACCCCCATTTACCATTGCAGCAAAAAGAATAAAATACCTAGGAATAAACCTACCTAAGGAGACAAAAGACCTGTATACAGAAAACTGTAAGACACAGATGAAAGAAATTAAAGATGATACCAACAGATGGAGAGATACACCATGTTCTTGGATTGGAAAAATCAATATTGTGAAAATGACTATACTACCCAAAGCAATCTACAGATTCAATGCAATCTCTATCGAATTACCAATGGCATTTTTTAACAGAACTAGAACAAAAAATCTTAAAATTTGTGTGGAGACGCAAAAGACCCCGAATAGCCAAAGCAGTCTTGAGGGAAAAAAACGAAGCTGGAGGAATCAGACTCCCTGACTTCAGACTATACTACAAAGGTACAGTAATCAAGACAATATGGTACTGGCACAAAAACAGAAACAGAGATCAACGGAACAGGATAGAAAGGCCAGAGATAAACCCACGGACCTATGGTCAAATAAGCTATGACAAAGGAGGCAGGGATATACAATGGAGAAAAGACAGCCTCTTCAATAAGTGGTGCTGGGAAAACTGGACAGCTACATGTAAAAGAATGAAATTAGAACACTGCCTAACACCATACACAAAAATAAACTCAAAATGGATTAGAGACCTAAATGTAAGACCAGACACTATAAAACTCTTATAGGAAAACATAGGAAGAACACTCTTTGACATAAATCACAGGAAGATCTTTTTTGATCCACCTCCTAGAGTAATGGAAATAAAAACAAAAATAAACAAATGGGACCTAATGAAACTTAAAAGCTTTTGCACAGCAAAGGAATCCATAAACAAGACGAAAAGGCAACCCTCAGGATGGGAGAAAATATTTGCAAACGAATCAGCAGACAAAGGATTGATTTCCAGAATATATAAACAGCTCATGCAGCTCAATATTAAAAAAACAAACAACCCAATCCAAAAATGGGCAGAAGACCTAAATGGACATTTCTCCAAAGAAGACATACAGATGGCCAAGAAGCACATAAAAAGCTGCTCCACATCACTAATTATTAGAGAAATGCAAATCAAAACTGCAATGAGGTATCACCTCACACTGGTCAGGCTGGCCATCATCAAAAAATCTACAAACAATAGATGCTGGAGAGGGTGTGGAGAAAAGGGAACCCTCTTGCACTGTTGGTAGGAATGTAAATTGATATGGAGAACAGTATGGAGGTTCCTTAAAAACTAAAAATAGAATTACCATATGACCCAGCAATCCCACTACTGGGCATATACCCAGAGAAAACCATAATTCATAAAGACTCATGCGCCCCAATGTTCATTGCAGCACTATTTACAATAGCCAGGTCATGGAAGCAACCTAAATGCCCATGGACAGATGAATGGATAAAGAAGATGTGGTACATATATACAATGGAATATTACTCAGCCATGAAAAGGAACAAAATTGGGTCATTTGTAGAGACGTGGATGCATCTAGAGACTGTCATACAGAGTGAAGTAAGTCAGAAAGAGAAAAACAAATATCGTATATTAACGCATATATGTGGAACCTAGAAAAATGGTACAGATGAACCGGTTTGCAGGACAGAAATTGAGACACAGATGTAGAGAACAAACGTATGGACACCAAGGGTGGAAAGCGGCAGGGAGGTGGTGGTGGTGGTGTAATGAATTGGGAGATTGGCATTGACTTGTATACAGTGATGTGTATAAAATGGATGACTAACAAGAACCTGCTGTATAAAAAAATAAATAAAATAAAAATAAAAAATTCAAAAAAAAAATAAGAAAAATCTCAAACTACAGCCTTTCTTTATGCCTCAAAGAACTAGAAAAAGAAGAACAAATTAAATCTAAAACTAACAGAATTAGGGAAATAATAACGATTAGAGCAGTGATTAATTAAACAGAAAGTAGAGAAACAATAAAAACAACAAACCTAAGAGTTAGTTTTTAAAAAAGGCAAACAAAATTGACAAATCCTCCGGTAGATTAACTAAGAAAAAAAAAGAGAAAATTCAAATAACTGAAATCATAAATGAAAGAGGGTTTATTACAACAAATGCCACAGAAATGAAAAGGATTATAAGAGGATACTATGAACAATGTGTGCCAACAAATTGGATAACCTAGAGAAATGGATAAATTCCTAGAAACACACAACTTATCAAGACTAAGTCATGAAGAAATAGAAAATCTGAATGAATCAATAACTAGTAAGGAGATTGAATCGGTAATCAAAATCCTCCCAACACCGAAAAAGCCTACGGCCAGCTGATTACACTGGGGAGTTCCACCAAACATTTAGAGAACTAAGATCAGTCTTCCTCAAACTATTCCAAAAAGTTGAAAAAGAAGGAACATGTCCTAGCTCATTCTATGAGGCCAGGATTATCTTGATACCAAAGCCAGACAAAGATGCTGCAAAAAAAGAAAATTACAGACCAATATCCCTGATGAATATTGATGAAAAATCCTCAACAAAATACTAGCTAACTGAATTCAACAACACATTAAAAGGATTATATACCACGACCAAATGAAATTTACTCCTGGAACGCAAGGATGGTTCAACACACAAAAATCAACGTGATACACCACGTTAACACAATAAAGGGCAAAAATCACACAGTCGTCTCAATTGATGAAGAAAAAGCACTTGACAAGATTCAACAATATTTCATGATAAAAATACTTTAGTTTTTTTTTACTTTAGTTTTTAGTTTTACTAAAGTGTCATCAAGGCTGTGTTCCTTTCTGGAGGCTCTGAGGGAGAATCCATCCCCTTGACTCCTGCAGGTTCTAGACGCCACTTGCCTCCTTGGCTTGTGACCCTTTTCTCCATCTGCACACTAGCAGTGGAAGGTTGTGTCCTCACTTTGCATCACACTGACCTCTTCTGTAGTCACATCTCCCTGTCTGACCCTCTCCTCTGCTTCCCTCTTCCACTTTTATTTATTAAGAGAAAAAATGTTCCACTTTATAAATAATGCAAGTAAAAACAATGGCATTATTTTCACCTATCAAACTGTCAAGGATCTTTTTAAAAAATAATACCCAAGTTGACATGAAATCTTTTATGAACTAGATAGGCCTTCTCACACATTGAGTAGATAATAAATTAGTATTTGTAGAATAGTTTGACAATATGTGTTCAAGTCACTAAAAATGTTGATACATTGAGGTACAAATTTATTGAGGTACAAATAACATACAATATTATATGTGTACAACATAGTGATTCAACATTTATATGCATTATGAATTGATTGCCATGATAAGTCTAGTAAACATCTGTCCACCATACAAAATTACTGTTATATTTTTGACTATATTTCCTATAGTGTACATTACATGCCTGTGACTTACTTATTTTGTAACTGCAAGTTTGTACCTCTTGATGTCCTTCATTTGCTTCGCCCAATCCCCCATCCCCATCCCTTAGGCAACCATCAATTTGTTCTCTGTACCTATGCATCTGTTTTTGTTTTGTTTGTTTGTTTTAGATGCCATAGGTAGCTGAAATCATATGGAATTTGTCTTTCTTTGTCTGACTTATTTCACTTAGCATAATCCCTTCCATCCATGTTTTGGCAAATGGCAATATTTCATTCTTTTTTTATGGCTGAGCAATATTCCATTGTACATGTATACCACATCTTCTTTATCCATTCATCTGTCAATGGACACTTAGGTTGCCTCTGTAACTTGAATTGTAAATAATGTTGTATTGAACATAGGGGTGCATAAACCTTTTCAAATTAGTTTTTCATTTTCTTCAGATAAATACCCAGAAGTGGAATTGTTGGATTGTATGGTAGTTCTTTTTTTTTTCTGAATTTTATTTTATTTTTTAGTACAGCAGGTTCTTATTTGTTATCTATTTTATATGTATGCATATTGACGTTTATATGTCAATCCCAGTCTCCCAAGTCATCCCACTACCACCACCCCATCCCCCACTTTCCCCACTTGGTGTCCATACATTTCTTCTCTACATCTGTGTCTCTATTTCTGCCTTACAAACTGGTTCATCTGTACCAGTTTTCTAGATTCCACATACATGCATTAATATATGATATTTTTCTCTTTCTGACTTACTTCACTCTGTATGACAGTCTCTAGGTCCATCCACATCTCTACAAATGACCCAATTTCGTTCCTTTTTTATTTATTTATTTATTTATTTATTTATTGCTGTGTTGGGTCTTCGTTTCTGTGCGAGGGCTTCCTCTAGTTGTGGCAAGCGGGGGCCACTCTTCATCGCGGTGCGCGGGCCCCTCACTATCGCGGCCTCTCTCGTTGCGGAGCACAGGCTCCAGACGTGCAGGCTCAGCAGTCGTGGCTCACGGGCCTAGTTGCTCCGCGGCATGTGGGATCTTCCCAGCCCAGGGCTCGAACCCGTGTCCCCTGCATTGGCAGGCAGATTCTCAACCACTGCGCCACCAGGGAAGCCCTCGTTCCTTTTTATGGCTGAGTAATATTCCATTGTATATATGTACCACATCTTCTTTATCCATTCATCTGTCCATGGGCATTTAGGTTGCTTCCATGACCTGGCTATTGTACATAGTGCTGCAATGAACATTGGGGTGCATGTGTCTTTTTGAATTATGGTTTTCTCTGGGTATACGCCCAGTAGTAAGATTGCTGGGTTATATGGTAGTTCCATTTTTAATTTTTTGAGGTACCTCTGTACTGTTTTCCATAGTGGCTGTACTAATTTACATTCCCACTAACACATTGTCCTATTTTCTGTATCATCACCAATGCTTGTTATTTCTTGTCTTTTTGAAAACAGCCATTCTGACAGGTGTGAGGTAGTATCTCATTGTGGTTTTGATTTGCATTTCCCTGATTTTTCGTGGTGTTCCACATCTTTTCATGTCTTTGTTAGCCATCTGATGTCTTCCTTGGGAAAATATCTATTCACGTTCTCTGCCCATTTTTTAACTGGATTTTTAAAAGTATTGAGTTGTGTGAGTTCTTCATATTTTTGGATATTAACCTCTTATCAGATATATCATTTGCAAATATCTTCTCCCATTCAGTAGGTTGCCTTTTTGTTTTGTTGATGGTTTCTTTTGCTGTGCAAAAGCTTTTTAGTTTGATGTAGTCTCATTTTTTAATTTTTGCTTTTGTTGCCCTTGCCTGAGGAGACAAAAAATTTGCTAAGGACAATGTTTTCTTCCAGGAGTTTTATGCTTTCAGGTTTTCCAGTTAAGACTTTAATCAATTTGTGGGTTTTTTTACATCTTTATTGGAGTATAATTGCTTTACAATGTTGTGTTAGTTTCTGCTGTATAACAAAGCGAATCAGCTATATGTATGCATATATCCCCATATCCCCTCCCTCTTGTGCCTCGCTCCCACCCTCCCTATCCCACCCCTCTAGGTGGTCACAAAGCACCGAGCTGATCTCTCTGTGCTATGCAGCTGCTTCCCACTAGCCATCCATTTTACATTTGGTAATGTATATATGTCAATGCTACTCTCTCACTTTGTCCCAGCTTCCCATTCCCACCCTGTGTCCTCAAGTCCGTTCTCTACATCTGCATCTTTATTCCTGCCCTGCCACTAGGTTCATCAGTACCGTTTTTATAGATTCCATATATATGCGTTAGCATATGGTATTTGTTTTTCTCTTTCTGACTTACTTCACTCTGTATGACAGACTCTGTGTCCATCCACCTCATTACAAATAACTCAATTTCATTCCTTTTTATGGCTGAGTAATATTCCATTGTATACATGTGCCATATCTTCTTTATCCATTCAAATGTCGATAGACATTTAGATTGCTTCCATGTCCTGGCTGTTGTAAATAGTGCTGCAGTGAACATTGTGGTACATGTCTCCTTTTGAATTATGGTTTTCTCAGGGTATATGCCCAGTAGTGGGATTGCTGGGTCATATGGTAGTTCTATTTTTAGTTTTTTAAGGAACCTCCATACTGTTCTCCATAGGGGCTGTATCAGTTTACATTCCCACCAACAGTACAAGAGGGTTCCCTTTTCTCCACACCCTCTCCAGCATGTATTGTTTGTAGATTTTTTGATGATGGCCATTCTGACTGGTGTGAGGTGATACCTCATTGTAGTTTTGAGTTGCGTTTCTCTAATGATTAGTGATGTTGAGCATCTTTTCATATGTTTGTTGGCAATCTGTATATCTTCTTTGGAGAAATGTCTGTTTAGGTCTTCTGCCCATTTTTGGGTTGGGTTCTTTGTTTTTTTGATATTGAACTGCATGAGCTGCTTGTATATTTTGGAGATTAATCCTTTGTCAGTTGCTTCATTTGCAAATATTTTCTGCCATCCTGAGGGTTGTCTTTTCATCTTGTTTATGGTTTCCTTTGTTGTGCAAAAGCTTTTAAGTTTCATTAGGTCCCATTTGTTTCTTTTTGTTTTTATTTCCATTACTCTAGGAGGTGAGTCAAAAAGGATCTTGCTGTGATTTATGTCATAGAATGTTCTGCCTATGTTTTCCTCTAAGAGTTTTATAGTGTCTGGCCTTACATTTAGGTCTTTAATCCATTTTGAGTTTATTTTTGTGTATGGTGTTAGGAAGTGTTATAATTTCATTCTTTTACATGTAGCTGCCCAGTTTTCCCAACAGCACGTATTGAAGAGACTGTTTTTCTTCATTCTATGTTCTTGCCTCCTTTGTCAAAGATAAGGTGACCATAGGTGCATGGGTTTATCTCTGGGCTTTCTCTCTATAGTTCCATCGATCTATATTTCTGTCTTTGTGCCAGTACCATACTGTCTTAATTACTATAGCTGTGTAGTATAGTATGAAGTCAGGGAGCCTGATTCCTCCAACTCTGTTTTTCTTTCTGAAGATTGCTTTGGCTATTTAGGGTCTTTTGTGTTTCCATACAAATTGTAAAAATTTTTCTTCTAGTTATGTGAAAAATGCCATTGGTAGTTTGATAGGGGTTGCATTGATTCTGTAGATTGCTTTGGGTAGTATAGTCATTTTCACAATATTGATTCTTCCAATCCAAGAACATGGTATATCTCTCCATCTGTTTATATCGTCTTTGATTTCTTTCATCAGTGTCTTATAGTTTTCTGCATACAGGTCTTTTGTCTCCTTACGTAGGTTTATTCCTAGATATTTTATTCTTTTTGTTGCAGTGGTAAATGAGAGTGTTTCCTTAATTTCTCTATCAGATTTTTCATCATTAGTGTATAGGAATGCAAGAGATTTCTGTGCATTAATTTTGTATCCTTCTACTTTACCAAATTCATTGATTAGCGCTAGTAGTTTTATGGTAGCATCTTTAGGATTCTCTTTGTGTGGTATCATGTCATCTGCAAACAGTGACAGTTTTACTTCTTCTTTTCTGATTTGGATTCCTTTTATTTCTTTTTCTTCTCTAATTGCCATGGCTAGGACTTCCAAAACTATGTTGAATAATATTGGTGAGAGTGGGCACCCTTGTCTTGTTCCTGATCTTAGAGGGATTGGTTTCAGTTTTTTGCCATTGAGAATGATGTTTGCTGTGGGTTTGTCATATATGGCCTTTATTATGTTGAGGTAAGTTCCCTCTATGCCTACTTTCTGGAGGGTTTTTATCATAAATGGGTGTTGAATTTTGTTGAAAGCTTTTTCTGCATCTATTGAGATTATCATATGGTTTTTATCCTTCAGTTTGTTAATATGGTGTATCAGATTGATTGATTTGCGTTTATTGAAGAATCCTTGCATTCCTGGATTAAACTCCACTTGATCATGGTGTATGATCCTTTGAATGTGCTGTTGGATTCTGTTTGCTAGTATTTTGTTGAGGATTTTTGCATCTATATTTATCAGTGATATTGGCCTGTAGTTTTCTTTTTTTGTGACGTGTTTGTTTGGTTTTTGTATCAGGGTGATGGTGGCCTTGTAGAATGAGTTTAGGAGTGTTCCTCCCTCTGCTATATTTTGGAAGATTTTGAGAAAGATAGGTGTTAGCTCTTCTCTAAATGTTTGATAGAATTCACCTGCGAAGCCATCTTGTCCTGGACCTTTGTTTGTTGGAAGATTTTTAGTCACAGTTTTAATTTTAGTGCTTGTGATTGGTCTGTTCATATTTTCTATTTTTTCCTGGTTCAGTCTTGGAAGGTTGTACTTGTCTGAGAAATGGAAATTTCTTCCAGGTTGTCCATTTTATTCGCACATAGTTGCTTGTAGTAATCTCTCATGATCCTTTGTATTTCTGCAGTGTCAGTTGTTAGTTCTCCTTTTTCATTTCTAATTCTGTTGATTTGAGTCTTCTCCCTTTTTTTCTTGATGAGTGTGGCTAATGCTTTACCAGTTTTGTTTATGTTCTCAAAGAACTAGCTTTTAGTTTTATTGGTCTTTGCTATTGTTTCCTTCATTTGTTTTTCATTTATTTCTGATCTGATTTTATGATTTCTTTCCTTCTGCTAACTTTGGGGTTTTTTTGTTCTTCTTTCTCTAATTGCTTTAGGTGTAAGGTTAGGTTGTTTATTTGAGATGCTTCTTGTTTCTTGAGGTAGGATTGTATTGCTATAAACTTCCCTTTATGCCCAGTTTCTTGAGAGTTTTTATAATGAATGGATGTTGAATTTTTCAAATGCCTTTTTCTGCATTTATTGAGGTGATCATTTGATTTTTACCCTTCAGTTTTTTAATGTGGTGTATTACATTGATTTGTAGATATTGAACCATCCTTTCATCCCTTGAATAAATCCCACTTGATCATGGTGTGTGATACTTTAGGTATTGTTGAATATGGTTTGGTAATATTTTTTTGACGAACTTTGCATCTATGTTCATCAGTGATATTGGCCTGTAATTTTCTTTTTTGTAGTGTCTTTTTCTGGTTTTGGTATCAGGATGATGGTGGCCTCATAGAATGAGTTTGGAAGTGTTCCTTCTCTGCAGTTTTTAGACTAGTGTTAGAAGAATAGGCATTAACTCTTTCTCTAAATGTTTGATAGAATTCAGCTGTGAAGACTTCTGTTTGTTGGGAGATTTTTGATTATTGATTCAATTTCATTACTAGTGATCATTCTGCTCAGATTTTTCTATTTATTCCTGATCAGTGTTGGAAGCTTGTATGTTTCTAGGAATTTATCCATTTCTTCTTGGTTGTCCAATTTGTTGATGTATAATTAGTCATAGTAATCTCTTACGATTCTTTGTATTTCTGTGGTGTTAGTTGTAACTCCTCTTCTTTAATTTCTGATTTTATATGTTGGGCCCTTTCTCTTTTTTTCTTGATGAGCGTGGCTAAAGTTTTTTCAGTTTTGTTTATCTTTTCAAAGAACCAGCTCTTAGTTTTATTGATTTTTTTCTGTTGTCTTTTTAGTCTCTATTTCATTTATTTCTACTCTGATCTTTATTATTTCCTTCCTTTTACTAACTTTGGGCTTTTTTTGTTCTTATTTTTCTAGTTCCTTTAGGTGTAACGTTAGATTGTTTATTTCACATGGTTCTTGTTTCCTGAGGTAGGCCTGTATTCCTATAAACTTACCTCTTAAAACCAATTTTGCTGCATCCCATACATTTTGTAGTGTCTTGTTTCCATTTTTTGTCTTAAAGTATTTTTTGATTTCCTCTTTGATTTCTTCAGTAATCCATTGGTTGTTTGGTAGCACGCTGTTTAGCCTCCATGTGTTTGTGTTTTTTGCCAGTTTTTTTTAGTTGATTTCTATTCTTACACCATTGTGGTTTAAAAGATGCTTGATATGATTCCAATCTTAAATTTACTGAGACTTGTTTTGCGATCACCTAACATTTGATCTACCTTGAAGAATATTCCATTGCTCTTCAAAAGAATATGTACTCTGCTGTTTTATGGAAGGGATGTTCTGTATATACCTATTAAGTCCATGGATGGCATAATGCATTGTGCAAAAGGCCAGTGTTTCCTTCTTGATTTTCTGTCTGATGATCTGTCCATTGATGTAAGTGGGGTATTGAAGTCCCCTACTATTATTGTATTACTGTCAATATCTCCCTTTATGTCTCTTAATATTTACTTAATGTACTCCTATTTACTTATAGGTGCTCCTATTTTGGGTACATAAATATTTACAAGTGTTATATCCTCTTGTTGGATTGATTCCTTTATCACTATGTAATCCCTTTTTTGTGTTTTATTGTAGTCTTTGTTTTAATGCCTGTTTTGTATGACATAAGTATTGCTATCCCAGCTTTCTTTTTCTTTCCATTTGCATGGAATATCTTTTTCCATCCTTTTACTTTCAGTCTGTGTGTGTCTTTAGATCTGAAGTGAGTCTCTTGTAGGCAACGTATATATGGGTTTTTTCTTTTTTAATCCGTTCAGCCACTCTGTGTCTTTTGATTGGATCATTTAGTCTATTTACATTTAAAGTAATTTTGATAGTTATGTGCTTCTTGCCATTTTAAAACTGTTTTATGGTTTATTTTGTAGTTCTTCTTTGTTTCTTCTTCTCTTGTTCTTTTGTCTTGTGATTTGATGTCTTTCTTTAGTGTTACGTTTGTATTCCTTTCTCTTAATTTTTTTGTAACTGTTACAGGTTCTGGTTTGTGTTTCCCATGAGGTTCATATATGAAAGCCTATGTATACAGTCTACTTTAAATTCATGGTCACTTAAGTTCGAGTGCATTCTAAAATCACTGCATTTTTATTTCCCCCTCCCTATGTTTTATGTTTTTGACATTATATTTTACATCATTTAATTTTGTGTATCACTTAACTAATTACTTTAGATATAGATGATTTTACTACTTTTGCCTTTTAACTTTCATACTAGCTGTTTCTATTTATGGCCTTTTTGTTTCTATTTAAAGAAGTCCCTTTAACATTTCTTGTAAGGATGCTTTAGTAGTGATGAACTCCTTTAGCATTTGTTTGTCTGGGAAACTTTTTATCTCTCCTCCAGTTCTGAATGATAACCTTGCCAGTTTTGAGTATTTTGGTTGAAAGTTTTTTTCCTTTTAGCCCTTTGAATATATTGTGCTAGTGACTTCTGGCATGAAAATCTCTGCTGAAAGATCAGCTGATAGTCTTATGGGGTCTTCCTTGTTTTTCTCTTGCTGCTTTTAAGATTCTCTTTTTATGTTTAACTTTTGACATTTTAATTATGTTTCTTAGTGTGGATCTTATTTGGTTCATCTTATTTGGGACTCTGTGCTTCCTGAAATTGGATGTCTGTGTCCTTCACCAGTTTAGTGAAGTTCAGGCATTTTTTCCTCAGATAGGTTTTCTGTTCCTTTTTCTGTCTTCTTTCCTTCTGGGACCCCTATAACGTTAATGTTAGTACACTTGATGTTGTCTTAGAGGTCCTTTAATCTATCCTCATTAAAAAAATTTTTTTTCTTCTTTTTGTTGTTCCAGTTCGGTGATTTCCACTACCCTATCTTCCTATTTGCTGGCCTGTTCTTCTGCATTCTTCAATCTGCTATTCCCTCTAGTATGTTTTTTATTTAAGTGATTGTATTCTTCATTTCTGATTGGTTCTTTTTAATATTGTCTGTCTCTTTTTTGAAGTTCTCACTGTGTTCATCCATTATCCTCCTGAGTTTGGTGAGCATTTTTATGACTATTACTTTGAACTCTTTATCTGGTAAATTGCTTATCTCCATTTCGTTTAGTTCTTTTCCTGAGGCTTTGTCTTGTTCTTTCATTTAGAATATACTCCCTTGCCTCATTTTGCTTAATTCTCTGTGTTTGTTTCTATGTGTTAGGTATATCAACTATATGTAGATATATATAGTGGCTTTATGTAGAAGGTGTCCTGTGGGGCCCAGTCTCCCAGTTTCCCAGAGCCAGGTGGTTCAGGAGTATCCCCTGTGTGGGCTGTGTGCACCCTCCGGTTGTGCTTGGGCTACAATTGCTGCAAGTGTATTGGTGGGTGGGGTTGGCCCCAGGCCATCTGTGAACGTACTCATGAAGGGTCTGGCCCTCCGGAGTGGGAGCCATTTTGGAGATGCACTGGTGCTGGCCAGGGCTGCCTGCTAGGTGATGTGGGGTTGGAGTTGCTTTGGAGGAACCAGCTGGGGTGAGTCCTCAGGAAAATGACAAGGTGGGGTGCACAGTGTTAGCTAGGTTGACTGAGAGTGACAGAAATGGTGCCCACCAGTGCCAGCCCAGCTAGGTGGAAGGAGAGTAAAAAAAAAAAAATGGTGTACACCAGCACTTCCATCCCTGGAGAAAGTTCTACCAGATCTCTGCCCCTCCAACACACACCCTAATGTTAGTCAGTGAATGTCCTTTTTGTATGCCCCAGGTGCTTTTCAGGCTGCTACCTCTGCCCTGGGGCTCAGAACAAGTGAGTTTGTATGTGAGCCCTTCAAGAACAGAGTCATGGGGGCGGGGGGGGGTGGTAATTAGGGAGTTTGGGATTGACATGTATACACTGCTATATTTAAAATAGATAACCAGGGCTTCCCCGGTGGTGCAGTGGTTAAGAATCCACCTGCCAATGCAGGGGACACGGGTTCGAGCCCTGGGCTGGGAAGATCCCATGTGCCATGGAGCAACTAAGCCCGTGTGCCACAACTACTGAGCCTGCACTCTAGAGCCTGTGAGCCACAACTAATGAAGCCCGCCTAGAGCCCACGCTCTGCAACAAGAGAAGCCACTGCAATGAAAAGCCTGCACACTGCAGTGAAGAGTAACCCCCGCTCACCACAGCTAGAGAAAGCCCGCGCGCAGCAACAAAGACCCAACGCAGCCAAAAATAAATAAATAAAATAAATAAGTTTATTAAAAGATAAAAATAAAATAGATAACCAACAGAGACCTACTGTATAGTACAAGGAAGTCTGCTCAATTTTATGTAACAACCTAAATGGGAAAAGAATTTGAAAAAGAGCAGATACATGTATATGTATAACTGAATCACTTTGCTGTACACCTGAAACTAACACAGCATTGTTAATCACCTATACTCCAATATAAGTAAAAAGTTAAAAAAAAAGAATAAAATGGCTATACAAAAAAAAAAAAAAGAGTAGAGTCATGGTTTCTCATACCAGAATGACTTCCACCTCTCCTGAACGTAAGCGCAGTTGGTTTTCAAAGTGGCTCAGTATCAAAAAGATTATGGTTATGTTACACAGGGGCAATATAATGTGAAGGTTGAGAGTATGGGCTTTAGGCCCAGGGTACCTGAGTTTGAATCCGTATGCCCCTGCTTGCTATGCAGAATCTTAAGTAAGCTCCTTACCCTCTCTGTGTCTCAGTTTCCTTATCTGCAAAATGGAAATGATAAAGATAGTACCCAAATTGCTATGAGGAACAAACAAGTTAATTCTGGGCATATATTGTTAGCACTCAGTAAGTCTAGCTGCTATTACAGAGGTATGCCTGGTTATTAGCAAAAAGAATTAGTGGTTAAAATTCAAGGGTTGGCATTTGTTTAAAATGAAGAATTAAGTATGGCAAAATGATAATTGCAGAAAGGCATCACCTCTACAGAAGGTGATGTCTGGGCTTGAATTGTGTCAAAGGGGCTGTGGGTTGGAGGGCTTCGTGGTAAAGAATGGGCTCCTTGGCGGCACTCGTGAGCCACCTCCACCTGGCTTTCCATTTGTCTCTGTCTTCTCCATCTTGTAGGAACTCCTCCCCTTGAACCCACCCTGGAAACAAAGGCCGTAACACAGGTGAAGGAGAGGAAATGATTTAGTATCCCTCAGCCTGTGTTTTGGACATCAAGAGGAATGGCAGCCTGTTAGGAAGTCAGCCTGCATCTGCGTGGAACAGAGCCAGGAAAGCCATTGGCTCACACTTACAAATGTTAAAACTCTAAGACATGGGGTGAGCAGAAGATACTCACCTGCACGCATTAAGGAAACAGGGTTGCGATATAGAATCTTGGAACATTTGGGCTAGAAAGGACCTCGGAAGTCATTTAATCTAATTCCTTTATTTTACACGTCTAGAAACTCAATCCAAAAGATCACAAAGCTCATGAGGAGTGGGCCCAGATCTTGCCCTTAAAAGTGCTCTCTACTCTCCTGAGCTGCCACCATATTTGGCTTTGAAGAGCATCATAGGATTATTTTTCAGAAGTTGATTTATCTGTTTAATTCTGCTTAATATGGGCTGATGTGACGTTGTGACTTATAATGAGAAATCTATATTTGGTCTTTATCCCTGTTCCTGACACAGAGCTCCTGAAACTCTTGGAATTTCCTAAGTGATGAGAACAGCAAAGGTGTTTTTTGTTACGTTAATGAGATGACTTTTGGACCCCACCTAAGGATGGGAGCTGATTTTCGGGGAAGCCACCCACGTGATTACAAGGTTGGAACTTTCCCAACCCCCTGATCCCCAGGGAGAAGAGAGGGGCTGGAGGTCGAATCAGTTGCTGACGGGCAGTGACTTAATCAGTCATGCCTATGTGATGAAGCCCCCATGAAAGCCCAGAAGGACAGGTCTCAGAGAGCTTCCGATTTGGCGAACACATGGGGATTTGGGCACATTCAGGAAACTCTGTTCCCTTCCCCCACTTCTTGCCCTGTGCATCTCTCCCATCTGGCTGTTCCTGAGTTATATCCTTTTATAATAAACCAGTGAGCTAGTGAGTCAGTAAGTTTCCTGAGTTCTGTGAGCTGCCTTAGCAAATTAATTGAACCCAAGGAGGAGGTCATGGGAACGTCTGATTTACAGCCAGTCAGTCCAAAGTACAGGTAGCTACGTGGTCTTGCAACTGGAGTCTGAAGTTCACGGAGGGGGTAGTCCATAGCCAGTTTGTCAGAAGCACAGAGATAACTTGGGCTTGCAATTGGCCTCTGAAGTGTGTGGGGCAGTCTTGTAGGACTGAACCCTTGATCTGTGGAATCTGATGCTATCTTTGGGTAGACACTGTCAGAACGGAGTTGAATTCTTGGACATCCTGCTAGTGTTTAAGAACGCTTGTTGCTGTGGGGAAGGCCCTCCCTGTTCCGTGGAATTTGATCAGGACTCCAAAAGAACCGGTATTAAAATTTCTTTGTGCTTCTGTACGCCAACATTCACAGCAGCATTATTCACAATAGCCAAAGGGCAGAAATAACCTAAATGTCCGTCAACAGGTAAATGGATAAATGAAATGTGGATTATACTTACAATGTAATATTACTCAGCCTTAAAAAGGAATGAGATTCTGACACATGCTACATGGATGAACCTTGAAGTCGTCATGCCAAGTGAAATAAGACAGACATAAAAGGTCAAATATTGTATGATTCTACTTATATGAGGTACCTAGAAGAGGTAAACTTATAGAGACAGAAAATAGAATAGAGTTTTCTATGGGCTGGAGGCAGGGGTAGTTATTGTTTAATAGGTATAGAGTTTCTGTTTGGATTTATGAAAAAGTTCTAGAGATGGATGATGGTGATGGTTACACAACATTGTGAATGTTGTTAATGCCTCTGAAATATACACTTAAAAATGGCTAAAATGGTAACTTTTTTCAATGAATATTTTACTGCAATTAAAAAAACTGTCTTTCTTCATCACAAACCAGTTGAGGCTGCAGTAAGCAAAAGTATGGGAATGTAGGATAGTGAGCTAGCCGGAGCTGAATGTCATCTCATATCATGTCATTTCACCACACAACAAACAGATGCACTTGATTTTCTCTTTCTAACAAGAAGGTTATCCCAAAGATGAAACAATCAAGGATCCCAAGTGTGCTAAGCTCCTACTGTAGGCTTCCTGCATATACACAAAAGAGGGTGGGAAGATACAGAAGGTAGATGGGCAGACTGTGCAGCCAGTTATCCAAGGTCGAATCCGTAATCCATCACAGACTAGCTTTTTGACTCTGTGTGAGTTGCTGCCTTTCTCTGTGTTTCCTTTCCTCATCTATAAAACTTAGATAATATTAAAACGCATCTCATAATTTGTATAGAGCATTTGTTATAGTGCTGGCAGTGTGATTACATGCTATGAGCGATGTGGAAATATGAGTGGCCTCTGCCTGAATCAAGGAACTTATTTCCTTTTTGTTAATAAATTTATTTATTTTATTTATTTATTTTTTGGCTGCTTTGGGTCTTCGTTGCTGCACGCGGGCTTTCTCTAGTTGCGGCGAGCGGGGGCTACTCTTCGTTGCGGTGCGGGGGCTTCCCATTGTGGTGGCTTCTCTTGTTGTGGAGCATGGGCTCTAGGCACGCGGGCTTCAGTAGTTGGGGCACGCGGGCTCAGTAGTTGTGGCGCACGGGCTCTAGAGCTCAGGCTCAGTAGTTGTGGCGCGTGGGCTTAGTTGCTTCGCGGCACGTAGGATCCTCCTGGACCAGGGCTCAAACCCGTGTCCCCTGCCTTGGCAGGCGGATTCTTAACAACTGCGCCACCAGGGAAGCCCAAGGAACTTATTTCTTACGGGGAAAACCAGACTTAGACTGAGCAACATTTAGCAAACACCATAAAAGAGTATTTAATTTGCTGGGGTGGCAATAACAAGTATCCCAGAGCACTTTATGCTTCATTGAGTTCCTCCATGTACATGGGTTTGTTTGATCCTCCCCACATCTCCACTGTTTTTACATGTTTGAAAGCAGAGACTTTACATATTACTTCAGAAAGCAGAGACTCAGAATGATTACCTTGCTGAAAGATTCACAGCTTGTAAGTAGTACAAAGAATAAGAATCTTAGGAACTCAGAGAAAGGAGAAAACTGTGTGTTCTAAACCCAACAAGGAAGGCTTTGTGAAAGTGTGACTTGAAAATAACCTTGACTAAGAAGAGAATAATGAGAAGACCATCTGGGGCTGACACGTGGATTAAAGTGTGAACACGTTTTTTGAGAGTTGTGCAGTGCACAACCTGTGTGGCCAGACAAGGCAGCCCTGCCTGTAAGGGCAATCACAGGAGCAGGAATGAGCAAATTGTCTTTGTGGTACAGGAAGGAGTCCACGTTTGACTACCGTAGGAGAAACATTTGGTGGAGTGAGAAGTCCAGTGTGATAATAGTCTGATTGTTCTAATGTTCGGATTATGTTTCTTTTTTTAAAAAAATTTATTTTGTATTGGACTAGAGTTGATTAACAATGTTGTGTTAGTTTCAGGTGTACAGCAAAGTGATTCAGTTATACATATGTTTCTAGGTGCTGAGAATTCCTACAGTGGAAGGAGCTTCGGAACAAGAGAGCTGTGGCTTCACTCCTGACTTGCCCCCAGTCAACTGTGTGACCCTGGGTAAGTCATTCCAACTCTCTGGGCTTCAAAGTGCCCATCTGTACACTGAAAGGAGTTGACATGTTTCCTCCAACATTCTGTATTTATGTCTATTAAGAAACCAAAAATATTTTGTCACATGGCTCTCCTGTTTCTCTTACTGAAAGAAGGAGGGGCGTAGGAAGGGCTCCCTTCCCAATTTTCTTCTACTCTAAATACAAGCACTCATTAACAGGGAGGGAAGCTCTCTAAAGCCCTAATCTCTGAAGTGTTTTAGAGGAGTTAGTGTAAAAATGACATCCTTCTGGCATTTTTATTTTTTAGAAAACAGGATGGGATAGACTCATGCTTTTCTTCTCCGGCTAATCAGCCTCTCTCCTTTCTTTCCCCTGTATGGGGGCAGCAGCCCCCAAAAACTCAGACCTTCAGAGCTGAGTTTTCTACTGACATTGTTACCCAGCCTCGCTTTGGAATCAATCTGAAATGATAGGAGCTCTTCCGTGCTTATTCTGCAGCCCCCAACCATTTGACAGCCCAAAGTAGGTGTGAAACAGTGTATCCTTGAATTGGATTCAATCAAATATGTAAAGAGCCAAGGTACTTTTCATCATTTTACAGTTGGAGGAACCAAGGCAAAGAATGAGAGAGTGACTTAACTGATGTGTAGACTAAAGGTCAGGTATGCTAGGAATGAAAGCCTTCCACGGTAGTACAGCCTGCTCTGCTAACCAGGTGAGGATGACGAGAGTCCCTTGTGCAGGGAGTGAGGCTCAGGCTTTGCCAGGGCCACCAGATGGGTTTGGAAGCCAAGGAGAAGAGAAGCATTTTACTCTGCACACGTAATCAGCATTTACCACCACTCGCTTACAACAAGAAGCATTAAACAATTTTCCACATTTCCTCTAAATGAATGGGACTCCAAAGGAAAACCCTAAAGGGAAGTGTTGAGAAATCAGTGGCAGAGGAATTCAACTATGAGGAGAATGAGCCAGTTTGTTGTGTTTGCTTATTAATAGGTTCTGTGTCGCCAGCTCCAGGGGGAGTGGGCTCTTGAATAGCTGGCAGGGAAACGCATTCAAGGGCTCCGCTTGATGGAAATAGGGAATAACGGGAAGGGAAAGGAAGGGAAATAACTTCAGAAAAGATTGGAGAGCTTGTCCTCTGGAATGAAAACAAGCGGCTGCTAATCTGACTGCCTTTCTGCTGAGGCTGGTGAGAGCTGAGCGCAGGGCTGAGTCACGCAGAAAGTTGGAGCCTTGCTTCTCACGCGCTGCATTTGCAACTTACACGTAGCATAGATTCCGTCTCATTCTTTGAGATAAGGCTGCATTTGAAATCTAGCAGATTTCGAAAGACGGTCTGCTAAGGCTGGGGTGTGTATACAACCCAATCAGTTGTTGTGGATTAATAAATACACGAGAAGGCTGTTTCTCCTAGTGAGGCGTTATCCAGATGCAATATAGAGCAATGTCATCTTCCTGCAGGAGCGTTCATTTGATCACCTAGTCAACAAATGTTTATTTATGTCTGAATTAGGCTTTGCGCTGTGCTGAGGATATGAAGCCAATTGAGTGGTGCACCCTATTCTCAAAGATGCTTGTGGGAAAGAGAGAAAACAGACAATCACCATACAAAGTGATATAGCATCAGGGTACAGATTTGTATAGGGTCTTAAGGAAGGGGTGCCTATACCAGGCTGGGTAGGATGGAGAGGTCAGGGCACAGCAAAAGCTGCCTGGAGGAAGAGGCATTTGGAGGAGAATTAGGAATTAGTTGGCAGGTTTTTCTTCCCTAATAAAACATCTGTATCTTAAGTACTCCGGGACCTGTTGGCATTGTCTGCAAATTATTTTCTGTATTATGTGCATCTGCCTTTCTTCAGAGGGTATATAATTTTCATCGGGTTCTTAGGGGCCTAAGACCATCTCTTTCTCCAGTGAATTATTTAGATTAACTGCACAATACTTTTGAATATTATGTTCAACTAATAGACATTCTATTTCACCGTGAATATTTATGTATTTATGTGTATATATTATATTTGCACATGTATGTAAGGAACTATAGCAAGCATCAGTGTACTTAAATCTTTGTGCACACACAAGTATTTTCCCAGAAGAGTTATTGCTTCACCAAAAAATGTGAATGTTTTAAAACTTTTGCTACATATTGTCAAAATTCCCTCTTCAAATTTGTACAGGTTTACATGCTTATCAGCAGAGGGCTAGGGCCATTTTCCTGAACTCTTGGCAACACTATTTTTATTGCCTTTTAATTAAGAAAAATTTTAAACGTAAAATGGTATGAAATATAGACACCTAAAAACTTCTTTGCTCAGATTTAATAGATGTTAACAATTTGCCATGGCGTTTCTGATCATCTAATGAAGAAATAGTGCAATAGATACAGCAGAAATCAACTCTCCCACTTCAGCCTCCCATTCAGCTCCTTCCTGCCCCCAGTATTTTTTTGTTTTGTTTTTTTAAGGAACTCCTTTATTTATTTATTTATGGCTGTGTTGGGTCTTCGTTTCTGTGCGAGGGCTTTCTCTAGTTGTGGCAAGTGGGGGCCACTCTTCATCGCGGTGCGCGGGCCTCTCACTATCGCGGCCTCTTTTGTTGCGGAGCACAGGCTCCAGACGCGCAGGCTCAGTAGTTGTGGCTCACAGGCCCAGTTGCTCCGCGGCATGTGGTATCTTCCCGGACCGGGGCACGAACCCGTGTCCCCTGCATTGGCAGGCAGATTCTCAACCGCTGCGCCACCAGGGAAGCCCCCCTCCAGTATTTTTTAAGTGCGTGTTTTTATACTTTTACTTCTCACAGATAACTCCAACAATATATGATAATGTTTGTGCCTTAAAAATACATATTCATCGTATCATGCCAAACATAGTTATTTTAATTTCTTTAAAAAATTTATTTATGCCCTCTGTACCTCTTCACTTTTCATTCACTTCTTTCCCCTCCTTTCCCGCCATCCCTTGACTTGAACAGTTTTTTTTTTAGTCCCCACCTTACCTCTACTGGCCTAGAAATTATATGGATATTCTACTCTCGTAGGGGTCACCCTTAACAATGTTTTAAACAGCATTAGTGAGATATAATTCACAAGCTATACAATTCATTCATTTAACACATGCAATTCAGTGGTTTCTAATATATTCACAGAGTGGTGCAACCATCGCCACAACCTAACTTTACAACATTTTTATCAACCCAGAAAGAAATCCCATACCTGCTGTCAGTCACGGTATCAGTCATTCTCCCTTCCCCTCTGCATTTGGCAACCACTAATCTATTTACAGTCTCTATGGATTTGTCTATTCTGGATGTTTTATATAAATGGAATCATACAATATGTGGTCTTTTGTAACTGGCTTCTTGCACTTAAAATAATGTTTTTAAGGTTCATCCATGCTGTTCTATGTATCAGTACTTCATTCCTTTTTTTTTTTTTTTCTTCATTCCTTTTTATGGCTGAATAATAATCCATTGTATGTGTCACCTATATTTATTTTTCCATCCATCAGTTGGTGAACATTTGGGTTGTTTCCACTTTCTGGTGATTATAAATAATGGTGAAATGAACATTCATGTACAAGTTTTTGTGTAGACATATGTTTTCAACTGCACCATTTTACATTCCCACTGACAATGTATGAGGGTTCCAATTTCTCCACTTCCTCACTAACACTTGGGATGACATTTTTTTTTTATAACCATCCTAGTGGATGTGAAGTGGTACTTCATTGTGGTTTTAATTTGCATTTCCCTAATGGCTAATAATGTGGAGCATTTTTCATGTGCTTTTCAGTCATTTCTATATCTTTTTTGGAGAAATGTGTATTCAGTCCTTTGCCCATTGTTAAACTGGGTGGGTTATTTATCTTTTTGTTATTGACTTGTAAGAGTTCTTTATATATTTTGGATATCATAGATCACGTATATGATTGCAAATATTTTTCCCATTCTGTGGATTGTCTCTTACTCTCTTGATGGTATCATTTGTGGCACAAAAGCTTTTAATTTGGGTGAAGTCCAATTTATCTAATTTTCTTTTGTCACTTGTATATTTGGTACTGTGTCTAAGAAGACTTTGCCTAACCCACATTCAACATGATTTATTTTTGTGGTTTTTTCTGTGTTTCATTGTTTCAGCTCTTAAATTTATACCTATCATCGATTTTTGAGTGAATTTTTGTGCCTTGTCTAAGGAAGGGGTCCAAACTCACTCTTCTCCATGTAGATATTCAGTTGTACCAGCACTGATTCTTAAATTTGTAACATGCATATTTGACTTAAGAAAACCTTAGGTTTACCATTATGCCTACTCTCCTTCCAAAAAAAATCAGGATTTATACCACCTTCATCCTGATTGTTCCTCCCTCTTACGTGGTGTTGAGACCTAGCATTTTATGTCTACCTTGTTTTTAAAGCTCCAAGAATTCTTACTATTAATGCTTATTTAATGTCCTTGCTCACTGTTGTTTTTGTCTTCCACTTCTTCCTCCCTGGTTCTTTTTCGTTCTTAACAGAAGTCAGCCATTGGTGGCTATTACAGCCTAGGTGAGTCTTTACCTAAACATGTCAGTAGTTGGCCCTTATTCAGGATGAAAGTTTAATTGGGTATCTCACTTTGAGGATACCTCATTGTCATCTGGCTTCTAACGTTGCTGCTGAAAGTTGAATAACAAGAAATGGTCTTTTCTTTTTATATTGCTTTTTAAAAAGATTTTTTTTTTTTTTACTTTGCATTTTCACTGTAAAATATCTCAGGTGGATTTCTTTTCATTGTCCTGCTTAAGGAGTCATTGTTTTGTGAAAATAGAAACAATCAGAAGCAGCCTTCTCCAAATTCTCATGACCACATCTACCTGCTTACCTGCATCTCTGTCCACACACACTACCTTCTCTTTTGTTACTTTGGAAGAACTGGCTGAGAGCCACCCCTCCACTTATACACTTGATGTAATCTTTTCCTGTCTACTCAAAGGCACCATTCCAGGAACCCTACCCTCTCTCTCCTACATATCCATTTTCGTCTCTCTACTGGACTTTCCCATCAACACACAAATATGATTTTATTTATCCCATCTTAAAAGTAGACTCTTTCTTGATTTCACTTCCCCTCTGGCTTCACCCCATTCTCTTTTCTCCCTTCCCAGTATAACTCCTTGAAAGACTTGCCTATATTTGCTGGCATCGGTAACTCTTTTCCCATTTCTCCATGTGCGCATGCTAATCAGGAGGTCCCGAATGACTCCCATGTTGTTAAATCAAATGGTCAGTTCTTAGTCCCCAACTGACTTGAACCCTTAGTGGCATTTGACACAGCTGTTCCTGATTGAAAGCCATCCTTCACCAGGCTTTCAGGCCACCACACTCTCCTGGCTTTCCTCCTGCTTCACTGCTCGCCCCTTCTCGGTCCATTTGTTGGCTCCTCACCATCTCCTTAACTCTCTAGCTTTGGAGTGTTCCTGATTCAGTACACGGACATTTTCTCTTTTCTGTTTGCACTCACCCCCTTAGTGATCTCATCCATACTTATGGTCTTACAAGTCCTCTGTAGCAAGGTCTGCAGATCTGCAGTCCAGGGGCCAAATCCAGCTTGCTACCATGAGCTAAAGATGCCTTTTACATAAGAGCATGCAAGGAAGATCACACGTGGCTTGCCAAACCAAAGATATCTACTGTCTGGCCTTCTATAGAAAAAGTCTGTCATCTCTTGATCTATAGCATGATGATGACTTCCAAATTTATATCTGTGGGCTGAACCTCTCCCCCAAATTCCAGGTGAGTTTATTCAGCCGCTCACTGGATATCTCCACAGGAATGTCTCCAACGTACCTCAATATTGACTCATACAGAGCTTTTGTGTTCTGCCCATCTCTTCATGGCTACAGGCTTCCTTCTCATAGCCAGTAGCAACACAATCCTTCCAGTTGCCCAGGCCAAGCCCCCGAGCATCACTGTTGACTCTTCTCTTTCACTTGTGCCTCATGTCCAATCATGTTTAAGACGTGTTCAGATTCTAACCACTTTTACTACCTTCACCCGGACCCCATTCTCCCTTACCTAGGTATTACCACAGTCTACTGACTGGTCTCTCTGGCTCCCCATCAGCCCATTCCCTACACACTGGTCCAGGTAAGAGAAGCCAGATGATGTCATTCCTCTGCTCAAAGCCCTCCAATGGCTTTCCATCTCACGCCAAGTGAAACCCAAGCCCTGCCGTGGCCTCTGTTACCTTTCTGACCCCTTCCCCTACCACTGTCCCTCCCCTTCACCTCATGACAGTCACAGCGGCCTCCTTGCTGCTCCCCAAACACATCAGGCTCGCTTCTGACTCAGAGCCTTTGCATTTGCCGTTCCTCTGCCTGAAACATTCTTCCCCAGGGTATCTGCATGGTCCATTCCCTGACACCCTTCAGATCTAAATCAGATATTACATTTTTTGTGCCCTCTGCAACCTTTCTATTTAAAGTTGCAACCTCCGTAATCATTCCTGTCCCCATTCCCTGTTTTAGTTTGCTCCCTACCAATCCCCACCACTGAGCATGTACGGTAGCTTATGTTTTTGCTCACGATTATTTATTTCCTCCCCTGTCAGAGGATTACACACACCTTCCCTTGCCATGCTTGTCTCTAGTGCAGAAAACGTCCTCATTCCTGCCTTCAGTTTGGGTATGTGACTTGCTTTTACCAGTAGAATGTGAGCGAACATGCCACATGCCACTTGTAAGCAGAAGGTTTACATATGACAGCGTGATGAGCTTGGTGTTTTATGTTTTTGTCCTCTGCCACTATAATTGAGTGTCCCAGATAGGGGCTCCTCCTTCAGCGTGTGTCCTGGAATGAAAGGACACATTGGATTTGACCTACAGTCAACCCACAGCCTGGAGCCGAGCCACAGGCAATCTGCAGCGCTCATAACCTTAATGATATATACATGTCATTGCAAACCACTGAGATTATGGGATTGTTTGTTACTCTGGCAAAAGCTTAGTAATACACATACTCCATATTGTACTTAAGAAAAATGATTTCTCTTTTCCTCTTGAAAGTATATTCCGTGAAAGCAAGGATTTTGGGGTTTTGTTCTCTGTTCTCTCCCTAGTATCTAAGAGCCCCTGGCACATGGTAGAGTTTCATGAATATATATGATTTGAATTAATAAATGCTGGAAGATTCTTTTAAATATTGCTTCTTCCCATTCTCCCTAGTTTATTTTCCTGGAACTCCTATGAAATGTATGTTGGACATTCTCATTTCATCTTCCACATCTCTTAACCACTCTTTTATTTTCCATTTCTTTACATCTCCATGCTTCATCATGGGTAATTACCTCAGAACTCTCCTCCAACTCTTTAATACTCTTTTTATCTGGTACTCACCTGCTGCTTAATTTATTCTTTGAAGTTTTAGCATAATGAAAATGTTTTTTATTTCTTTAAGTTCTGTTTTATTCTTTTTTCAAATGTACCTATTCTGTTTTCATAATATCCTTGTCTTTCGATATGGTTTTTATACTTTCTTGAATCATTTTGATAATTTAAAACATATTAACTTTATGTTCTTCAGTTGAAAAAACTCCTATAATCTGAAGTTTTAAAGGATGGTAAATATCCACCTTTTTTGAGTTTGTGATTTTGCTCATGGAAGATTATTTCCTCTTGTGGTTTGTAATATTTTGGAAGCTCATAACCAGTGAGCAGTTAAAAACATTCTTGTCAGATCCACATATGTTCTTTAGAAAAATCACTGGCTTGGGATTTCTTTTACCAAGAAGATAGTACTAATTTGTACTCCATACCTGCATATAGCATAGACTTGGGTTTATACCTTCTTTCAGGAGGTTTTTTTTTCCCCCCCCAGAAACCTAGCCAGATGCTTTTTCTTCCCTTAGCTACTGGATGGAGTTTTTTAGTCCCCTCTTTACGGAGGGGGCAGCCTTTTCAGGGTCTATCTCTGGTATGTTCAGGGGTCTTCATCAGTGTGAAGCCCCCCTTAACTCTTAGGTCTATATCCTTGTTTGAGACCCCCTGACCCTTTACCCCAGCCCCATCCCCAGCTCTGAGGAATCAGCTTTCAAGCTTCCTTTTCTAGCTTTAATTTTTCTGTTTTCCAGAGAATATGTAAAAAGGTCTTTCTTGCCATGAGATCCCTTAAAATATCCACCTGTATTTTTTCTATATTTTTATTACTTCAGTTCCTTTACATAAAATATTTCACTCACATGAAATTTATTTTGGTATGTGTTGTAAGGTAGATAGCTAATTTTACTTCTCTCCCAAATGGTTAACCAATTGTCTAAACATAACTTATTGAATAATTCGTTCTTACTCTGCTTTTACCTTTATCATAAATTCTTATGTGAGCTTCAAGGCTTTCTGTTTCACTTTAATGATCTGTCTGTCATTACCTGTGCTATTATCATATTCTTTCAAGTAGTGTGTCTTTCTAATACATTTTAATACTGGGTAACTCAAGACAATTTGTAGTCCTGTTTTTTCTTTACTAGTGACAGGTGTTTATTCTTTTCAGTGAACTGGAGAACTATTTTATTCAGTCACAAAATATATATTTAAGATTTGATTGGAATGAATCACATTTATAAATTAATTTAAAGATAATGGCATCTTTATGATATTGAGCCATCTCATGAAGGAACAGTTCATCTTTTTTCATTCCAGAAGTTTTTCTCTTATGTAATTCAATACAGATTTCAATAGTTCCTCATATAACATTTCCTGTAAAATGTATTATGAGTATTTTTTGTTTTTCTTTCAAATGGCTTTAAAAATTTTAATTGTGGTAAAATATACATAACATAAAATTGACCATCTTAACCACTTTTTAAGTGTACAGTTCAGTAGCATTAAGTGTATTCACATTGCTGTACAATCAATATCCAGAACTCTATTCGTCTTGCAAAATGGAAACTCTTTACCTGTTAAACAACAACTCTCTGCTCCCCCATCCCCTGACAACCACCCCTCCACTTTCTATGTCTATGAGTTTTCCTACTCCAGGTACCTCATGTAAGTGGAATCGTATGGTATTTGTATTTTTGTGACTGATTTATTTCACTTAGCATAATGTCTTCAAGTTTCATCCATGTGGTAGCATATGTCATAATTTCCTTCTTTTTAAAGGATGAATAATATTCCATTGTACATCCATACCACATTTTGTTCATTTCTTAATGGACACTTACATTGCTTCCACCTTTTGGCTATTGTGAATAATGCTGCTATGAACATGGGTGTGCAAATATCTCTTTAGACCTCACTTTCAATTCTTTTTTATTTATCTTTATTTCTATTAGAGTATAGTTGATTTACAATATTGTGTTACTTTCAGGTGTATAGCGTAGTGATTCAGTATTTTTGCAGATTATATTCCATTATAGGTTATTACAAGATAATGGGTATAATTACCTGTGCTATACAGTATATCCTTGTTTATTTGTTTTATATTAAGTAGTTTATATCTGTTAATCTCATCTGAGTAATATTCCATTATATATATATATGTATACGTATATTTATATTAAAATCTTCTTAATCCAGTCATATGTTGATGAGCACTTGGGTTCCTTCCATAGCTTGGCTATGGTAAATAGTGCTACTGTGAACATTGGGGTGTATGTGTCTTTTTGAATTAGCGTTTCCATTTTTTCTAGATATATACCCAGGAGTGGAATTGCTGGATCATATGGTAGCTCTATTTTTATTTTTTTAGGGACTCTCCATACTGTTTTCCATAGTGGCTGCCCCAATTTACATTCCCACCAACAGTGCACAAGGGTTCCTTTTTCTTTACATCCTCTCTAGCATTTGTTATTTGTAGACTTTTTGATGATAGCCATTCTGACAGGTGTGAGGTGATACCTCACTGTGGTTTTAATTTGCATTTCACTAATAATTAGCGATATTGAGCATTTTTTCATGTGTGTGTTAGCAACCTGTGTGTCTTCTTTGGAAAAATGTCTATTTTAGTGCCCATTTTTGGTTGCACTTTTTTTGATATTGAGTTGTATGAGCTTTTTGTATATTTGGGGTATTAATCCCTTGTTGATTGCATCATTTGCAAATATTTTCTCCCATTCCATAGGTTGTCTTTTCATTTTGTCGATGATTTCCTTTGCTGTGCAAAAGTTTTTAAGTTTAATTAGGTCCCATTTGTTTATATTTGCTTTTATTTCTTTTGCCATGGGAGACTGATTGAAGAAAATATTGCTACGATTTATGTGAAAGAGTGTTTCACTTATGTTCTCTTCTAAGAGTTTTATGGTTTCAGGTTTTACATTTAGGTCTTTAAACGATTTTGAGTTTATTTTTGTATATGGTACGAGGGAATGTTCCAATCTCATTGTTTTATATGTGGCTGTCCAGTTTTCCCAGCACTACTTGTTGAAGAGATTGTCTTTTCTGCATTGTACATTCTTGCCTCCTTTGTTGTAGATTAATTGACCATAGGTGCGTGGGATTATTTCCGGGCTCTCTATTCTGTTCCATTGATCTATGTGTCTATTTTTCTGCCAAGACCATGCTGTTTTAATTACTGTAGCTTTGTACTATAGTCTGAAGTCTGGCAGGGTTATACCTCCAGCTTTCTTCCTTTTTCTCAACATTGCTTTGGCAATTCTGGGTCTTTTGTGGTTTCATATAAATTTTAGGATTATTTGTTCTAGTTTTGTGAAAAATGGCCATTTTAATAACATAAATTCTTCCAACCCAACGGCACAGATGTCTTTCCATTTCCTTGAATCATCTTCAGTTTCCTTCATTAATGTTTTATAATTTTCAGAGTATAGGTCTTTCACCTCCTTGGTTAAGTTTATCCCTAGGTATTTTATTTTTTTAATGTGATTTTAAATGGGATTGATTTTATTTCTTTTTCTGATATTTCATTTTTAGTGTATCAAAATGCAACAGATTTCTGTATATTAATCTTGTATCCTACAACCTTGCTGAATTCATTTATTAGTTCTAATAGTTTTTGGGTGAAGACTTCGGGTTCTCTATATAGAGTATCACGTCATCTACAAATAGTGACAGTTTTACCTCTTCCCTTTCAACTTGGATACCTTTTACTTCTTTTTCTTATCTGATTGCTGTGGCTAGGACTTCCAATACTGTGTTAAGTAGAAATGGTGAGAGTGAGCATCCAGGCCTTGTTCCTAAATTTAGTGGGAAGGCTTTCAGTTTTTCGCTGTTGAGTGTTATGTTGGCTGTGGGTTTGCTGTAAACGGCCTTTATTATGTTGAGATATGTTCCCTCTATACCTACTTTGATAAGACTTTTTTATCATGAATGGATATTGAATTTTGTCAAATTCTTTTTCTGTATCTATTGAGATGGTCACGTGGTTTTTGTTTTTCCTTTTGTTAGTGTGGTGTATTCAGTTCTTTTGGTTATATGCCCAGAAGTGGAATTACTGGGTCATATTGTAATCCTATTACTATGAATATTTTATATTCTTGTTGTTATTAGTAAGATTTTCTTTGCATCCTATTCTGTGATTGGTTCTTGAGGGCATGAAGCGAAATCTATTGAGTTTTGTGTATTTCTGATATTTATATCAGTGATTCTCAAGCGTACATGCACATTAGAATCATCTGGGGAGCTTTTATTTTTTTATTATTTTTTTAAAGATTTTTTGATGTCGACCATTTTTTAAGTCTTTATTGAATGTTACAGTATTGCTTCTGTTTTATGTTTTGGTCCTTTGGCCCCGAGGCATATGGGATCCTAGCTCCCCAACCAGGGATTGAACCCGCACCCCCTGCATTGGAAGGTGAAGTCCCAACCAGTGGAATGCCAGGGAAGTCCCCGGGGAGCTTTTAAAACATACACAGAGCCAGGCCTCCCTCAAGAACAACTAAATCAGAATTTCTGGAATGAGCCTCTAGTACTGGTAGTTTTTAAAAGCTTTCTAGGTGTTTCTAAAGTGAAACAAAGTTGAGAAACACTGGTCTAAACTAACTTATTGAAGTCTTATTAGATCTAATCATTGTTTAGTTGATTCACATGGATATTTTAGTAGACAATAATGTCACCTGCAAAGAATGATAATTTTCTAGTCTTCCCTATGTTTATACCTCTCATTAAAGTGTTTTTTGACTTACTGAATTGACCAAAACTTCCTCAACAATGCTTAATGAACCTTGTTTTTATTCCTTATTATAAAAGAATAATATAGCTTTCTTTGCTTTAAGTATGATATTAGATGCTGTTTCGAAGAGGTATTCTTTTTCTTATGAGCATTTCTGGAGTAAGATATAAAAGTAGAGAGGATTTGAAGAGTTTACATATTATCCATACCTGCATCTTTTGATATTTTAGTATATATTTTCCTGAAGCAAGCACAGACAATTTTTTTAAAAAGAAGTCAAATTATGAATTTGTTTTCTATTCACTTTACTAATAAATTTAGCAAAAATAGATGTTGACTTATCAATGTATATTGAATTTTCCTTCATTTCCTCTCCCTCCCTCTCTCCCTCCCTCCCTTCCTTCCTTCTTTCCTTCCTTTTATGATGTTTATCACATGGTTCATCTTATTGGCCCAATTGATTTTTTGGAGCATATTAATGGATGTGCTAATATTGAAGCCATGGGTTAGGGCTACTTTATAAAGATGCTGTTTTCTTCCCCTTCACTTGGATCTGTAACCCTCTGAACTGATGGTGTACACAGCTGCTTTGCTCCTGAAAGTCTCGGCCACCTTGTTTCTCTTTACCTCTGCCCCTGCCTACAGGGCCTTGTTTGCTGGGACTTGCCCTTCTAAGGTGTAATGTGTTACCACCTTTCTCCATATTTTGTTTCCAGATGTTTTTCTGGGAGTTGCTATATCTGAATGATTGTAAAACAAATATTGGGTGAGAGTGTGTGACAGGAGAATGGTATTCTGCCAAGACTAAAAAGCAGCACCCTCCTGATAGAGGGCTAGCCCCCAGTTTTCTGGGTCTCTGAGTCAGGAGGCGATGGTGAGGGAGGAATGACTTATCTTCCTTGCCCTTCCCTCCTTCCCTCCTTCCTTTCTTCCCTCCTTCCTTCATCCCTCCCTTCCTTTCTTCCTTCCTCCCTCCCTCCCTTCCTTCCTTCCTCCCTCCCTCTCTTCCTTCCTTTCTTCCTTCCTCTCTTTTTCTTTCTCTCTTTCTTTCGTCCAAATAATTGCCTTTTTATGAGGCAAAGACTGATATTCATGAGGCAATAATTGGGCAGATTATACTCAATAAAACTCCATTTGTCTATAGGTCTGAGGATTCCTTCCAATTTTGACATTATTTTGTCTGGCAGATTTTCTTTTCTTTCTGTCTTGTTGTGAATTTTCATCTCTTTTCCCCTCCAGAAGAGACTGGGAAACAAAGATCCAGATTCAGATACTACTTTAAACCAGAAATCTAATTATCATTTTATCTTCATTGTGCACTTTAATCAGGAGAGTGATGTGCAGATTTGGATTAAAGGGGAGACAGGAGAGGAAGCACAGAGACTCGCAAGGAAGTTATGCTGGCATATTAAACTCTTTGAGCACACTTTAATGCAGCATAAAGTAAGGTACCAATGTGAATGTAATTTGGATATAACCAACCCCATGTAGTAAAGAGATCACTGGATATGCTATCAGGAGCTCTGAGCTTTAATCATAGTTCTAACTAACCCTAACTACCTGTACAAACTGGAAGAACTCTCTGAACTTCTTTAAGTCTCAGTTTCCTCATGTGAGAAGATCAAAGTAAGATTCCTGGCACTGTCACAACATTCTAGGTTTTGCTATTCCACGCGTAGAAATGAATGGGGGTAGACTCTGAGTACAAAGATTGCCTGGAGATTGGCTGGAAGCAGGTGGGACTTGTGATGGGGAGAGCAGCGCAGCCCCCGAGGGATTCCTGTAGGGTATTGGTGTGTGCCATTTCTGGCTCACATGCCAAGGTTGACAAAATAGTTTGTTTCCAGAGGAAGGAGTAAAGGAGGAGACATTATTAGAATGGATTTTAAATTTGGATCTGGTATATTATTATGTGTATGTGGACTATCTTTGCAGTAATTCATTGGTCTTTTCTACATAAAACATGATCTTCTCAGTGGGGTGGTGCCAGCACTTTACATACATTAAGTCATACAGTTTTCACAGTAACTCAACTGGGTAGACACCACGGTGACTTGGTGAGGTTATGTAATGCGGACAAACCTGCCCAGATTGTGAATGGACAGACTTTGGATTCTGCATGAGTCCAGAGCTTGTGGTTTCCCCACTAAGCCGAGCCGCCCTAACCCTCGGGTCCTGTAGGCGTAGTGGTGTTGTTGATAGCAGAACCAAAGAAATGTGATCCGTTCTGTGGGCTGGTAAGACGCTATGCAATCCTTGAGGTCAGCGGCTGTGTTTTATCAACTTTCCGAACCCAATGACTAGCACAATTACCATAGCCTATAGTAGACACGTAATAAATATACTTAAGTGGAATTGAATTACACACAATACCAAATGGGGATCCGAGGGTGCTCACTCTGTCTTTCTGAATGCTCTGTCTGAATTTGCCCGGGAGTCTTGGCCTGAATTCGTCTGTCCAGGTGCTTGTCAGGAAGGGAAGGGCACGGACTTGAAGGATTTGCTTACAAGTTAATTTGGAGATCAGCAAGACCGAGCCTCAGCACTGAGGGGAAGGAGAGTGATGCCTTTAGGCTGGCGTTTTGAAACCAAACAATTAAGTTCATTAACAGTAATGGAACGTGGAACGGGCGCAGCAGGAAAAAGCACAAGTGTAAAATGAGTGATAGCTCCCCCCTCCCCCTTCTCCCTCCCTCCTCTCTCTCCCCCCTCTCCTCCTCTCAGAGTGAAAGTTGCTGACCCGCTGGGCTTTGTTTACCCCTGTGAACTGTGAAACTACTGCGTTCCTGAATAATAGCAACTATTCATGGGAAAAAGACCTTTAAAAAAAGGCCTAATTTAAAGCAGCTTGGTACAAAAGGGCAGATCTTGCATTTTGAAAATGTAACTGGATCAATGCAGACTCTTAAGATCTCTGAGGACCAGGAGCAAATCATATTTTGTGTGTGTGTGTGTGTGTGTGTGTGTGTGTGTATTTCTAGTGCAGTGCAGTGCTTGGCACAGAACAGGTGGCCAAATTATGTGTGTTGAGTCGCATTGGAGACACAAGTCTTGAGCTGCAGTGTGAACTGACTTCTGTGTTGAAGCTCCCATTCTGATCGCTGTTGTCAGCTGGGGTTGGCTTGGCAGAATGGAGGGGCTGGACAGAAAGCACCCCACCTCTCTCAACCAAAACAGATTCATGGAAGATTCACCAGCAATGCAAATGCAGAGCCAGGGACGGGACCGGAGAGTGGGAGGGAGGGGCCAAGAGGAAGGTAAGCCAGTCCTGCATGACTGGTGAGCACGGCGACATGCTTCTAATAGGCGAAATAAAATTGTAGTCACCCCTGTAGAAGACTTCTGCTGCAATTTATTAATCAGGGTCTGGGGAGATCGATGACACTGAATGATTATGTAGCATTAGGCTAACCCCCTGGTCCTTTGGCAGAGCGGCTCTCTGGATGGGGTACAGATGCTCACATCTGCTTTTGTTAGAGACCCAAACTCCTGCGTCCTGGTGTGAAGTTAATGAAGTCCCCTGCCTTATTCTCCACATTCCTTCAGCAAAGTAAATCCTATCTGGCCAACCTGGAAATCCAATGAGTTAATTAAGGGAGAATTGTCTATGATTTCCTTTTGCGTTATAACTGCCCCCTCAACCCTTACCCCCCCCCCACATGGACCTGGTCCCCCTCCTCTCTGCAAACCTAAGCAGTGAAACTGCCTCTTGCCCCATGTGCCAGAATGATTAATGGAGGGACTACAATGAGGTCAATTAGCCAGGGTCGGCTTGAAGCTGAAAGGTGGAACGTGTTTCTTTATTGAACACTGCATTCACACTCTAAACAGTGACCCGTGCTGCAGTGATTTATTACGAGGGCAGTCCTCTGATCACTTACCTTCAGTGCTTATACCTTGGCTTTGAAAACCGGGCTTTCACTGTCAATTAACGCCAGACAAGGAGATCCATTCAAAATCTGAAATGCATACCTAATAACAGGGTGGGGGAGGGCGGTGCAGGGGAGGGCATGGAGGGAGGTGGCCGGGATGTCGGCTCTACTGCTTGCAGGACACCCAGCCTGCGGAGGGTGTGGGCACGTCCAGTTGGGCTTCCCTATGGGGACAGAAATGCTTGGGTTTGAAAGCAGGTTACCCTGCCTAGCAACGGAGTCCCAGAGGGTAGCTTACGCCCCAAAGGGCACACTCTTCCACTCGATTTTGTAGACATCACAGCGCTGCCGGAAAAACTTGGCAGTTCCTGGGTATTCTTAAAGCAATGTTTGTTTCTTGTATGAGCCTTTGAAATGGGATTCCAACCGGAGTCATTTGCATTTGGGGGTTTTTCAGACAAAGACTATTAGCCTCTCTGGGTAACATGATGGGTTGATATCTGTATTAAGAATGCTAGGGCAAGAAAAAAACCCCAAATTTTTCAGGTATGGTCCACGCTTTTTAGGGGCCAAACTGTGTTTCTTCCCACTACCACACTCAGCATCCTCAGAACATGCCAGCAGTGTGGTCACCCTCGGGACTGTCCCAGGACATTAAGTGAACTGGGAAGAGTCGGGTCCTCATCCTTAGGTCTGAAGCATCCCCAGAAGGCTCTCCCCCAGTGTCAGCACAGATCACACCTTGTCTCCTCCAAGGTGACAGAGTGTGACACCTTCTTAGTGAGACCTTCCCTGACCGCGTATTCAGTTTGCAATTCCCCTCTCCCCTTTCCCACTGTGTTTTTCTCCTTAGCTTTTGTCATCCTCTGACATACTCTGTTTTTCACTAATGTATTTGTTCATTGTCTGCGTCTACCCCAGGAATGTAAGCTCCATAAGGGCAGAGAGTTTGGGGCCTGTTTTGTTCATTATCGTGTCCCAGTGCCAAGAATAAAAGAACAAATTCAGGAAACCTCCCTTAACTCTGCAATATTTCCCCAAAGACCGTGTGTTTTATTGGTTCCCCAGACTGGTTTAATTTATGTTTTAAAACTACGTTTTATTCTATATTTAATTTGTATTTTTCAGACCCATCTAGAATCGACAGAGCTAATGATAATAATAATAATAATAATAATAGTGTTATATTTGATTACAGTTCCTTATACCTGTCAAAGCACTTTGGCATGCCTTAATAATAGTGTTATATTTGATTACAGTTTCTTATACCTATCAAAGCACTTTGGCATGCCTGTTTTTCTCTCCAAGCCTCAGTTTCCTTCTGTGGGATGGGGATAATAACTCCTTCCCGGTAGCACCTTTGTGTGGATTAACTGAGTTGATGTATGTTTTGCATCAACTAGTCGCAGGTGCCTAATAACACTAGCTCTTGTTACTTTGCATCTGAAAATCAGAGCAATCCTCCCCATAACATACACAGAGGTGGATAATAAATGATCCACACCTTGGATGTGAAATACCTACAGTCAGAGGCAGTAAATGACTTGCCCAGAGTCACCCCATGAATCCATGTGGGAAGTGAGTCGAAACTATTGCCTTTAAGCCTTTATGTTTCTTGGTCATAAATGGAAACTCCTACTCTTGGTTTTTATTTATTTAGAAATACAGAAGTTACATTAAAAAGTAAATTATATTCAGCCTCAGAGAACTAAAGAGAGGCCGCTGATGGCATTGAGGAAAGAGGCGGTTTTAAGGATATGTAGGAACTCAAATGTTTTCCCATCTGGATAGAAGTGATACATTCACAGTCCCAACACAGGGCCATGGGCAGCTCCCACGTCACTGACCTTGACGTCACTCCTTTCTGTCCTTCCCGTGAAGGCATATTGGAATGAGAATGACAGAAAAATTTTGAGTTCCCGAATTTACAGGAAAAATTATTTGCAAACCTGTGTATACATTAACAGAAACAAATTGCCCTTCCCATCCACCAAGGGGGACTAACCCTCTTTCCCTTCTCTGGGCTTGAAAGTCATCCTCACCTTGAATTTCCTCTCCAAATTTGACTTGTGGAAGGGGCAGCACAGCAGTGAACAAGTTCCTCTCTTGGCAATTAACAGTGGTGTCTCTCTACTGATTTAGAACTAGACAGCTTCTATAATGAGGAAATAAAAAGGATTAGACCGACCTTTCCCCAAATCTGTCCTGGTTTCTCTGCCCCCTTCCCCCAGGAGAAACTTAACAACAGACGTGTGAGTTTGGAAAGACCATTTTGGTTGTTTCTTTCTTTCCCAGTCACAGACTTGTTCCTGTGGAATGTTTCTGGAAGCTTCATCGGCACTGCATCCCCACTCCCATACGAGTGGGGTCCCAGGGATCCTGAGAGTGAGGAGGGAGGGTTGGCCTTTGCCTACTGGGTATCATCCGAGAAGAAATGGAATATGCATCCTAAATCGATTAGGGTAGAACAGAGAGGTCTAGAGCATCAAGTCCCAGCAAGGAGGCTGGGATTCAGGGGAACCCATAAAAGGGTCCACGAGAAGGAATGGGACCATGAAGGCCATTGGTTGGCTCACAGGACTGATGCCGAAAGCTCGGCCTCTGTGCACCAGTGCTGAATCAAATCTTGGAGACAGGGTTTTGGGTGAAGTAGAAAAGAATGGCTATATTGCTTTGCCAGGCAAAGGGGGACACAGTGAGCTCCAGCCCCGAAAAAGTATGTGTCCCAACCCAGGAGGATTTGATGAGGAGTTTTATAGCAACAGTTCAAGGGTGGGGTTGCTGATAAGATTAGGGTGTGTGCAGGGCCTGCACTCCTCTAATCTGGTCTCAGGTAATCTTCTTGATGAGCTTCTCTGGTTCCTTTAATGTAGCCTCAGGTGGTCTTTCTCTGGTGTGAAGAATGCTGACCTCTTAAAGAGCTTAAAGACATTGTTCTGTGTATCCCTTGAGGTGGAACCAGGACCCTCCCCCAAGACTGCACTGTTGTCTCCTGGCTGCTCCTCCCTTGTCTTTACATCCCTTCCCTTCCCGGATGAGCAACTGTTGAAATCTGCCCTTTGGAACTCAGGGTATGTCATGGAGGCTGGAGTCAAGAAACGGGAATAGAAAGGCTTCTGTGCCCAGGAGCCCCACTGGGTCCTGCTCAATTTCAGGACTAATGGGATTAGAAGTAGAGCTGGACAGGGCATTTCTGCTCTTTGATTCCTCCACCCCCACTACTCTCTTCTTCCATCCTGCAGTTGCAGCAATTTAGGTCTAGGGGCAACTTCTGTTGGCAAAATGTCCCTGTTCTTAGAAAGCCAAGTGACAACATAGATGGAGTATAGGGCAGCTTTTCTCCATTTATGTGCATAAAATATTCAGTAAAAAAGGTTCTGTGTTCAAATAATTTGGAGAAATGTTGGGTTCCACAAAGTTAGGTACATTTCTTTATGGGCAGATTTCTCAGGCTCTTGTAGGTGCTGCATTGAAGGCTATCATATCTCTTAGACCTTTCCTGAGTTCCAAAGAGTGGATTCAAGCAGTTACTAATTAGGGAAGTGAGGGAATACAGTAACAAAGGAAAAGCAGTCAAGAAACAATAGTTCAATGATAAAACAGAGTCCTAGTTCCTCTTGAAGGAGATATACATAACAACCTGATACATATCTCTGAGTTCTGCAGGAACTAAGGCCCCCATCCAGACGGAGGGCAGTAACTACATGCTGAGACCCAGACTGGTCCGAACCAGAAGGCTGATGATTGAGATTCCTGGAACACCTTGTTACTTTACCACCAACCAATCACAAGAAGTCATACACCATGCAGCCTTCCCCCCAAGTTTTGCCTTTAAACTGAAAACCATTGGGGAGTTCAGGTCTTCTAAGAATGAGTCACCTATTCTTCTTACTTGGCTCTGCAGTAAAACTTTCTCTGCTCCAAACTCCAATGTTTTGGGTTGTTTGGCCTCACTGTGTGTTGGGCACACAAACTTGAGTTCAACAACATATACACAGCTGTGTCTTCACCCAGGTCCACAAGGTGACTATGCGCGTGCACACATAGACGTCTGCATCCCAACTTCCTAAAGTCACGGAGACGTGAAACATTAACACGTGTGGTCGTAGATATAGAATAGCCTATAATGAGAGTTAAAAGCAATCCTACCGACAATTGGAACATATTCTCTACCCAGTTGTATAAAATGAAGTGGAATGATCACAGACAAAAAGTGATCTAGTCTCAGGATCAAAGTCTATGTCAGCGAGAGGAGAAGAATCTACCACTCATCATGGGATTGGTCGTAGATTGCTTCTTTCCTAATTTAAACCTAACTCTTAAAAGTTAAAAATGAGAAGTATGTGGAGGGAAGAGAAGTGGATTAAGAGTCAAGAGACCTGGGTTTTCATCCCAGCTCTGTGGCTAATTAGCTGTGTGACCTTGTCAAGTGATTTAATGTCTCTGGATCACCGTTTGTAAAAAGAAGCGAGATGCGGCAGATAATCTCTAAGGTCCTTTTCAGTTCTAAAAGGCTGCAAGTTTAATAACTAAATGAGCTCTTTAAGAGAACTTGATGGCTTCTAGAAATCTACAGTTTTATCTTTACTGTTGTCACAAGCACCTATCAAGAGTCTGTTTGCATATGCCATCATACACATTAGCATATGCACCTCCTGGGGGCAGGCTTGCCGGCCTCTTCCAGGTTCCGGCCTCTCCTTGCTTTTGCTAACTCCTTCCTCTCTCAGGACTGGAGTCCCGCCCGCCCGGAACCTCAGGCCTGAAGCTAGGGGGTCCACACCCTCCTGGAACTCCACCTCCGGTTGCTCCCAGATGCCCCGTGGCCATGTTTTTCCCTGGCTAAGGGCCTCTTGGTCACATATTCTCAGCTCTTGCCTGATTAGATATCCCTCCATTGGTAGCACCTGCTCTGTGCTCTTCTTGGCCTTGGCCTTCCCACCTAACCAGCTTCCTGAGCACCTAGTTTCTATTTTGACAACAGTTGCAGTTGTTCTGGGCGGCATATATAAGTCAGGGTGGCGAGAAGCATTAGATAACAGAGAGGAAACCCCTTGTCTTGCCGTTGTCAGGAAATAGGACTTGTCCAGTCGTCATGGGATACTAGTAAATGATTACGCTTTAGCAGGACTTGGCTTTACTGCCTCTGTACCCGACTGACACAATGCTTCCATCACCCATTCTTTTCTACATCCACCCGTCCTCCAAGATCTGCCTTGAATCTCATCTCAGACTTCCAGGACTACAGGATGAAGTCATCCCCCCTCCTCTGATGGTGTATCCCACCTATTATCCAGCCTCCCCACTTTCAGCAGAGCTGACTTAACTCCTGCTTCTTCAGATCTCAGCTGAAGGGTCATTTTTCCTCCAGAAAGCCCTCCCTGACCACCCAGACCGATCAGATCCCCCTGCCATATATGCGCAGGGCTGCCTGGACTTTTCTTTCATCTCCCTTAGCAGGCTGATAATTACATATTTACTTGAGTGAAGATTTGATTCACGATGCTCTCTCCCACAAGGACAGGCTCTGGCCCTTCCTACTCACCACTCTTCCCCAGGGTCCAGCGGAGTACACCTGGATACGCACTGTGACCTTGCTCACTCCCTCACACTTCTCTATACATCCCAGCTACTTAAGGTCTTTTCTCTTCAGCTAGCCTGCAGCCAAGCAGATGATTGGTCAGAGACAACCTGGAAAGCTAACCACATTACCATAAGGCTTGAGACTGTGAGCCGCATGGCAGAGCAGTTCTCCTGGGTTCCCTTACCCTGCTGCTCTCTGCCCGGGCGCCCCTTCCCAATAAAGTCTCTTGCTTTGTCAGCACATGTGTCTCCTCAGACAATTCGTTTCCGAGTGTTAGACAAGAGCCCACTCTCGGGCCCTGGAAGGGGTCCCCCTTCCTGCAACAGGTAGAAGAAGGTTTGGTCTTGGGCCCAATTCCACACAGTCTGCATTCCAAGGAGGTTCGCTCAACTTCCCCGAGCTTTAAGTCCTTTACCAACTATTTAATATTTATTTCTTTAAAATTTAAGATTTGTTTTTGTTACTTTTAATTGTAGTAAAATAACATAAAATTTACTGTCTCTCTATTTTTAAGCATTCAGTTCAGTGGCATTAAAGTACATTCACATTGTTGGGTAACCATCACCCCCATCCATCTGCAGAGGTCTTTCATCTTCCCAAATGAAAACTCTGTACCCACTAAACACTAACTCTCCATTCCCTCCTCCTCCAAGCCCTGGGCAATCATCCTTCTACTTTGTGTCTGTATGAATTTGACTATTCTAGGTACCTTATATAAGTGGAATTACACAGTATTTGTCTTTTTTTGTGACTGGCTTATTTCACTTAGCGTGATGTCCTCAAGGTTCATCCATGTTGTAGCATGTATCAGAACTTCCTTCCTCTTTTAAGGCTGAGGAATATTCCATTGTATATAGACACCATATTTTATTCGTTCATCTGTCCATGGACACTTGGGTTGCCTGTTCTTCGTTACTGTGAGTAATGCTGCTATGAACACAGGTGTACATATATCTCTTCCAGATTCTCCCTCCGGTTCTTTTGGGTATATACACCCAGAAGTGGAATTGTTGGATCATATGGTGGTTCTATTTTTAATTTTTTGAGGAACAGCATAATATTTTCCACAGCAGCTGTGCCGTCTTACATTCCTACTAATAAACAGTGCACAAGGGTTCCTGTTTTCCACACCCTCACCAAAGCTTTTTAGTTCCTGGTGTTTTTTTGACAGCAGCCATCCTAGTGAGTGTGAGGTGGTGGTCCTTTTCCTTTAACATAATGCAATGGCTATAGTAGTGCCTGGTAAACGGGAGAACAGTAGACACAGGTAGAGGGTGATCATTTCTGAGGACTCATAGGATATTCAGTCCTTTCCAGGATCCTGGACCCAGGCTTCCATTCCTTTCTGGATTTTGACCAAATAACAAAATCTCTTTTTGTCTCTGTTTTCTCTGAAAAAGATGGTGGTGGGGCGGGAGTAGAGGCGAATAAAAATAGCTGCCTTCTCTCCGCAGGGTTGATGAAACATCAACTGGGATAATATATGTGAAAACACTATGAAATGAAAACATCTATTTAAATCCAAGAGGTTGTTATTTAGTGTCTTAGAATCTTATTTGCCCTGCTCTAGCTGCCTGCCTTTAGCACACTCCACAGGAACCATGGGGGCTAGAAGAACCACAGAATGTGATGATTAAATTCAGAAACCCAATCTGACCCGATCTGTTTTGGTTGGCAATCTCCTGGTGCCGTTGTCTCCTTTTGGGCTGAAGAAGCTTTATAGATGGGCTGTGAGGAGGAAGTCTGTTAGAGGCTGGTGGCAGGCTGTGCCTTCAGAGAGGGAAGCCTAGCTTTTGTTAAATCTGCTGACTGATTCCTTGTCAGTTTCAGATGATTTAATGGCCATGCACTTGAACTGCCCCCAACCAAACATCGATCTGGGACTGTGTAGGAGAGAAACAGTGAACTGTATATGGCCAGATGGAAGGGAGCAGGGCAGACAGCAAAGAAATGTCTACCAAAGGCCATGGACTCATTCTTAAGCATCAGTGCAACCTATCTATTGATGTATCTTATGGGAAGCCCTAAGCGTAGGAGTTAAACATGTGGACTCTGTAGTCAAGCAGACTTGAGTTCAAATCCCAGCTCTACTCAGGAGCCAGGGGAAGTTCCTTTTCCTCTCTGTGACTCACTTTCCTCATCTGTGCAGGGATGATAAAGTACCTACCTCCAGTGATTATTGTGAGGATCAAATGAAACGTACATTAGTGTTCAGTAAATGTAGGTTATTATTATTAGTAGTAGTAGATACATAGCATCTCCTGAATCCGTTCAGCTCTTTTAGTTGTTTGATATTATAGGCACTTGTAATCTCCGTGTTCTCTGAAGCAGCATGGTGAAATGGCAGTAGGTCATGAAGGTAGGTAGGGGTACTGGATTCTGGTGGATCTGTCCCTAAACAGCGCTGGGACCTTAGGCAGAGTCACTTCTCTGGCCTTGCTTTGCTGGTCTGTAAAGTGAGGGTTGTGTGTGTGTTCGTGACATGTAGATGGTACAAAGAAGTGGCAGCTGTGGGAGAGCCAGAGTCGGGGAGGGCTGGTGGGAGGGCTGGTAAGGAGGGCAGAGGCAGGGGACTTCGCGTGTGTCAAACCCTAGTGACGGGCAGTATGGCGGTGGGGCGGGGTGAGAGCTGTGGGCAGCCTCCTTGGGCGTGCAGGAGGAAACGGGAGACGCAGGGCAATAGCACTTGGTAAAGGTCGTTGAAAAAATGAACCCCTGAATGACTGAGTCGATTATAAAATAGATGTTGCGAGCCAGGGTCTGGACCAGGTGGGTTCTGCGGTTGGTTCCGGGCACAAGGTGGACACAAGGGTTACTCCTCTTCAATCCTTGGGCCTCCCGGCACCTCCAGCTCTGGGAAGAAGAGGAGAGAGGGAGAGAAGACCGGGCAGCAGCTCTGCAGTGACCGGGGGGGGGGGAGCCCCAGGACACCCAAATCAAGTGGGTTGGGGGCACCACCCCACCCGCTAGGGGGATGCCAGGCCCAGGTTGGAGGGGCGTCCGTGGTACTCGCTGATTGACCGGTGGCGGGCCAGGGGTGCGACTCCGGGTCCCGTCGCCAGGGCGCTAGTTCCAGCTCAGGCTAATTTCCTTAGCGGAGAGCTGATTTTGATGGGCCCCAAACCTCACACTGAGGCGGACTCCAGCTCTTGAATTTCTGGCTGGGAGTCAGCGATAAGACAAACGCTTCCCATAAACTCGTTTTCTGGACGGGCCGTTGCTGGGTATGCTGTCACCACCCCACTCCCCCGACCCCCTGTGCCTCCCCCTTCTCCCTTTCCTGCTTTACACCCTGGCCCCCCTCCCCTCCCCTCCCCCCCTCCCCCCTTGGCCATCCTTTCCCCTCTCATTTCGCCCCGTTCCCTCCCTGCCAGCTCCACCCTGGTTTTGAAAGAGGCGTCCTCTTAGGTTGAAATCCTGGCATGAAGAGGCAGCGTGTGACCTTCCCTGATTACCACGCTGTCAGTGCTGCTGGGGGCGGCGGGAAGGCTCTCTCACACTCTCTCCTCCTTCTGTCTCTTAAAATAAAAAAAAAAAAGAATTGCCCACCTCCCCTTCCAAATTAAAAAAAAAAAGAGACGAAGAGAGAGAGAGAGAGAGAAAGAGACAGAGTGAGAGAGAATTTGACATTATTGTATAATTTAAAATTGCACAGCCTAGAGCCCACAAAACCGAGCATGTAATTACACACTTACTAGAGGTAACAGCAGTGCTGATAATTATTCTTTACACAGGAGAGACCCTGCTGATATCCCACAGTCAGAAAGTGGGAACTACAATATCTTTAATACCATCCTCAGAGACCCTCATAAGCAGAAGAGAAGTATGAGAAGGCTCACAGGGTCCAGAGCAATATCTTCATCGCGCCAGAATGTCAGGGGCTTTAGCACAACAGAAATCAATAGTTTCTAGTACATTTTTTGGTACAATTTTTTTTTTTTTTTATGACCCAACCTGAGAAAGTACAAGGAAGGCAGAGGTACCGAACAGTAGGAAACAAAACCTTGGTAAGGGAAGGCCTGTCTGTTTAGATAGGTCACGCCACGTCAGTTTCTGAGACACATATTCTTTATCAGACCAACAGAACAGTGCAGCTGGCGCAGGGCCTTCCTCCTGGAATGCATTTGGTCATCTTTTCATTTAAATCATAAACTATTCGCCTCTCCCCCTGTCCCCCGATTAAGGCAGCATCTTTGCTTATTATTGCTATAAACTTACACAGTCTTACATCTCAAAAGAGAAGAGATAAATATTTGGGTACTTGTTTCTGGGCACTCGACCCTTTTCTTCCCCTTTCTCCCTCTATACAGGAAAGGAGTTGGTTACATTTTAAAAACAAGGAAAGACCAAGCATTAGTGGAAACATTAAGACGATTTAAAGCAATAGTCCGTGAACTCAGCACAGTGGGGTGAAAGGTTTTCGGGTGGAGAAATCAAAGTGCAAGTCTAACACTGTACGTGCTTTCACAAGGAGACTACTTTGATTTTAGCATCTCTGTACTAACCACAGAAGCTGTGACACGTGGCTACCTATTTCTACTCTACGACCACCACCAAGTCTCTAAGTATGTTGTTTGCTCTTTAGAACATGTTGCTTTGATTGCTTGCACTTTGTGCTGACATTCTGACTTGACAATGTGCATGATTTCAGTTGGGCTAATAAACCATTTTAATTGAGTCCATTGCTCAGTAGGAATGACAGCCAATTTTTGCTGGAGGCTTAGGGGAAGAGCCCTCTTGATTACTCACTGTGTGCCAGACATTGGGTTAGATGCACTTATGTACATTAATCATTTAAGACACACTCACTCTGTGGGCTATGTAGTAGCCTCCCATTTTACAGGTGAAAAGACTGAGACTCAAGCAAGTGAACTTGGCCAAGGTCACGCAACTAATAAAGACTGAAGAGCTAAGACTCAAATCTATTCAGAGGTGTGGTATGCCATTTCATTTTGTAGTTCAGGTGATAATGGCCAGTGAGTCTGAAAGGGTGTGCAGCTCAGAGCAGGGAGCCCCTTGGAGATGACTTTATAAAATGTCTTTTAGTGAGGACAACACAACAACAAACAAAGAAACACAGTGGCAGAGGACCCTTTGGTAACTACCCAGGGGTACAGTTACAGATTCTAGGGGAGGTCAACTCCAGGATGGTCTGCACCTGGTGCCCAAAGAAAGCAACAGGTAAGTGTTGGGTGACCTGAAGATGGGGAGTTAGAGAACAGGCTAGATGTTTGCAGTGACTGAGCAGAAAGAAAGATATTGGTGGAAGTCCAAGAATCTGCAGCGATGAACTGAGCTCCATCCACTGGAGGTCTTTAGGTTTTGGATATGCAAGACCATTCGGGCCATTTCAGGTGAACAGTTGGCAAGCCAGCCAGCTGTGTTTCCTGGCTTTTCTGTAAGATCGGAATGAGGGTAGGGTGTGGTTAAAGGGCCCGAGGTAGGTTCCTGACACTGCTGATTAAAGGGGCTGTACTGGCGGATGCAGGGAAGAGGTGTGTGAAGGCCTTGCCAGTGGCGACCACAGACCACTGGCTTTGTGCTTCCCACCGTGACTGGCTCTGGATCCTCTGAGATGCCTGCTGGTAGGCAAAGGGCATGGGATACCGATTAGGGCTTGTGCCAGAACCTCAGGACTGCCTCTGAACACGCCTGTGAGGAAATCAGAATTTGTCTTCTGGTTGGAATCTCTGCTTTCAGCTACAGGAACCCCAGCTCGATCCTGGCGAACCAAGAGCCTGGATGAAAACTACAGCTGTGATCCGTCTCACAGCTGTAGTTTTCCTGGGATAAAGGGACCGTGGATGCTACTGAAGGCTTCTAGTCTCAAACCAATGGCATGATGAGGGGGACGTGATAGTGTGATCGTTGTTTCGGGACAGGGACAGGGGCCTTGTCCAGCGTCCTCTCCACTCAAATGATTGGTGTGCATTATGCAGCTGGCCCTCGGTAAATCCATCCCTATCTGTACTTTGAGGGCACAGTTTTCTGGGGAAGAAATGCAAGAGGGTTGCATGGTTGGTAAGGGAGGGAGCGTATGTTAGGGTCTGGTACCTGCTAAAGATCTGGGGCCCAGAAGCTCAGCAGAGCAGGAAGGTTGACCCTTCCAAGGAGAACAGTTCTGGATGAGGCTGCTCTAGAAGCCCTGGCCATTTGGGTCTTAACTCTTGTATGTTCTGCCCAGATAGGCAGTGGCCTTGGGAGCCAGGACAGCGGCAGGAGTTAAAGAAACGGGGCAAGATGAGTTCCTCTTGGGGACCTGTGCTAGGAATGTCTTCAGGTCTCCGTGGGAGAGCGCTATTTGGAGACAAGGCCTTTTAGGATCCCCAACTTAGGCCACTGGCTCATAGACCAAATCCTTTCTCTTAAACCATATTCATGGATATCTATGAGAATTATCAGAGCAGAAGCACAGTCTTAGGAGTCAGACAGCTCTGGCTCTGAGTTCCAGCTGGGTGATTTATCAGCTGTGTGACTTTGGGTAAGTTATCCTTTCTGAGCCTCAGTTTCTTTATTTGTAAAATGAGAATAAAACTCTTTCCTTTGGAGTTGCTATGGGGAATAAACAATAAGTGCCACTGCCCCCAGCACAGTCACTTGTACACAGTAGAGACTCAATAATGGTTAGTTCCTTTCCCCTCTTCTTCCTCCACCCAAATTCTGAAGCGGCAAAAATTCGGGGAAAAGAATAGTGAAATCACACATCCTATGAAACCCCACTTGGGGATGAGTCTCAACTTCCCAGAGCATCCAGGACGACTGCTCACCTCACGGGCAGGATCTTTCAATCCCACAGGGGTCCCTGTTGCCATGCTTGTTTCATTTCCAAACCCGCTGGCAAATGAAAGCCATCATGAATGTGAGAAAACAGTGTGGAACGGTAACATGCATTCAAAGAAATCAAACTGCTAAAATATCTCTTTGCCTACCTCCAAGATAGAGAAGGCATATGGGGAGGAGTTATCTTAGAATCCCTCATTGTTTCTGTCGTTGTTATTGGGTGTTGGTGCCCAAGTCTTTAGATTGTCTGAAGCTGCAAGCCACTCATTCATCATAAAGTGGAGGAAGTGAAGGTTATTCATAAGCAGAACTACCCTGGGTGAAGGGCTCCTTTCTCCATTCATCGTTCAAAAAAGGTGGCGCTTCTCCCAGCCCCCTTGCTGCCTCCTTTTGCTTCCCTATGGCAGTGGGCAGATTAGGGAACATTGTGAAACACTTGACTTTGCTACGTCTCAGGTCTTTTTATCCTCTGTCCATCTCCTGCCCGCGCCTACCCCCAAACCCTCTCTCCTTTGTGCAAATCTGTCTTCACCACAGGAGCACATGCTGTGTCTTCTATCTACAACACTACTTGCTAATTCAACGATTCATCTTTAATGAGGCCCCCTGCCAATGTTTAAATAGCATTCAGAACAAAGAGAAGGCAATATTTCCAAAACAGCTGCTTCTATAGCGTCCTTGTAGCTCATCTCTTCAGGAAATCAAGAAAGGTACGTTGACAGAGATAGATGATGGAAAAATACAGTTATTAAAGATAGAGCTATCTATGTATCTACAGATGGATATAGATATAGATAAAATACTTGCCTCTGTGATGCTGGAAATTTTAAATATAAGCACTCTAAAAAAGTTTTGTTGGCCTCAGATAGTACTGCTCTAGGCAGGTTTTTCTTACATGGCTTTATTGTTTGTTTGTTTTTTCCACAACTATTTGGAAAATATATGCAATAGTGGAAAGAGGATGGAATTTGGAGTTAAATACAGGCCCATCTTTTTCCTTTGTCACTTCCTAGCTGTGTAAGTGGGCAGATCCCTTAAGCTCTCTGCCCATGTATTGTTTTACTGATAAAATGGAGATAATATTATCTTCCTTTCAGGATATATATCAAAGTGAGTAGTTCAATGTTTGGCAAATAGAAGCCACGAGATAAATACTAGTGTCATTTTCTTGTTTAAATTTAGGCCCTTCTAGAACCGTAAGGAGGGGTCAGAGTCTGAAGGCTCTGTCTGTGCTTCCAGAAGCTGCTTCGGTGGCCCCTCACCAATAAGTCCTCACATTAGCCACCCCTCAGATGCACCTCTTCCATCCCACGTCAGAGTCATCCTTTGAGTAAGGAAGTGGAGGGTGGAACATCATCTAAAGAAAGTGCCTGGTAAAAAGTTCACATGTGCCTTTCACTTTTTTTAAAACAAAGATTGAAAATAACTGAGAATAGAAAACAAATAACCAAATGGACTCAAGGAAACCAGAAGGAAGGAATGAATAAATTCTAATAAATGAACTCTAAAACAGGGAAATAGTAGAATTTATTTAAAACAATCCAAGAAATGGTTCTCTGAATGGGGGAAAAGGGCAAAGTTTGAAAAAAAAAAACAACCTGAGTCAAGAAAATAGAACTACTCGACCTTAGGCCTGAGATAGGAGATATAAGCACAAATAAAGAAACTTTTTAATTATTAGCAAAGGGTGGAGCAGGTGTTCACAGAGAAGTGTGGAAAGATCCCAAGAAGGCAAAGAAAGGAATGTCTCCCATACTGGCCGCCCTGCTGTTAAAATCTTCCAATTTTCCATCTGATGCTTTATCTTCCCTTTTTCCTTTAGCTGTTTTGAAGCTGATTTCTACTACTTGCAATTAAGAGAGCATTACTAACATGACTATGAAAATAGCAAGTTACAAAGTAGTTTGTGTAGCATGATCCTGTTTGTGTTAAGTAAAATATGTGTAAATATCTACAAAATAGAGCCTGGAAGTACATACCCTAAAAATGGTAACAATGGATAAATTTGGGTAATGGGATGATGGGTGCATTTTATTGTCTGCTTTTTGCTTGTATAATTAATGACATGTGGGCTGCTCCCTTCAGCCTTCAGTAGCAGATTAGTATGGTCCAGCCAATCAGATTAGCTGGATATCAATGATCTCCTTGGGAGTTCAGAGCCTGGCCCTTGAGGGAGGGGACACAGGGCAATGATGTTTCAACAGCAGGAGGACAGTGTGGCTGCAGAAAGGACCGGAGTGAGGTTGGACAGAGACCAGTGGGTGATGTAAACAGACAAGAGGTTAAGGGGCAAGAGGGAGGAGCTAAGCAGGTGAATCCAGTGTTCACTGAGAAATCTCGAGAGAACAGAGTCTGATTGCCAAGAAAAAGGCAATGCCGCCACAGCTGTTGTGATCAAGAATCATTTAGTTGCAAGGAACAGAAATTCCTTTATGCTTAAACTTTAAAAAGAAGGTTTCCTAAAAGGATGTAGGGACATCTCATTGACCTCCAGTACACGAATACAGCCTGCTATCCTCTCCATGTCTGTCCGTCTGCCTGTCTCTCTCTGTTTGTTGACCTCTCCTCACTTCCCTCTGCTCTTCTGTCTATCATAGCCCAGATGTCTCTGCAAGCTTTAAAACCACCTCTAACAGAAAGCAGAGCGAGCCGGCCTCTCCCATCCTGAGCTTCCAGAGCGCATTCCACTGTGTGGCTGCTTTCTGTTTTTGTTTTTTCCTACCCTGTGAGTTCATTGATGGTAGGAAGAAACTTTTTTCCTTTCTCTTTTGTCCATCACCAGGAAGCTGCTCGATGGATAAACATTTGTTTTGAGTAACAAATATGACGGTGTAAGTCTTTTATAAACTGAAGTGCCACCTAATTGTAAGATATTTTGTTATGTTCATTTAAGGCAGCCTTTATTGTATTCATTCATTTATTTATTTATTTATTTATTTATGGCTGTGTTGGGTCTTCGTTTCTGTGCGAGGGCTTTCTCTAGTTGCGGCGAGCGGGGGCCACTCTTCATCGCGGTGCGCGGGCCTCTCACTGTCGCGGCCTCTCTTGTTGTGGAGCACAGGCTCCAGACGCGCAGACTCAGTAATTGTGGCTCACGGGCCCAGCCGCTCCGCGGCATGTGGGATCTTCCCAGACCAGGGCTCGAACCCGTGTCCCCTGCATTGGCAGGCAGATTCTCAACCACTGCGCCACCAGGGAAGCCCCCTGTATTCTTATTTTAGGCCTGTTCCTAGTAGAATGTTCAGGCAGGCCAGTAGCAGAACTAAAATTAATTTTACCCACTGATCTCCTGAGAAATGTGAAAGTGCCTATCACCATTCCTGGCACATAGTAGCCTCTTAAATTTTGTTAAATCCCTGAAGAGGGTCTGCTCTCCCAAGAGAGGCACGGGGAGGGTGCACCAAAGAGAAGCAATGCTCACAGTGTTTCTCCACGGCCCCAGGGTCTCCAATGAAGAGACTCTCCCAGTAGCTTGACCTTAATGACCACATCAGCCTCCATCACATGGCTTTGTTGTACTTATTGGACCTTTTTCGTCTTCTTCCATGATCACAACCCTTTATGCCCCAAAACTACAGCTCTAAGTACCCCTCTTTGATGCCTGACCTTCCACTTGGCAAGGCTCATACTCAGAATTTTCTACACTAGCTTATAACATGATCGCACTTCTCCCATGCTGTTCTTAGATGATTCTACCTTGTTTTTATCCGGAGTTGCTTTATTTTTGGATTGTTTTAATTATGTAATACGACCTCAGTCCTTTTAGAAGTCAGGTTAGGTGAAAATAAATCCCCATTTAAATAGCTATCCCACTACAGCCTTGCTCAGTGGCTTTTAGGAACATTTCCTGTTGAGCAGGACTCATCCTGGCTATCACCTCTCACCTTTAAGGCCCTATTCCCCATCATTTTCTTCAGTGAGACATTAATTCAACACATACCGATATTTGTTCCATAGTAACATATGCCAGGTCTCTGGTGTTGCTTGTTTGTTTGGAGATTATTAAACCAGTGCTTTCAGGGAGCTCAGAATGTAGATGAAAGACAGAGTAAAATGTTTCAGTTCAGCTGTGGCAGGTATGGAAACTCACGTCCTGCCCCTTTTCCTTTGCCTTTCTCTGATAGAGAGTTTGGAACACTGCAGATGAATCTTCCACATTCCCTTGCAGCCAGGAGTGACCATGTTCTGGCTACAGTTGTGGCCAATGAAACATAAACAGAAGTGAGGCGTCCTCACCGTCCTTCCCCTGCCTGGAACGAGCGTGGGGCCCGAGGCGTCTCTAAGGCTGGCGGAAAGGGAGAGGGGAGAGCTTGGTTCCTTTATGGCACACAGTAGCCCTGGACTGCCTATGCCGATGTGCTGTTTTGTGAAAGAGATCAACTCCTTACCGTTTAAGCCATTGTTTGTTGGTTTATGGGAGCTTGCAGGCAAGAGCAATCCCAGCGCACACATCTACCTTCTCACAAGAGCTTGGTTCCAGATATCTCCCTCCCTGGAGGGAGTCTGGACTGTCCACTTTAACGCAGATCGTGCCAGATGGGCTAATCCTAAATGAAGTGAGATATCTGGAACCTAGACTCCTTACTGTCCTAGACCATTCAGAGTCCCTCAGACACACCACCCACATGTATTTGGATGCATTACCTCCTCCACTTGGAACTTACTTCTTCTCTACTTTGTCTGGGAAAACAATCCTCTCTCTACCCTCCACATTTCAATGTAAACATTAAATTCAGTTTGTTCTAAAGCTTTTTCCAACCCAACACCCTCACCCCCAGGGACAAGTCATTACTCCTTAATTCTGTTTTCCTGCACTTGATCCACATTTCTGCACAAGTGTAGCATCTTGCATCTTATTTTTAGTTAACTATGTGATCCAGGTAGTATAAGTAGAGCCACAGGACCACCACCAGGGAGACAGTTCACTAAGACCTGTGCCTCAGGACTAGTAAAGGGCTTCTTCCAGAAGTAGGCGAGGAGGCCCGGAAGAGGAAGCACAGGAAATGGTGAGAGGGCACCTGAGCACGAGGCTGGAAAGGGATGTTTGGACCAGAGTTTGGAGAAATGGAGAAGTTTTGAATATTTTTAGAGGTGAATAGTAGCCAATCAAGGACAGAGAAAGAAAACTAGACAGTATATTAAGCAGGGAAGAGGATCTATATTTAGTAAATACCAGCAGCTTGGCAGTACTACCCTCTTTAAGTTAGTAAATTTTTTTCTTACAATCAACCTAGGCAGTAGGTATTATAGTCCCCATTTTATAGCTAAATGAAGAAAGACCAGTCAGGTAGCTAAGGCAATAACCTACACAGAGATAACTGGGAGCCTGAACCAGGGCAGGAACAAAGAGAATGGAGAAGAAGAGACAGATGTGAGAGATGTTTCAGGAACAGAGCCAATAACAGAGGGTCAATAGGTATACAAGTGGAGTAGAAAAGAAAGTTAGGAGAACACGAGAAATGTTTCAGTGATAGAATCAATAGGACAGAGATGTTTTATAGATAGAACTAGTAGGACCTGGAGAGAACCAACAGGGCATGGAATCAGTCACATTAGATAGAGTGGTTCCTGTTGTCAAATGTTGTCTAGGTCAAGGAGAAGCCAAATTGATAGAAATTGAGTGAAGAGGTCACGGGACCTGGAAGAGACACTTTTCTCTAATAGTGGCTGCAGAAGCTAAATAAAAGTGTTATGACAAGTGAATGGAAGATAAGAATGGGGACCAGGAAGACATGCAGCCTTGTTTCCAGGAAATCTGGTGGTCAACAAAGAAGAGGCTGTGTGGAAAATTAAGTGGGAGGTGGGCGTTAAAGTTGAAGAAACATCCTTTGAAGGATGAGAGACTTGAGCTTGTTTAGAAGGGAAAGGGAAGGAGAGGGAGAGACCCTTGGGATAAGAGGGAAGGGAGAATAATAATCCCTCCCATTGTAGAGAATTTTATAATTTTACACAGTGCTTTGCATTCAGTATCTCATATGGGGCAGATAGAAACGACATCACCATCTATTAGAGGCTCAGAGAGATCAAGGGACTTTATCAAGAGAAAAGAATGAGGATGTGAGATCAGGACACGTGAAACTGGTTCAGCTTTTGTTTTTTTGTTTCTGTTTTTATTCTTTGCTGTCCATATGCGGGGGAAGATGACTTTAAAAGTACTATTGAGTAACAAGGAAATTTTTTGTGGAGAAACACATTCATTGCCTAATTTAACCACCAGAATAATCATGTGAGGCTCATCAAACCAGCATTCTCCTCATTACATTGTTGAGCAAACTGAGGGTTGAGGAGGCCAGGTGACTTCCGTAAGGCCACACAGCTAAGAAATGGTCCAGAAGAGCCTCAAACCCCTTAACTTCTGACCCCTAGTCCAGTGCTCTTTGCCCTGAGCCTTCTCGTTGACAATGCAACTTCCTCCTGCACTTGTGGATAAGAAAGCCTACGTGGGAGATCAACAGTGCTTCTCCCCCATATTTCTGATTCTCCTCTCCTTCTTGGGACATTGGACGAGTGTACATCTGCAATCCCTTGGATTAGCCATGACCACGTGACTTGTTTGGGACAGTGTGGTATGAACGAGTGTGTAGTTCTCCACACTAGCTACCTTGGCAACCTTGGAAGAGAGAGCACTGTAAGACGGAAGCTGCCTGAATGTTGAGTCGACCCTTGGAGGAGAATTGTCTAGAGAATCGCCTGAACCCAGAGCAGACTTACAGTGACTGAGAAATCAACTTAAGTGCCTGATATTTGGGGATTGTTACAGCAGCATAATCTAGTCTATACAATTGAAGACCAACAAAATCTTCCCAATGGAAAAAGAATACCCTGGTGTCTCATAGGTAGTCCAGTCCCAAAGAGGCAAGAGGCAAGCATCTTCCCCGAATAACTAGGAAATAAACGTCACTAAGTCCCTCTAGTAGTTAAAATGCCGTCAGAACTTTTTTAAAAAAAGGCTATATTGGATGGCGAGTTTTTATTATGAGGTTCAGTTGTAGGCTTGAGGAGAAATTGTTTTTACAGATGTTCAGGGTGTGTTATAAGGAAATGGCCTTTTACAGTGGTTCAGATTGATGGGATCTCTAGGGATCTCCTCTGACTACATGCACAGAGGAAGTAGGGAGGGGTCTGGATAGGCACAAAAGGACACAATGGAGTTTGAGGAAAACCATGAAAGGGAGGCAGCTGGGTCCACGGAACAGAACAAGATTTGGAGTCACACAGACTTGGGCTTGAGTCTTGGCCCTGCTGCTCATGAGCCAAATTACTTACCCTGCCTGTCAGAACGGTGCTGTATAAAATGAGACTAATGATACTTGCCTCACAGAGCTATAATGAAGCTTGATAGATTCAGTTAGTCACAATCGTTATCATTACTTCTGTTATTATTGTTACTACCTTACAGTGGGGACCCACTGGTTCAGTTGTTTACTTTTTCTTCAGAGGCTTCACAGGCTCTGGGCAAAGGGTGGATGGAGCTGGGAGAGAGGATTAGAAACTTCTACATCCTATCTACTTTTATTTCTTCCTTTGTGACAATACTTTGGGGCGGTGAGATCTTGGGAAGTGCATTTTGGGGCTGGAGATGCCTTTTTTTTAGAAGTTGCTTTTGGGTCTTAAAAGCTAAGAAGAGCTGGGTGAAGCTGAGGGGAAAGGAGCTGAGGGCTGGCTGCTTAGAACTGGCGCCACGATAATGGTTCTGAGTGGGATGACAAAGAGCCCTTGCAACAGACTGGCCTCCTGCATTGGTCCAGCCTAGTTGGCAGGAGAACCCATCCAGGGTAGGATCCTTGTCAGTATTAAATAGGACTCAATGACTGAGGGTCCTGTCTGACCCAGCTCTCGGGAACCTCAGCCAAGTGCTGGGCGGGGCATTGGATACCATCAAAGAGACGCGAAGGAAACCCCCAATGCACTGACTGGCCAAAATGGAGAATTGGTCTGGTGGGTCCCTATCTTGTACTCCATCACGTCAAGAATTTTTTTTTTCCTCCTGCTTGGAAAGTTCTCCAGTCTTGAGAGAGAACATTGGAATCCTTCCTTTAACTCAGATTTCCCAAACTTTATTTACTGACATACAGTTTTCATGGTTGTGTGTGTGTGTCATGCAATAGCTATCCTATTATTTACTTGATCATTCCTTAAAATCGACTCGCATTTTTTGTAAACACCTACTTTCATTTGATGCTGAGCAATCATATCCATGAAATCACAGCTTTCGCATGTTTTCTAACACACATGACAGTAAACGTGTGACATTTTTTCAAGAATATTCACTCAGGCCGTACCTCCAATCATCTGGCAGACCTCTAGGAGTGCCCAGGCCACGTTCTGGGGTCCCCGCTCTCGACGGCGAGGGGAGCAAGGGTGGGGAGGGCTCCCCGCGGGGGTGGCTGGAAGGGGGACCCGCACGGGGCGCCGATGTCCCGGAGGTTCGCCGCCCTGGGGCGGCCTCCGTCTTGGTTCCTGCTCCGAGCGAGCAGCCTTTTGTGAAAAGCTGTGGGAGGATCAGCATGGCTGATTGGCTGGAGCCGTGCCCAGAGTGCCCAGATGTACACGCGCCCCTGAAGAGGGGGCACAGCTGGGGTTCGCTGCCTCCCCGGAGGCCGGGCTTTGCTGGGGAGGCTGGGCTGTGCCTCCCGCTCGGCTGCGGGGCCTTGTGCCGGGCGGGCGGGTGGCGCGGGGCAGGCCCACCCCATGCGCTGCGGCTCCCGCGCCGCCGCCTGCCTGCCCTGTGCTGCCCCTGGGGACCCGCGAGTGCTTCCATGGCAACAGAACCGTGGACTGTGCTTCCAGAAAACGTCTCAGGCTCATTTGCGTGGAGTTGGGCTGCGGGTGTGGAGCGTGTGGTGGTCACAGAGGAGGGGCGAGAAGAGGGAAAGGGAGGATTTGCATGGAATCCCCCGTTTTCCTCGAATCCCAGGCACTTCATTACTTCAGGCTCGTGAAGGGCGTCTTGGAGACTGGGTCTCACTGAGGGGCAGTGTAAGGAAGGGGTTCCCATTACATCTGACGAGGGTTCGCGCAAAGAGCTGAATTCCGTTTGGTCTGGGCGGTTCTCCTTCTCGGAGGTCTCCCTCAAAGCAGGGAGGTGCACCAGGGACGCAAAGAAAGGCAATGGAAGGGTGTGTGTGTGCGTGTAGCGTTTCCCCCAGGCCTCCGTGTAGGACCCGTCACTAGGCTCAATCTCCCTCACAGCCCTTTATCCTCTATCAGGCAGGGCAACGTAGCCTCCAAGATAAATACATTTTGTGAACTCCTCTATGTTTCTTTCAACATCCAGACATGAATCTTGGATTTTCTGTCTGCAGTGGAACAACAGGTTGGACTCCCAGCCAAAAGGAGCCAAAGAGCCAGGGTGGGTGCCTCAGTGGGGAGAGTGGATTTGGCATATGTTGCCCTTCCAACGCCTAGCTGGCAACATGGTGACAGAGAGACAGAGAGGGAGAGAGAGAAACATCCAATGCGGAGAGAAAATAGGAGGTTAGAGCTGCTCAAAGCAGCTCAGGGATTCTTACTACCCTGGCTTAGTGGAAGGAAGTGAGAAAAGAAGAAAAGATGTCAGGACCCTGAACCCGGGACACCTCACATAAGTGTTGCACTGGGATTAAGATACAACGTTTACGTGCCCTGTGACCTTTTGTTCCATTAGGTGTTCCACCCAGTAGAATGGTGGTCCAAAAGGATGTTCTGGGATTTAAGCAATCTAGGCCATGACTTGTCCTCCTTGGGGATGGACTGTCCTGCCTCTTCCAAAGAGAAGAGAGAGGTCTTATCCAGCCTACCCCTCTTCCGCTTAAGGAAGGGAGATGCAAAACTTCTACCATAGAGTGGTTTGGCTTCCTTCTAGTATGTCTTTCTTCTTTCCTCTTCGGACAATGACTTTGGGTTTGCCCGGTATATAAAGGTTAGTCATGGTGCATCTGGGGATCCATGGGTACTAATAAAAATAACTTCAGTTGACTAGCATGCGATGCCTGGAACCTTGCCCGTGGCTCTTGCTGTTCATTTAGAAGAACAGTGCCAGCACACATCTGTGCTCTAAAGTAGTTATAGTTGGGTAGGTGTCTCAGACTCCAGTTCTATGTCACCTCTTACGAAACTAGAATGTGTCACCATGTGGCAGGAGGCTGAGCTCTTAGCAGTGTGCCAGGCCTTGGGGTGCTTGGCCCAAAGCAAGCTAGGCAAATAATTGTTGAATGACCAAATAGCTATTTTTCCTTATTATATTCTAGGATTAGAATTCCTCTAGGAGTAAAAAAGATTTGGACAACAACTTTACAATACCAACTTTTAAAATTTGGGATTATCACAATATCTTCGAAGAAAAATAAATAATGAGTGGTCGGCATACCATCTAACAGATCCAGGCCACCCTTTCTCATTTTGTACCTTGTTCCAGCAGCCGTCTTCACTTGGAAAGTTCTTCTTCCTCTTCACCCTTCAAGTCATGTTTTCTTTCAAGACATTCTCAACACTAACTTTTGTATATCTTCCCATCCCCTGAAGTCCTGATTGATCCCTCTCTCTATATTCACACAGCTCTCCCTTTCTGCACAACCCATTTGGCATTTAACACTTGCTGGATTATGTCATCTTTGACTTTTTGAAGTTTGCTTTCCTGACTAGATTATAAATCAAGACTGTAATCTTACAATTCTTTGTACCTTTCTTCGTGTTTTAGATGAATGTTTTGCATAGAGTGGGGCTCAATTCATATTTTGGCATTAAAAATCAACCGTAGGAAATTTCCTCCCCAGTAAGGTGAGGATCATATCTGTTTCCAGATGATACTGTGAGGACCAGATGAGATGCTGTTGTGAAGCACCTAGACCCTGGCACATAGTAGCTCCTCAATCAATGTTCTTCTTTCCCCTGTCCTTACAGGCAAGGAGTCTAGCTTTGACTTATTAATGGCTTGTAAGCAAGTCATTTATTAACCCTTGTGAAAGAAAACAATGGTGTTCCCTTCCTCATTTTACTGTGTTTTTGGGGAAACTCAAAAGACCCGTGTTTTGCTTTCCATTCTCTATGCACTGAATTTCCTGTCTTTTCAGAGCTGTGGTTCTTTATTCTCTCCTTTTGCCTCCTCCACCCTCCCCCTCCCCTCCAACGCTGCATGGCATGCATTTACTTCCGAAGTGAAGCACATTTCAATTCTGTTTCAAGACTTTCAGCATATCCCTGCACGTCGCTGGAGATCCGTAGGATGGCTCCTAGCCCCAGATGGCAGCTATCACAGTGTAACATCAACCGTCATTCAAGCCCGGCTCCGTGGAGCTGCCTGCTTCTATCACGTCTGTGCTCCCATTGGCATTGCCCGCTTGGCACTCACCCAATCCGGTCTGACACTTGCTGCTGAGGGTGGGGAGGGGACCCAGGCAGGCTTCCAGTTCTTTCATGAGCTGGGTGCTGCCTGTAGCCAGCAAACTGTTCAGCCCTGTTCTGAAGGCGTCAGAGGTCCCCAGCATGGCGGACGGGGGTGCTGAGCCACGGGAAGTGTATAAGCAGAGAGTGACGTGGAAAGTAAATTAGCTCCTGGCATTGAGTCCTGCTGATAGAAGCTCTTGATTTTTTTCACCCCTCGAGTACCACTTACGTCCCTGAGCTTGCTTCCTCACAAACAATGGAGACGATTGTTCATTTGTTTGCTAGGAATGGCTTGGGCTTTTCCCCCCTCTCAGTTCCAAAGGCTACAAGTGCTCAGCTGTCCTCTCTCCAGAAGCCTGCCCCCCTTGGCTTTAGTGTCTTCTGTGTTTAATTGCAAATTATTGATTTGAAGGGAATGAATTTTTAGCTCTTGCCAGATTCAGTTGCTCCTGGGTTGGACTCCCCGGCAGGACACCCTAGGGATCCCAGCTGGGGAGGGGGGAGGACGGAGGCTCATCAAGGAGCTGTGCTGGGCGGGAGACCACACGCCTCTACTTACAGGCTGATCGGATGCCAGGGCTGACGTTGTCTAGCCCAACATTTTCCTCTATTTTACCAGAGAGGAAACCGAGGCCCAGTGATTGGCAAAGCTTTTATAGCCAAAGAGAGTGGAGCTCCTGATTCCTAGGTTGGCACTTCCACAGCAGTCCGTGACATGTATGGATTCATTTACTCCTCACAAAAAAACACAAGTGGTGGGGATCTTGTCCTAATGCAGATTCTGATTCAGTAGATCTGGGTTGACACCCAGGATTTTGCATTTCTAACAAGCACCTTCCAGGAGATGCTGATGTTACCTGTCGCAGAAGCAAGGATCTAAACCACATCATCAGGTCCTAACCTTGTCAGTGGAATCACCTGGGAGTTTAGAAAATTCCTAATGTTTGTATCCCACCCCCAGGAATTCTGATTTACTTGTGGAGTGCCCCGGACAGTGGGACTTTAAGAACCTTCCCAGGTGCTTCTCCTGTTTAGCACATCAGTTTCATCAGGGAATAACGAACCCCCTGAGCCTTCCTAAATTGTGTACAAATATGCATTCATTTGCACAGAGGTGTCCTCATACATAAATGTGTGCCTGATTTTCACAATATCAGTGATCTTAGAACCAAAGGAATAAAGTAATAATTACAAGAATATAATAAGTTTTCCCTGAACACCTATTCTGCACCTGGCACTTTACATGCATTACCTCAACTAGTGTATCACAAAAACCCTACAAGAAGGTGACGCTCTAACCCCTAGGAAAGGTCAGCTGTCTCCAGTCCCCATTCTCCTGTCAGGTTTGGCATAAACATGCCCACTCTATTCATGAGGCATCTGAGACTTAAAGGTCATCATTCCTGTGTGTCATGTGGGGCGACTGCCCACCCAGGTGGGTGAGGAGGTGCTGGGTTCATTTTGTGATTGTCAAGATGGGGCTTCTTTCTGGGGAGCGGTGGCAGCAGGAGCCAAAACATCGACGACCAGAGGAAGCAGCTGCGGAAACACAGAGCCGGAAAGCATTAGGCAAGTCAGGGCCCGATTTCGTTGAGCTGGTTCATGGGTGTGAACTTCACAGTTGTGCAAAGTAGAACCTTTTTCTCCGTAGTCATTTGGACATCGTGTGCGCGCACGTGTGCGGGCGCCTGCGTACCTTGGTCCTGTGCTGTGTCCCCTGCAACTCCTCCCACCCCTGCAGGTTCCTGCAGGTGTCTCTGCATCATCCTTCTCTCATCTGTGAGGTTCTATAAGTCCCCCCACCACTCGGAAGCAAATATTGCTAGAGGAAGCGTTTCCTGTGTACTGGGCTCCATTATGAGCGCTTCACATATGTGAACTTACTTACTTCTCATAAAATCTTAAAAGGCAGACATTATTATCACCCCTCATTTTACCGAGACAGAGAGAGGTTAAGTTACTTGCCCAAAGTCACGTGGTAGGAGTGGTGATTCAGTGTCACTCTGGCTCCAGAACCCACACTTTTACTGATCTCACTAATTTGAGATCCTGAGTGTCAAGGAGGACTACTGCACTCATGAAGGGATTTGATTAGATGATTTATTAACACTTTTCAACTCTGACTTTGTCTCCTCCCATCATGTGGACCAGTAGCATCGTGAATAAATCTTCCACTATCCGTGATCTGTACTTCCTCATTTCTTGCACCACTGGGGCCATGGATCTGTTCATACCTGTGACACGTGCCTGTTTTTCCCTTACTACATTCTCTATGAGGACAGAATACTGTCTTCCCCTGTGTAGATCTCCAGTGCCTCACATATCGTAGCTGCTCAGCCAGTCTTAAGAAACTTGAATGTCACTGAAGTGAATAGTAGCCCAAAGACTAAGTTTTCTTGATGAAAGGAAAGGGAGGAGGAAAAATGGGAGGGAGGCGACAGGCTGCATGGAAGACAATTCCAGGATCAAGTTCAGCGTTTTCCTTAAATTTGATTCATATTAACCTTCTGATCTGTAGTGCTTTGGAAGCAGAGCTCCAAAAGGGCATATTTTAAATTTCTCCATCATCACAACGGCTAAGGCTCTCTAAGCCAAGCTGCCACCCTGCATCCTTCTCCTTCTCTTTCAGTTTCCCAAAGCAGTGGAAGGGGCTATGGACTCAGCATGTCCTGAGCAACAGAATGACTCATTTTACATGGGGCTCTGTCTCCTCAGTCCCTCTCTGCCACAATTAACACCTCAGGGAGGGAATTTAAAATCAAGTGCTTCTTTTTTCAATTACCAGTTAGAAAACTGTGTAATAAAACACCATGCCAAACCTGCTTGCTCTTTTAGAAAGTCTAATTAATTCATTCACAGAGGTTGCATCTTGCCTGGCACTGTGTCACTGGCTCATTTAAAAAGGTGCTAAGGCTTGGAATCTGTGGGTTACCACTTGAACAAATCCATTTTCATGTCCCGTTTTTGGAGGCTGACAGAAGAGCAGTGGAGGCTGAGATAGCCTGGGGACAACACAAATGTCCTACGATCCAACAAGAGAGTCTGCTTTTGGCTTCTCAAAGAATCCACCATCCACCATTCTGTCTTCCATATTAACGCATATATGTGGAATATAGAAAAATAGTACAGATGCACCTATTTGCAAAGCAGAAATACAGACACAGATGTAGAGAACAAACGTATGGACACCAAGGGAGGAAAGGGGGAGTGGGATGAATTGGGAGATTGGGATTGACATATATACACTGTTGATACTATGTATAGGGTAGATAGCTAATGAGAACCTACTGTATAGCACAGGGAACTCTACTCAGTGCTCTGTGGTGACCTAAATGGGAAGGAAATCCAAGAAAGAGGACATGTGTGTATGTGTATGGCTCATTCACTTTGCTGTACAGCAGAAACTAACACAGCATTGAGGAGCAACTATACTCCAATAAAAACTAATAAAAAAGAAAAAACGAAAGAATCCATCATCAACCTCCCCCTCTACCCTGGGAAGCAGGAGGCCTGGGTCTAGGCCCGTCTTGGCCAGTGAATGGTTGTGTGACTTTCAGCAGTCACCACCCTTCCTTTTTTAAAAATTAAATCATAATTGACATGTAATATTATATTAGTTTCAGGTGTACAATGTAATGATGCGATATTTGTATATATTGTGAAATTATCACCACAATAAGTCTGGTTGACATCCATCACCACACACAGTTAAATTTTTTCTCTTGTGAGAAATTTTAAGATCTACTCTCTTAGCAGCTTTTTAAAAAAATAATTTTTATTGGAGTATAGTTGATTTACAATGTTCTTAGCAACTTTCAAATGCAGTTGTCCCTCGGTATCTGTGGGGGATTGGTTCCAGGACCCACCAAGGATACTGAAATCTGGGGATGCCCAAGTCCCATAGTCAGCCCTCTGTGTCCCCTGTATCTGTGGATTCTGTGGGAACCATGGATCGTAAACATAATATAGGATCTGAGGTTGGTTGAATCCACAAATGTGGAACCCATGGATGTGGAGGACTGACTGTACTTACTGAAAAAAATCTGCATACGAGTGGGCCTGCGCAGTTCAAACCTTGTTGTTCAAGGGTTAACTGTATACAATACAGTATTATTAGCCACCATGCTTACCCTTTGGTTTTTTGAGCCTTCAGTTTCTTGAATCTTTCCCCCTCAACTCTAATATTCTAAGTTAGACCCATCTCCAGCTATCACTTTGCTCACCAAATGTGCTGTTATCTTTAGCTGATTAACCTAAAACCAACTGGTTTCATGGCATTTCATTTATAATGTACCTCCTTGACAAATTTTTGGTGAAAGAATTTGTAGGGAGGACAAAGATTAAAACAAGTCAGTTGGTTCACAAAATTTGGCATCTCCTTGCTCCCCCAAATAGTTTATGTGTATTGAGAGAATTCTAGCCCACAAGGTGTTAATCTGGATGGGTTTCCTCTAGGGCTTTGATTTCTCTAACCTGGCCCTCATATTGCAATAAGAAACTAATGTGTGTATTGTTTAATTGTTTAATTCCCTGTAATATCTTCTCATTAAAAATCTTCCCACATTGCCAATCAAGTGCTTCTAAGTAGTTTTTTCCTACTCAGGGGCACAGGATATTATAGTCACGTGCTGAGACTCACTGAGCCCCTGGAGTGGGGGCATGGCTGGCCCATGCCTGAGCACGTGGGTCCGCACGTGAGGAAGAGAGAGCAAAAGCCTGAGGGAGTCCATGTGAGCTGGAAAAAGCACATGTGCAAGGCAAGTCTAGAGCCTGGCAAGAGGCAGTGAAGGTGAAACAAATTGCTGTGAGCCCAGATAAGCATGGGGATCAGGAAGCTGGGAACCAGAGTCAAGGCCGAGTGTGGATCTGAACAATAGAAATAAGGAGAGTGCAGGGTTTATAAGGGGCTGAACAGCTGCCAAACAGGTGCCTTCTGTTTCAGGATGGATACTTGTTCCTTTGTCTCCTTTTGCTCCCGGCACAGTAAGTGTGGCTTTGGACATCTACACCTTTTTCTCTCCATCCCTTGAGAAGAACAATTGATCTGAGGCTTTCAGTGTCTAAATCACATCAAAACAGGACTTGAGGCAAAGCTTATGTGGTCATGCCTTATTGAGCAAGGGGGAGTAGGGTGTGCAACCCCAGGGCTGGGAGGGTGAGGGAAGTAGAGAGGTGAGGCAGGAAAAGAGAGGAAGAATCCAAACAAGTCATGCAGTCATGTGGCTGTCTTTGAACCATCTGTCCCAAATGCTGTGCCTTGGAACCTTTTGTTAGAGGGAGGTAAGGAGAGAAATTTATCTGCCGGATATATTCTCATTCTGTCTCTTGTTGGTGAAAGTTCATCGCCTACACTTCAGGGCTTTTGCTCTTTGGCCTCATCGAGTGACAGCTGAGGAAGAGAATCCCATGCCCAGTGGTACAGCACTTTCTCTGAATCTGGACGTGGTGGGAGGAGGCAAAGTCTCTGTAGGTATAGGCAGGCCCCCGCTGGGCACTTGGAGCTTCTGTGGCCCCTACCACACAGGCATGATGGCAGCCACGCTAGAGCCCAACACTCACCTGGGGAGGTCTAGGCAGTGGGTGGTACCATGTGAAGAGGCAACAGTGACCGGATCTGGGCTTTTACATTGGCAAGTGTCAAAGGACTGGGGTCAGAAGAGGCTGAGTGAATATGAAGAAGAAATAAATTAGGTACCATGTTCTTAGATAGTTAGGAACTTGGGGACCATGGTGGTGGGTTGGCAGGGGAGGGAAGAGATATGTCTTTGACTAGGAGAACTGACCTGATCTTACAGGTGGCCCTAAGGATATTCAGTCTCCCAAATGACAGTGTTCAAGGAGTGGTGGAATTCTGAGTACTGACTAGTTTCACTTCATTGTCCATGGGGTCTTACAGACCCTCTGCTGGCAGGGGCCCAATTCCCTGCCAGGAGGCTGGGAGTGGCTTGGTCTCAGTGAAGCTCATTTCGACGGAAGCAATATCATCTGGAAAAATCTATTGTATACTCATGAGAAAATGAGAATGAAAAAGGCAAATGTCATCTTTGTATTATTCTAAAAATAGTTTTGACATTATGGACCTCCTGGGAGAGTCTCAGGAACCCCCCAGAGGTCCCTGGGCTATACTTTGAGAACTGCTGACTTATAAATAGGGTGAACGCATGTCCCAGTTTGCCTAGGATATTCCCAGTTTATGTTTGTTGTCCTGTTAATATAGTTATTACAAGCATCCCTCTTTACTCTTAAAAGTTTGGATAAAAACTATACAGACACTATCTACAAGTGACAGGTATAGAGTATCTGTTTAGGCAGTTTTCCTATGCAGATCATAAGGAGGATATTTTTCGAGAAGAACAGAGTCTAGACTGAATCACTGATGTGTTTTCTAGGGACAAAAACCCAATAGCCTTGCTCTGAGTTGAGCTCCATTGGGATGGATTAAAAAATTCACATTTTTTGATGGGTACAGAGTTTCATTTTGGGGTGGCAAAAATGTTCTGGAGATGGATGAAGGTGATGGTTGTACAGCAATGTGAATGTACTTAATGCCAGTGAACTGTACACTTAAAAATAGTTAAAATGGTAAACTTTATGTGGTGTGTATATTACCACAATAAAAAGTGCAATAAATTTGGCGGTGTTGCTCAAGGAGACTGTCAACCTTATCCAACTTTATCCTGAGTCCAACACAGTAAGAGAACAATGGACCATCAATTGTTGAGAAAGGCAGAGGGACCTGAGATGGATAGAGGACAAGCAGAGGCCTCTCAGTATCGTTGAGAGGATTTGTCAGTGTCCAGACATGGGCTGTATCAGCCATAAGTCTTGTTGGGAGTACTGACCTCAGCTGGATGCAGCGGGTCTAGAGGCTGCCCAAGAAAGACCAGGTGGGATGATGGCCATCTCCATGAATGCTTGAGGAGAACAGAGGACAGCTGTACCAGATGAGCCCCTTACTCTGAATGTTGTGCACACTTAGCCCACCTGCAGCTGGCCCCTAGGGAAGGGGAAGAGCAGACTCTTGAATAGCCTGACAAAATCCTGACTTGACCAGGGCAATGCTATCCAATAGAAATACAAGGCAAGGCACATAAGGACTTTTACATTTTCTAATAGTTTCATTAAATAAAGTAAAAAGAAACAGGTGAAATTAATTTTAGTAATATGTTTTATGTATCCAATATATCTAATATATTATCATTTCAACATGAAATCAATATTAGAAATGATTGAGATAGTTTACATTCTTATTTGTACTGAGTCTAGGAAACCCAGTGTGTTTGTACTTCTGGCATATCTGAATTTGGACCAGCACATTTCAAGAGCTCCTTAGCCACATGTGGTTAGTGATTGATATATTGGACAGTGCAGGAGTAGAGGTTAAGCCAGAAATAGCCAAACAAACAAACAAACAAAATCACTAATATGACAGGATTTACTTGGATGCGGTTACATTATGTTTTTATTTTTCGGCTGCACTGCGCGACTTGTGAGATCTTAGTTCCCCGACCAGGGGTCAAACCTGGGCCCACGGCAGTGAAAGCACCGAGTCTTAACCACTGGAGTGCCAGGGAATTCCCTACTTACATTATGTTCTTAATCAATGAAATGGAAGTGGAAGTGATGTGTGTTTTTGCTAAGGGGAGAAGCATTTAGTTGCCAGTGATTATAGTGCAGCTCTCTACAATCGCCCATGTGGTGAGTGTGAAAATATTTACCTCCATCAGATTGAGTCCCTGAGTAATTAAATGGTAGAGCCACCTAACTACTCATGTTGGACAGGTAATAGGAGAAAGCAATAAACTGTCTAAGATTCAGGAGATGTTTGTTACTGTAGCATACTTTAGCTTGTCCTGACTGATACATGTGCTTCCATACTGTTTTAACTGATTAAAATTCTAAATATAAGCTTATAGTAAAAGGGCATGTCTTCTATTTTAAATATTTACAGCATTTCTAGTTAAAAGGTAGGGGAAATATGCCACTTATGAATGCTGTGAACTTATTTACCTAGGTATTTTAATGAAGAATGTATGAAGGGAGATATTACACAAACAAGTAGAATAAGTGTAATTGTTAAAGACAGCTCCAAAAGAGAATTTTATCTGTCAGTGTCTGTTGAGAGATATAGGCAGGCAAACTAAAAATTTAATCCTGGAGTAGCAATGCCAAAAAATTATTTCTCTTTCCAACAATAATCATGATCTATGAAAGAAAAAAACCTGGCATTGGTGAGTGCTTTTCTCTACAGAGTTTGAAACATTTTCTACTTATTTAGAAACTGATGCTTTAAACATAAGAGGTTGTAGAGTCATGGACAATCTGAATGTTCTACCCATTCTTAAATAAATGGAAATAATAAAGCCCAATTTTTACCAACTTCCTCAGAATTTGTACTTGTCAGCATTACTCATTTATGGAACATGTATGAGCTCATGTAAATCTGTTTAAAGTGTTTTAAAACTATATATAGAATCTTAACATTGCAAAGACTTGTCATTATAAAACACAATTAGAATTTTTCATAATGAGTACTAAAAAAGTTCTCAATTCCTAAACCTTCTTTCCACGGGTCAAACTTTTAAATTATCTATCTCATTTTCTTTGAAACTCCCTCTGCATGAGTACACTTCTTTTAGGGCAAAGAATTACCTTCAATTCTTTCTTAGTATTCAGATAGATACAAAGAAATTAGCTCATTCCTGAAAACTTTACTTTCTCTATACTGAGAACCGTTTTTCAGTTGGCTTTGGGGTAAATTCCATTTTGTTGAGTATTTTTCAAATACTCACTATGTATATAGTGTGCTTGGGTGCTGTGAAGAAATGATGGATATATTTAGGATGCCATAGGATGTTACGGAAAAACATGAACGAACTTTTTGGCCAACCCAATAGAAGATGTATTACCTACCTCGAAGAAACTTACAGTCTTGCCGAGACTCAGACACACAGACAGGGAGTGACCAAATGACTAATAAGGTAGCAAAAGAATGAAGGGACAGAAGGAATGGAAGACAGGAGAGTGTAGAAAGCAAGAACTGGCAGGGAGCCTGGGCACTTGAGCTTTAGCCCTCGTTCTCCATATGTAATAATAGTACATTTGTATGAAATAATACACTTCATAAAGTGTTTTCACATATTACCTCATTTAATCCTCAGAACAAGACTGAGAAGCTGATATTATTATGACCCTCATTTACCACATGAGGAAACACCGATGACCTCAGACTTTCCTTAATAACTGAAGGAAGTGGCCAGCGTCCCCAGAACTGAGGGAACAGAAGGGAAAAGGTGGTGTTAGGTTAAAATGGTGACTAGGTAACAATAATAACAGTAAGGAAATTTCATTCAGCCCAATAATCAGTCATGGGCAGGAATCTTTGACATAAAGTGTGACATAGCAAATCCTGAAAACTCAGGACCCACACTGGCGTTGTTTGGAATTAGTGAACAGATGAAATGGCAAAAGATGTCTTCTAAAGGCTCTAGACCTGAGAGCCTTTAGAATGCTCAGGCAGCAAGTGGCTGGGGCATGCTATGCTGTTCTACCAGGAATACTTAACTAATTCATAATTGAGGTTAGTTGTATGGTTTATTATTTGTGCAAGATCTTATGCTTTGATTTCTGTAGTTATCATATATGGATTATAAACTCCTGCTTATAAACCCCACCCCATATCCACCCTTACAGAAGTGACTTTGTGACTTGTAGTGAAACATATGTTGAGAGGTGGAGTATAATAGCTCATTACTGAACTCTGTGAGAAAATGGGCTTGCCTAGGAACTGATGATAAATGCCCAAGTCTCATTTCAGGTTCAGTTGCTGATGTGTCTGTTGAACAAAAGCAAATTGTTATTAGCACATCTCAAGACTTCAGAGGTGGAATGTTAGGATTTTAAGGAATAGGTGGAAGACTCCTGAGTATTGATATTTTGCATCTAGAGCTATGTATGTTTTCACAGTAAAGAAATACCACCAGAGTTTATGCGAGATATTTCTGACATAGTATAAATACCCACTGCTTTAGAGGAACATGTGTTGTTTCAGTTCATGCTGTGCTAAGGGCTCTTGACTGACAACTCATGTTGCAATATACTCCTCACAGTGGAACAGGGGATGCAGAAGTACCTGTGGATGCTGATGGGCATATCTTGCCTGTTCCTTGCTAAATTACTAACCTGGTTACTCTCCGCTAGTGAATGAGTCCACATTTAATTCTAGTTGTCTGACCTAATAGTTTTTGTACCAGGAGTGAGGGTCAAGTGTTAGAGGGTTATGTGGTTAAATAACAGCAAGATCAAAGAAATCTCTCCATTTGGAACCATGAAGTATGTAGCCCATAGTTGCTGATGCCCTGCAATTCATGAGATGATCATTGCACCGCTGTGGGAGGTTAAGGATTGCCTCTGTCAATGGCAGCTCCTTAGAGAGATGTGAAAACATTAAGGAGTTAATGCATTAAGGCCAGGACGACATCTCCTCATTGACTTAGATAAGACAGTGAAGAAAGAGATAGTTCTAATAGAGGGAATCAACAACTTTGAGCTTAAAAGAAAGCTAAATTGGTGAATGTGATCCTTCAACAAGAAAGTGTTCTTAGGTAAATGAGCTAAACTGAGAGGACTCCAGGTACAGCAACTTGATGAGTTGGTCCAGCAGGTTAATATGTAGCCAATAAAGGCTCATGGTCAAGACCAAGTAATCTATAACACTAACCACAAGGGAGAAAATGGATAGAACTACTCAGCTGACTATGCTCTCATTTTCGCCATCAAGGAGAAAATGGAATGGAGAATATCCACAAAAGCAAAGTAAAGACAAAGAGAGAAGAAAACTAGCCAAGTCAACTTCTACATTTTGGAGCTTTCATGCAGAAATGATTTTCAGTGTCTGTCAGGGGAAAAACTATCCCTGGAATCTTATTCCTTGGATGGAAGGAAGGAAGGAAGGAAAGAAAGAAAGCAGGGAGGGAAGATAGAAAGAGTGCTTTGATATAGTATATACCAGGAACTGATACCAGATAGATTCACATAGGTTAACACACATTTACATTTCACAAAAACCTGAAGAGTTAGCTTTTGTTTTTTCCATTTTTAAGATGAACAATGACATATATTGTTATGCTTAAAGTAAACCAGCTATTAAGTTACAGAGCTGGGATTTAACCTGAGTCTATGTGACTTCAAAACCTATGTTTATTCTACCTAATTTTGATAGGGAGTTGTAAAACTGAACGTATGACCGTGGACTAGCATGGGAAGGTTCATAAAGGAATGGAATAAAACTTCATAAAGGAAGGAAATTTTGACCTGAGGCTTCAAAGGTGTTGGATATGATTAGGCTAAACAAAAAGGGAATTCATCAAAAGTGGTGCTTCAAGAGAACTGTATAGCCTTACATAATTTCATGGAAATAAAGATAGCTTCATAATTAATGACCTAAGTATCCATCTTCAGAAGCTATATAAATGAACAACAAGAATAAACTCAAAGAAAGTAGAAAGTAATAATTAAGTAAGAGTAGAAATGAATGCAATAGACATCAGTAACAAAAAGTCAAAGATAGTTAACAAAGCCAAAAGTTGATCCTTTGAAACTAAAAAACTAGACAAATCTTTGGAAAAACTTTTCAAGAGAGTAAGAGAGAATACAAATAAATAACGTTATCAATTGCAAAAGAGTACATAACCACATATATAGTAAAATTCCTGTAAACAACTATGTGGCAACATTTTGAAACTTACCAAGACCGTATAAAGAACTCCTACAAATCAATAAGAAAAACACAAACAATCCAGTATAAAAATGGGCAAAAGACATGAAGGGGCATTTGAGGATAGGAAGCCCATGTAAGCAATAAACACTCGAAGGTATGTTCAACACCATTAGCAATCTAGGAAATGTGAATCAAGGCCACAGTAAGATACCATTTTACCCCTATTTAATTGTCTAAAAATGATAATGCCAAGTGCTGTGAAGGATGTGAGTCCATAGGATCTCCCCTACATTGCCTGCTGGAGTGAAATGGCAAAACCACTTTGGAAGAGTTTGTCGTCATCTTCTGAAGTCAAACATTCACATATCTTACGACCAGTAATTCTACTCTTTGGTATATACCCAAGAGAAACTCCTGCACATTTACAGTAGGAAATATGTATGAGAATGCTCATAGGAGCACTCTTCACAATAGCAAAAGCCTGGAGTAATGCAAAAACCCATCAACAGGAGAGTGAATAAAAAACCTGTGGTATAGTCACCCAATGCATAGCATATTACATATCAGAAAAAACAAATGATTACACCATCAACAATATTATGCTAAATTTTAAAAAGTCTTCCAAAATTACATTTAACCTATTTTTCTAAAAGCTAAAACCACAAAATCATACACACGCAAATATGAAAAGGAAATACATGAAGGATATGAAAAGGAAAAGCAAGGTCATGAATCCACATAGGAATCCCAACGATGGTAATTTCAGGTGGGAGGAGACAGCAGAATGGTATGTGGAGGGGGACACGTGATTATACATAAGTTATTTTCGAGGTCCTGACTTTAATTTTGAATTGTGGTTTCATGTATAGTTACTACAGAATTAAAACAAACAAACAAATGTTGGGTCATGCATAGATCAATGATGAAAATGTGTTATGAAATAAGATTCTGATTGATCCATTTAATCATAATTAGGGAAGAACAAGGAACACTTCATAGGTGTCTGGAGGAGTTCCATCCATAGAATTCTCTGAGATGTTGGAAACGTTCTTTGTCTATATTGTCTAACACAGTAGCCACTAGCCTACATTGAATACTTGAAACGTGGCTAATGCAGCTAAGGAACTCAATTTTCAGTATTAATTTGAATTAATTTATAGTTAACTTTAAGTGGCCACACAGTACAGTTTTCAGTGGTGGGAAAAAATAAGCTCAAATATCAATGAGCAAGATGGCGTGCCTTAAGAAAATGGTTCTCAATAGAAAGTAGCCCAGAATAAGGTTGACCAAAGACTTTAAGTTACCTGCCTTGTGGAAAATCCAGTTCAACATCTCCAAAGGGTAGATTATGTACTTTTCTTTCCTCTTCTTGTCTTTTCTACTTAGAGTAGTGTGAAAAGCCTTTTTTAATATCACAAAACTCAGCTACCTGTTACGGTATTCATTTTTCATTCATTAATTCATTCATCAATTTTTCTTTCTCCCTTCTCAAGCCTCCTGTTTCAGTAAACAGACAAGACTCCTGAAGACATAAACCAGTTATTATTTGAGTAAAGTCTAAGGCTGCGTGTTTAAATGTATTTACCTCTTTCTTGTTAATGGCATCATTCAATCACAGTTTAGTAGCTTCCAAGTGAGAGGATTAGAAGTGTCATGGGAATTGCTCACTCAAACCAGGAAATGTGAGGTTTTTAGTTCAAACAGTATCTGAAGGAAGCTGGTAAGCAACAGCTGAGAAGATGAAAGATCAGCTCAACGCCTCCCTTTGAAGTAAAGACTGCTCAGACTGTGGGTATAATATAATGTTCATTACTGCCAGAACTCCAAGTGGTTGTTCCTGATGCATGCTTTAGAATGTATCATAAAATCTATAAAAATATCAACAAGATGCTTTCAAGTGACACGAAACAGCTAGAGTGCCCTATTTGCGGGGACACTGCTGTTTAAAGGCAATTTGCTGGATTGCTTTCCATCTGGGACCAAGGCAAGTGCCTTCCAATCTCTCATTCTCCCCACTCCCCCCTTCCTTCCTTGCTCCCTCCTCCCATCCCCAGTTAGAAGCTAAGATTCTTAATGTTTCAATTCTGCTTCCTTTGAGGGCCAGGGGGAGAAAATGAAGCTTTTCTTGGCTGGCTTCTCAACTCTCCTAAGAGATTCAGAGACAAAAAGATTGCTCTGGGAAAATAATAATGCCAAATGAGCATTAAAATAATAAATGGGTTTTCTGGAAATTAGGTTCTCAGAGGTCATGCAATTAAAAGTTAGGAGGAAAACACACCTCAGGCTTGATTGGAGGAGACAGCTGAGAGCCAGGGCAAATACTTCCTCCATACTTAAAGTTCCATTCAAGGTTTTAAGCACGGGGAGCTGGTTGATTAATCTATTTGCATACTTCCAGGACTTGATAACAAGCCAGAGTGTAGTGTAATTTCGTAGGCACTGATTATTAATAATAATGAGGAGTGTGATCAGGGCCCTGAATACCGAGAGGTCACAGCAGGGCACAAGGCAAACATGACTCAGCAGCGCAGCATGTTTTTTTTGTTTTTTTTTTTTTAAATGTGACGTATATATATTTTTAAAAATTTATTTATTTATTTATTTATTTATTTATGGCTGTGTTGGGTCTTCGTTTCTGTGCGAGGGCTTTTCTCTCTAGTTGCGGCAAGTGGGGGCCACTCTTCAACATGGTGCGCGGGCCTCTCACTATCGCGGCCTCTCTTGTTGCGGAGCACAGGCTACAGACGCGCAGGCTCAGTAGGTGTGGCTCACGGGCCTAGTTGCTCCATGGCATATGGGATCTTCCCAGACCAGGGCTCGAACCAGCGTCCCCTGCATTGGCAGGCAGATTCTCAACCACTGCGCCACCAGGGAAGCCCCGCAGCATGTTTTTGAAAAACAACAAACAAAGGCCCTGAACAACCTGAGGAGATGCATGGATGCCTTTCCTTTTATGAATGTTGATATATTAGACTCTGTCACGGCTCAACTAAAATCAAGGAACTTATTTCACATGTCCTGTCCTCAGAAAAGCTTTATGGAAATTCAGGAACTCTTGGCAACTTGCGTTTATTCAATACATGTGCTTCCCTTGTGACTAGTGGGTCTCTCAGTAAGCAGGATCTGTTGCGATTTGTCACCTCCTCCCAGCAACCTGGTTGATACAGCCTGTAAGTACAGGAACGGGTCACCAACCCAAATCTGACTTCACTTTTGCTCTGTGTCGCGTCTCTGCATCTTGTCGTTCTTGAAGATTCATCCTCTATGGCTTTATCACCTGTCTGAAAACGATGCCTGCATTTGTTTTGACAGTTCTGACTTCTCAAAAACTCCCATCACATTTCTGTAAGAGCATAGGTAAATGTCTCCTTGGATCTTCCACCTCTGCGCTACCTCTAAACCTTGCAGTTCTTATCTGCAATGCGTTTGTTTGCCACTCCCTCCCTTCTGGGCTCTGAGGGTCCCACCGGAAATGGACTAGGTCTTATTCGTCTCAATATCTTTAGTGTCTGGCATGTAGTCAACTGCATACAAGTGTGTTTAACTGCATTCTTTTCCTGCTTCCACCTCAAACTCATTATGTCCCAAACCAAGCCATCATCATTTCCATCCTAGCTAACTAGCTTCTCCTTTTCTCTTCTGTGTTCCATTAAAGACTTTACCATTCTCACAGTCCTGCAAACTTTGTAGCACTTGACACCTGCTTCTCTTTCAGGCACTGAGTCCTGTCTCTCACCTGTTCATTATATTCCCTAGTCCTCACTCCCATTACACTATATGTGGATTATTGTACTTTTCCTAGAACTGGTATTCTTGCTTCCTCCTCTTCTCTTCCAATCCATTTTGAACATTTCTTCACAAATGCCAGTTGTGTCTTTTTAATACATTGCCTTTATTTCATCACTGCCGTCTCAAAATTCTTCAGTGGCTGGTAACCCCAGGATCACTTCTCACTATTTAGTTTTGTGAATCGGGTGGGGTGCTTTCAACAGCAAGTAAAACGACCCTTGTCCTGGTTTAAAGGGTCTGGAAATCCCTCCTGGAAATCTGGAGTTCAGAAGTAGGATCCAGTGGCTCAGGATATTAAGGATCTAGTTTTTTTTCCATCTCTCCAGCATTGGTTTCATGCCAGGCCTGATCTCTCTCATGATTTAGGTTGCCTGGTGATGGCATCAGGGGCCACATGTGCCCTCAGTAACTCCCAATAGGAGATTTACTCCTTGTGACTCTTTTTTTTTTTTTAATTAATTAATTAATTAATTAATTTATTTATTTTTGGCTGTGTTGGGTCTTCGTTTCTGTGCGAGGGCTTTCTCTAGTTGCGGCGAGCGGGGGCCACTCTTCATCGCGGTGCGCGGGCCTCTCACTATCGCGGCCTCTCTTGTTGCGGAGCACAGGCTCCAGACGCACAGGCTCAGTAATTGTGGCTCACGGGCCTAGTTGCTCCGTGGCATGTGGGATCTTCCCAGACCAGGGCTCGAACCCATGTCCCCTGCATTGGCAGGCAGATTCTCAACCACTGCGCCACCAGGGAAGCCCTGTGACTCTTTTTTAAGGGTAAAGAAAAACGTTTTCCAAAAGCATCAGCAGATCTTTCCTTTCATCTCCTTGTCATGTGAAATTGGCCGTGGCTTACAGCGAGGGTTTATTTCTTGCTCGTGTCCGATACGGTTTGAGTGCAGCTCTGCTTCCTGTCATCCTCACTTTGGGATCCAGATTGAGGAGCAGCCCTCATCTGGGACGTTGCCAGAACCACACCTGGGCTCACTTTTATTCGTCAAAATGAGCCTCATGACCAAGCATAACATCAGTGGAGCCAGGGAGTCAGTGGGGTCCACAGAGAAGGGAGCATTACAAGTAATAATAGATCTACCACAAGTTCTCCAACCTAAACTGGGTCACATACTGCTTCTTGAGCCTGTCAACAGCAGATGAGTGGAGACGGATTATCCTTATGCCAAGGCACACCCCTTGCACTGAGGTCTAGTCCCCGAGAAGTTTTACTGCAGCCCAACTGGGGAAAAGAAGTGTGGGACTTACCGTTATATGTATATATATTCAAGTCTTTAATCCACTTTGTCTTGATTTTTGTGTATGATGTAAGATAGTGGTCCAGTTTTATTCTTTGGCATGTGGCTGTCCAGTTTTCCCAACACCATTTATTGAAGACACTGTCTTTGCCCCATTGTATATTCTTGGCTCCTCTGTCTTAATTAATTGACGTACAAGTGTGGGTTTCTATCTTGGCTCTCTATTCTGTTCCATTGACCTCTGTGTCTGTTTTTATGCCAATACTCTTTACATTTCTTTTTAAGTTTATTCCTAAATGTTTTACATTTCTGTTACTAGTCTGGATAGAATCGGCTCTTTAAAGTTAAAAAAAAAATCCTTTTCTATTAATTAAAAAAGTCATACATATTCATTATCAAAAATACAAAACCATGCTAAATTAAAGAAAAATAAAACATTCGTAATCTCAGCACTCAGAAATAATTCCTGAGAGTTTCTGTGTGTGTTTCTTTCTAGATAATTTCTTCTATGTGCATATTTATACACGCTTTTATGCCCCACACAGTGGTTTCATGCTCTGTGTAAATTTTTGTGATTCTGTTGGTTTTACTTAACAATCTATAGCCAATATTTCTCCATGGGAAAACAATACTCAACTACAACATTATTCTTTTTTTTTTTGAATTTCCTATTTTTTTTAACATCTTTATTGGAGTATAATTGCTTTAAACTGGTGTGTTAGTTTCTGCTGTACAACAAAGTGAATCAGCTATACATATACATATATCCCCATATCTCCTCCCTCTTGCGTTTCCCTCCCACCCTCCCTATCCCACCCCTCTAGGTGGACGCAAAGCACTGAGCTGATCTCCCTGTGCTACGCGGCTGCTTCCCACTAGCTATCTATTTTACATTTGGTAGTGTATATATGTCCATGCCACTCTCTCACTTCGTCCCAGCTTACCACTCCCCCTCCCCATGTCCTCAAGTCCATTCTCTACGTCTGTGTCTTTATTCCTGTCCTGCCCCTAAGTTCTTCAGAAGCATTTTGTTTTTTTTTAGATTCCATATATATGTGTTAGCATACGGTATTTGTTTTTCTCTTTCTGACTTACTTCACTCTGTATGACAGTCTCTAAGTCCATCCACCTCACTGCAAATAACTCAATTTCGTTTCTTTTTATGGCTGAGTAATATTCCATTGTATATATGTGCCACATCTTCTTTATCCATTCATCTGTCGATGGACACTTAGGTTGCTTCCATGTCCTGGCTATTGTAAATAGAGCTGCAATGAACATTGTGGTACATGACTCCCTTTGAATTATGGTTTTCTCAGGGCATAACCCAGTAGTGCGATTGCTGGGTCGTATGGTAGTTCTATTTTTAGTTTTTTAAGGAACTCCATACTGTTCTCCATAGTGGCTGTATCAATTTACATTCCCAGCAACAGTGCAAGAGGGTTCCCTTTTCTCCACACCCTCTCCAGCATTTATTGTTTGTAGATTTTTTGATAATGGCCATTCTGACTGATATGAAGTGATACCTCACTGTAGTTTTGATTTGCATTTCTCTAATGATTAGTGATGTTGAACATCCTTTCATGTGTTTGTTGGCCATCTGTATATCTTCTTTGGAGAAATGTCTATTTAGGTCTTCTGCCCAATTTTGGATTGGGTTCTTTGTTTTTTTGATATTGAGCTGCATGAGCTGCTTGTATATTTTGGAGATTAATCCTTTGTCAGTTGCTTCGTTTGCAAATATTTTCTCCCATTCTGAGGGTTGTCTTTTCGTCTTGTTTATGGTTTCCTTTGCTGTACAAAAGCTTTTAAGTTTCATTAGGTCCCATTTGTTTATTTTTATTTCCATTTCTCTAGGAGGTGAGTCAAAAAGGATCTTGCTGTGATTTATGTCATAGAGTGTTCTACCTATGTTTTCCTCTAAAAGTTTTATAGTGTCTGGCCTTACATGTAGGTCTTTAATCCATTTTGAGTTTATTTTTGTGTATGATGTTAGGGAGTGTTCTAATTTCATTCTTTTACATGTAGCTGTCCGGTTTTCCCAGCACCACTTATTGAAGAGGCTGTCTTTTCTCCATTGTATATTCTTGCCTCCTTTATCAAAGGTAAGGTGACCATAGGTGCATGGGTTTATCTCTGGGCTTTCTATCCTGTTCCATTGATCTATGTTTCTGTTTTTGTGCCAGTACCATACTGTCTTGATTACTGTAGCTTTGTAGTATAGTCTGAAATCAGGGAGCCTGATTCCTCCAGCTTTGTTTTTCTTTCTCAAGATTGCTTTGGCTATTCGGGGTGTTTTGTGTCTCCATACAAATTTTAAGATTTTTTGTTCTAGTTCCGTAAAAAATGCCATTGGTAATTTGATAGGGATTGCATTGAATCTGTAGATTGCTTTGGGTAGTATAGTCATTTTCACAATATTGATTCTTCCAATCCAAGAACATGGTATATCTCTCCATCTGTTGATATCATCTTTAATTTCTTTCATCAGTGTCTTATAGTTTTCTGCATACAGGTCTTTTGTCTCCCTAGGTAGGTTTATTCCTAGGTATTTTATTCTTTTTATTGCAATGGTAAATGGGAGTGTTTCCTTAATTTCTCTTTCAGATTTTTCATCATTAGCGTATAGGAATGCAAGAGATTTCTGTGCATTAATTTTGTATCCTGCTACTTTACCAAATTCATTGATTAGCTCTAGTAGTTTTCTGGTAGCATCTTTAGGATTCTCTATGTATAGTATCATGTCATCTGCAAACAGTGACAGTTTTACTTCTTCTTTTCTGATTTGGATTCCTTTTATTTCTTTTTCTTCTCTGATTGCCATGGCTAAAACTTCCAAAACTATGTTGAATAATAGTGGTGAGAGTGGGCAACCTTGTCTTGTTCCCGATCTTAGTGGAAATGGTTTCAGTTTTCACCATTGAGAATGATGTTTGCTGTGGGTTTGTCATATATGGCCTTTATTATGTTGAGGTAAATTCCCTCTGTGCCTACTTTCTGGAGGGTTTTTTTTTATCATAAATGGGTGTTGAATTTTGTTGAAAGCTTTTTCTGCATCTATTGAGATGATCATATGGTTTTTCTCTTTCAATTTGTTAATATGGTTTATCACTTTGATTGATTTGCATATATTGAAGAATCCTTGCATTCCTGGATTAAACCCCACTTGATCATGGTGTATGATCCTTTGAATGTGCTGTTGGATTCTGTTTGCTAGTATTTTGTTGAGGATTTTTGCATCTATGTTGATCAGTGATATTGGCTTGGAGTTTTCTTTTTTGTGACGTCTTTGGTTTTGGTATCAGGACGATGGTGGCCTTGTAGAATGAGTTTGGGAGTGTTCCTTCCTCTGCTATATTTTGGAAGAGTTTGAGAAGGATAGGTGTTATCTCTTCTGTAGATGTTTGATAGAATTTGCCTGTGAAGCCGTCTGGTCCTGGGCTTTTGTTTGTTGGAAGATTTTTAATCACAGCTTCAATTTCAGTGCTTGTCATTGGTCTGTTCATATTTTCTATTTCTTCCTGGTTCAGTCTCGGAAGGTTGTTCATTTCTAAGAATTTGTCCATTTCTTTCAGGTTGTCCATTTTATTGGCATAGAGTTGCTTGTAGTAATCTCTCATGATCCTTTGTATTTCTGCAGTGTCAGTTGTTACTTCTCCTTTTTCATTTCTAATTCTATTGATTTCCGTCTTCTCCCTTTTTTTCTTGATGAGTCTGGCTAATGGTTTATCAATTTTGTTTATCTTCTCAAGGAACCAGCTTTTAGTTTTATTGATCTTTGCTATCATTTCCTTCATTTCTTTTTCATTTATTTCTGATCTGATCTTTATGATTTCTTTTCTTCTGCTAACTTTGGGGTTTTTTTGTTATTCTTTCTCTAATTGCTTTAGGTGTAAGGTTAGGTTGTTTATTTGAGATGCTTCTTGTTTCTTAAGGTAGGATTGTATTGCTAGAAACTTCCCTCTTAGAACAGCTTTTGCTGCATCCCATAGGTTTTGGGTCATCGTTTTTTTGTTGTCATTTGTCTCTAGGTATTTTTTGATTTCCTCTTTGATTTCTTCAGTGATCTCTTGGTTATTTAGTAGTGTATTGTTTAGCCTCCATGTGTTTATATTTTTTACAGATTTTTTCCTGTAATTGATATCTAGTCTCATAGCATTGTGGTCAGAAAAGATACTTGATACGATTTCAATGTTTTTAAATTTACTGAGGCTTGATTTGTGACTGAAGATATGATCTATCCTGGAGAATGTTCCATGAGCACTTTAGAAGAAAATGTATTCTGTTGTTTTTGGATGGAATGTCCTATAAATATCAATTAAGTCCATCTTGTTTAATGTATCTTTGAAAGCTTGTGTTTCCTTATTTATTTTCATTTTGGGTGATCTGTCCATTGGTGAAAATGGGGTGTTAAATTCCCCTACAACATTATTCTTAAAAGGCTGTATTTTATCAACTTGCAATTGCTCACATTTTTTCTTTTACTGTCATAAACAATATTGTGATTAATATTCTTGTAACAAAAATCTTTGTACACATTTTTAATACTTTCTTAGGAAAGATTCCCAGAAATTGAATTGCCGGTTATAGGGTATATTATGCATTTAAGGTTTAATATACAGTCTTGCTAAATTGTCATTTATATACAGATTGTTAAATTGCCCTAAGGAAAGTTGAACCAAATTTACATTTGCATGAGAATAGCCAGTTGCCTTCACCATTATCGGTCATTGGGTATTGTTCTTAAAGAAAAGAAAATTAGCCAGTTTATAGAACAAAGGTATATAGGTTTATTTAGGATTTATTACTTACAAAAAAGGTCAAAGATTTACAATAATTTTATTTACCATCCATGTTCCTTTCTGTGAACCACTCTTTCATGTCCTTTGACTTTTAAAATTAGGTTCTTATCTTTTTTTCCCTCTTATTCATAGAAGTATTTTGTGCTTTAAGGACATTAATCTGCATGTATCATGTATATTAGAAATATATTTCTAGTATTTTTTGTAATTTTATTTGTCTTAATTTTATAATTCAGAAATTTCACACTTTATTCCTAGCTTTATTGAGATATCATTGACAAATCACATTGTGTAAGGTTAAGGTGTGTAACATGATGATTTGTTATATATACGTATTATGAAATGATTACCATCATAAGGTTAGTTAACACATCCATCACCTCAGATAGTTACCTTTTGCATGTGTGTGTGTTGACACGCACAACATATAAGATCTCCTCTCCACTTACCAAGTAATCTAGCCTTTCTCACTGATTTGAAATACCACTTCTGAACTTTTGATTAAACATCGCAAATTGAACACACATGGTTATCTCCTCTTTCTCCTAAAAGCCCAATTAAAATGGCAGTAAAAGAATACAAAGGCTTAAACCCACAAAAATTAGGAGGGGAAATTTATAGGAGTTGAGACATGTCAACCAGAGAAGCTCACAATTTACACATGCACATGGAGCTTCCAATTAGCATTTCAGAAAAATCAGGTTCATTGAAGTATAATTTACACACAATAAAATACACTCTTTTAAATATACAGTTCTGTGCATTTTGAAAATACACTTGTGTAACTACCCTCACAGTCAAAATATATGAACAATTTAATCAAGCATGAAAATTATTTTTTGACTCTTGGATAGCCAACCTCCCAGGCCCTGGCAGCCACTGATCTGTTTTTTGTCTCTAAAGTTTTGCCTTTAGATGTAATGTCATGTAAATGTAATTAATGTCATGTAAATGTAGATTTTTGATCTGGCTTCTTTGAGACTCATGCATGTTGTTGGGTACATCATTATCCATTCTTACCTTCTTATTGCAGAGTAGAGTTCCAATATTTGGATGCACTACAGTTAATTTTATCCATTTATTAGTTGATGAATATTTGGGTTGTTTCCCATTTCCTCTCAATCTGTTGCTTTTGTTTTCATTTTCTTAACAGTGCCTTTCAAAGAGCAAAGGTTTTTATTTTCTATGAAGTCCAGTTTATCAATATGTAATTTTGGGATCATACTTTTGGTATCATAACTGAGAAATCCTTGTCTAATCCCAAATCACAAAGACTTTCTTCCATATTTTGTTCTAGAAGTTTTATATCTGTATGTTTTACATTTAAGTCTATAGTTTTTAAACATTAATATTTGTGTATGAGGTAGGGTATGGGTTGAGGTTCCTTTTTTTCCATGTAAATTTCCAGTTGTTCCAGCATTATTTGTTGAAAAGACTATCCATTCTTCATTGGCTTGTGTTTGCACCTTTGTTGAAAATTGACTACATTTACGTTGATTGGGAGGGGAGCTGTTTTAGGACTCTATTCTGTTCCATTCTATTTACCTACCTATCTGCTTTTTCATTAATAACATGCCGTGCTAGTTTTTATAGCTTTATAGTAAGTCTTAAAGTAGTGTGAGTCCTCTAACTTTATTCTTTTTTTTCAAAATTATTTTGGCTATCTTAGTTCATTTGTCTTTCCATATAAGTTTTGGAACTAGCTTGTTGTTTTCTACAAAAAAAAAAATTCGTCCTGGGATTTTGACTGAGACTGAATTGTGTCCACAGATCAATTTGGAGAGAAACAACATCTTAACAATAGTGAGTCTTCCAATCCATGAATGATGGTATATCTATTAGGTTAGGTCTTCTTTGATTTCTTTCATTAGTTCAAGAGTAAACCTGCTGTTAATGCTATTCACGTCTTCTATATCCTTACCAATTTTCTATCTACATATTCTATCTGTTACTTATAGAACAATGTGGAAGTCTCTACCAACAATCATGGATTTGTCTATTTTTTCCTTTCAGTTCTATTGATTTTTGTTTCAGGTATTATGAAGCTCTGTGTTTTTGGTGCATACACAATTATCTTATATGTTCTTGGTGAATTTACCCCTTTATCTTTATGTAATGTCTTTCTTTATTCTAAGTAATATTCCTTGTTATGAAGTCTATTTTGTCTGATATTAATATAGCTATTTTAGCATTTTTCAAAATTAAAATTTTTTATGATATATCCTTTTTCTTCCTTTTAATGTCTATATGTATAAAGTGTGTTTCCTATAGAAAAAGTATAGCTGGATCTTGCCTTTTTAAAAATTCCAATTTGACAAGCTCTATGTTTTAATTTATGTGCTTAGACCATTTGCATTTAATGTAATTATTTATATGTTTGAATTAAAATCTAGCATCTTGCTAATTTTTTTCCTGTGGATAGTCAATTTTCTTTAGAGCAATTAAAATAAGAAAATGTCCTTTCTGGAGATTGTCCTTTCTTTGCTCAGAAGCAAGTTTTTTTTCTCTTTTTTTCTTTGTTCAGCTATAAGTTCTCTCTGAATAATTTCCTGTAACATTTTTTTGTTGGACAAGTCTGCTTGTAATTTATTCTCTCAATTTTTGTTTGTTGGAAAAGTCTTTACTTCACTTTTATTTCCACTAGGTATAGAATTCTGGGTTGACAGTTGTTTTGTTTTGTTTTTTCTTGTAGCACTTTAAATATGCTACTCTTGTTTTCTGGCTTGTATATTTTCTAACAAGAAGTTTGCTGTGATTCTTACCTTTGTGTAAGTATGTAATATGTCTTTTTTTTCACTGCTGCTCTCATGATTTTCTTTTTAAATTTGGTTTTTAGCAGTTTGAATATAATCTGTCTTTGGGAAATGAGGAGGGAGAATTTACCCTGCTTGAGGTTCTCTGAGCTTCTTGGATCTGTGAAGATGTCATTTATTATTCTTGGATAATTCTTGTTTATTATCTTTTAAAATATTTTTTCTTTCTTTTCTCCTTCTGGGATTAAAATTTTAAATCTTTGGATATTGTCCCATAGTTACTTGATAGTCTTTTCTGTTTTGTTTTGTTTTGTTTCACTTCCTTTCACTCTGATTTTTCTTTTGTATTTCAGTTTGGGTAATTCCTTTTGACCTGCTTTCAAGTTCACTTATTTTTTACTCACCTGTATTGAGTCTACTGATGAGTCTGTCAAAGACATTGTTCATCTCTAGTACTCTGTGTGTTTGTGTGTGTTATTTCTAGCATTTATATTTGACTCTTATGGTTCCTATCTCTCTGCTAAAATTCCTCATCTGTTCATTCATGTCGTTCATCTTTTCCATGGGAATCTTTAACATATTAATCATAGTTATTTTTAATTCTTTATCTTATGGTTCTGATATCTGTTCATATTTGAACCTGATTCTCTTGATTGCTTTGTCTCTTTTCAGTGGGTTGTTTTTTCTTGTTTTATTGTGTCTAGAACAGTAAAGTCTCAGGTAAACAGTATTGTGTCTGGAAATAGGCATACTGTTTTACAAGGTCAATATACAGGGAGCTGTGTCAATCTAAACAGTAACTGAGCTAGTTCTGCATTTTATTGTTGTTGTCATCTTCACTGAATCAAGCCTTCAAATTTTTCTAGTATTACCTTATGTTTAGGGTGGAGGCTCATTTGTCGTTTCTTTTTTTCTCTCTCTCTCAATATTTCTGCTGTATCCTCAGCTTTAAGCCTTCTGTATGTGTCTGTGCCTCAGAGAAGATCTCTCATCTTTCTTCTTTCCAGGTGTATTAGTTTCCTAGGGCTATAATAAAGAATTACATGACTTAAAACTACAGAAATTTATTTTCTCACAGTTCCAGAGGCTATAAATGTGAAATCAGTGTGTCAGCTGGTTTGGCTCCTTCTGAGGGCTCTGAGGGAGAATCTGTTCCATGCCTCTTTTCTAATTTCTGATAGTTTTCTGGCAATCCTTGGTGTTCCTTGGCTTTTAGATGCATCGTTCATTCCAATCTCTGTCTTCATTTTCACATGGTGTTCTCCCAGTGTCTCTGTCTGTGTCCATATTTCAGTCTTTTTATAAGGACACCAGTTATACTGGATTAAGTTCCCACCATACTTCAGTACTCATGTTAACTAATACTAATATATAATATTGCTGCTAGTATTATAATACCAGTATAATATAGTACTATATTAGTATATAGTACCATATAATATACACTATAATACACTGATATAATACTAAGAACTAATACATCTTAACATAATTAGTTACACCTACAGTGACCTTATTTCCAAACAAGGTCACATTCTGAGTTACTTGAGGGGGGGCTTAGGGTTTCAACATATCTTTTGGGGGACACAATTCTCAGTGATCATTGCCCTTCTCCAGTGGTTGACCTCTTATGGAGCCCAGGATAGCTTCCTGCCTCATCCTAGGGATAGACTTTTTTTATTTTATTTTTCTCCCAGTGCAGTGGGTTTTCTACTGGATCCTGGGGTAACAGGGTTTCCTGCCCTGCCTCCAAAGACTTAAGGCTTTTCTTCCTTGGAGAGAAGTGTCTGGAAAGGGCTTTGTACTTTTTCTGCAGTGCACCCACTACCCTACTCCAGTCTTCCATCACCAAGGGAGGTTTTCTCCAATCTCCACCTTTCCTCCAATCTTTTCCAGATAAGCCATGAGCAAGTCCATGGAGAAGAATGTGGGACTGAGTGCAGACTCCTGTTTTATCTATAGCATCCAGGGGTTCTAGTCTCTCTTGCTAGCCTTTAGCATTTCATTAAAAAATTTTAGCTGAATTCTTCTTACTCACTTGTATGGTAGTGCTCTTTGCCCCCTGTGCTCTGCTATAGGTGAATCAGTACTCATGTCCCACCTCTCCTTGGAAGTGCTTGCATTTCCTTCAATTTCAGGCCAGTTAGTTGCTATGTGATCTCAGTACTCTGATGCCTTCAAGAATAGTTGCAATTTTTGAGGATTATCCTGGGTTTTTTTTTTCTTGTGTTTAAGGCTTTAAATGCCACACTTTCAAATAAGAACACAGGCCAAGTTTCAACAAACATATGAAAAACGTCTTTAACATGAAAAAGAGACATCAATAGACAAACAGAAAAAGGGAACTCAGAGGAAGCCAAGACAAGCAGAAGAAAACTTCAAAACAAAATAAAAGCAATATCTTTAAAAAGAGAAGATAATATACTGTATTAACAAAATGGGAATATGAGAAGTATATATGTATGTGTAGATAGAATGTATGTATACATATGTATATATAAAACATTTAGAGAACAAAACATAACTCTATTATAAACATCATATTAAAATGTGATAGTAGAAATAAATCATGTTGGTAGAAAACAAGGAAGGTAACATTGAGGAAATCTCTCAGAAAGACATCAAAATACAAAAAAGGAAGGAGAGGATATTAGATGACCGACACACAATGCCCAACATCTGACTAACAGAAGTTCCAAGAAGGGAGAATAAAGAAAATATAACCAGGAAATCATCAAAGAAATAGTATAAGAAAATTACTCAAACCTGAAGACATGAATTCCCTGTTTGAAACTTCTCATCAAATGCCTGGAAATGGAATAAAAAATAGCCACACCAAAATACATAACTGTGAAATTTCAAAACACTATAGTTAAAAAGAAGAATTTAAAGTTTCCATTGAGGAAAAAACAAACAAGTCACATATAAAAGATCAGGAACCAGAATTCATTTGGGCATCTCCACAGCAACACTGGAAGCTAGAAGCAATGTCCTCAAATTTCTTAGGTAAAATTATTTGCAACCTGGAATTTCATACTCATCCAAACTATCCTTTACTTAATTGTGAGAGTAGAATAAGGACATTTCAGAGGAAGCAAGTTTTTAAACTTGTACATCCCTTATACACTTTCTCAGGAAGCCACTTGAGGATATGTGTCACCAACATGAGGGGGTTATTTTAAAAAAAAAGAAAGGAAAGAAAGAAAAAACACAAGATCCAGGAAGAAGAAACTCAACACAAGAGAGAATTGGAATTACGGTGATTTAGCCAGATGGCATCTGTGAAGGTTATCTAGAGACCATTCTTTCTGGATAGAAGCAGGAAGATGGCACACATCAAGATATTTCCAAGGAAAAAACAAAATGAAACTAATAGAATTGATTGATGTGTTTGATTTATATCAAGAGGACATTTATAATTATAGAGGAGATTTAGGGGACTTAATTAGTGATAGGTACATGGAAGACAAAACAACTAAGAAAATGGGACAACAGTTAACTCCAAGAAGTGGTGGGGCATTGTTACAAGAAGGAAAATATGATCATGGTCCACACCTGACTTTGTGAATAATATTTATATTATTATAATGTAACAGTAAATATTTTTTTAACCAACTATTGTTTAATTACCATAAGGTGAGGATAGGAAACTATTGTGCCAAAGAGAGGTAAATTCTCATCTTTCCGACTTGGAAGTCAATAGATAAGGTCTAAAATTGAAAATATCAAGAAATAGCAATGTAAGCTTTACACTTAGAAATATAAGGTTAGATAGTAACAGCAACACTAAAATAATTGAAAGTGGCAGCCTCTGGGGTGTGGGAATTTGGTGTATGAGTGAGACACTGGGTTTCATTTGAAGCTTTGAGGTATTATTTGACATTTTAAGTTATGTACATGATTAAAACTTTTATCATATATTAAGTTCTAAAACATCTTTTACAAGCTCTGGGGATGGGAAGCCTAGATTTGACTACAGTCCTACATTTACCAGCTGTGTGAATGGGGATGGTTGTTACTTAAGCTGACTGCTCTGCTTTCTTCTTGGGTGGAGATAAAAATAGTACCTACCTCACAGCAATGTTATGTATGAGATAAAATTAGTTAATGCATGTAAAGCACTTAACAGTTGTGCCTTGTATTCCACTTAGTACAGCTTTATATTTTATTTAATACAGGTTGGGAAAATTAGCTCTCATTGCTCTTCTGTTTTTTTGTGTGTGTGCTAAATTTCATGAAGTTTTTTTCTTCTAACTAAATTTAAGAATCATTTTATCTTCTCCACAAGAAATATATTTTATTTCTGAACTTACTTAAGCCTTTTGTCCAAGAGCAAAGACTATGACTTTCTTTATCAAAGTCTACACACTTCTTATTTAGTTTATTCCTTAGATATCATGAGTGTATCAGTATATCTACATCTTTCTCTCTCGCTCTTATTCTTGCTCTAAATCTAGTTTTATTTTATACACTGTTGTGTATGAGATTTTATTTCTTTACATGTTGTTTATATTTCTTTGTATAGAGAAACAATCTTGATTTTTGCCATCTTATTTTTCAACTTATGTTTCTGAACTTTCTTATCAGTTTTAATAATATCTCAGTTGATACTCTCGTGTTTTCCTATCATAGAATCATAGTATCAGCAAATTATATTTTCTCCTCATTTCTAACATGATATTATTTTCTTTCCTTGTTTCACTTTCTGTTTTTAGTTTGTGACATATAGCTATATTGTATGAAAGTTGAACTTTTGTCTAACTTAATGTTACTTTGATCTTGTTTTGTGCTTTCCCATTGTCTCCTTGTTTTCTGTCTTTTCATTTATGGTATGTTTTCTTCATTAATGTTTTAGTTAGGTTTATGTCCCATTTTTATTCAAATAGTAATAACAGTAGTAACAATAACTCTATTATTGTCATAATAGTCATTTATTAAAAACTTACATGCATCTGGCAACGTTCGGCACTTTACACACTTTTCAATAATACTAATATTATTACTGACAACATCAACAACAATGACAATGATTGCTAACAATATTCAACGTTTTCTATGTGCTGGACATGCTTTTAGCACTTTACATGCATTAACTCACTTAATTCTGTCAACACTTTATGAAATAATAGATATTATTAATCTGACAAAACCATGAAAGGATTGTGTACATTTACCTTCATTTTATAAGTGAGAAAATGTGATTCTCAGGTATGACACCAACACCTAACAATAATCCATGGTCTCTCATACTTACCTTTAAGGTTCTCAAAAATATTTTTCTGTTTTTACCTTTTTTTCTGAATCCTGTTGCTGCTTCTCCTTCTTCCTCCCCCTCTTCCTCTTTCTCTTCTTCCTCTTTTTCTTCTCCTCCTCCTCCTCCATATTTCTCATCTATGGTCACTTTTCTCATCTTCTTTCCCCTCTATCACAGGCAGTTCCACTCTGCATTTCCTTTTCCTTTTCCTTCTTTGAAGAACAGTAGTACAACATTTATTACTCTTACACCGTTTAAAAAAGAAAAGAAGAGAAAGAAGAGACAAGGAAAAGAAAAGAAAGGACTCGTTAGAGAAGAGAACCTTTCCAAGACAGTGACTTCAGGTTATTCCCAGTAATAATCTTCCTTATTCCAAGATCAGGGCTCCTTACTCTTGCAAGGGGTCTGCCCAGGCAGTGAAGACAGCACACACTCAATACCCAGTGTGTGATGGTTCCTACAGAGGGTGGATCCTCCTGGGTTCAGGTGCCTGAAAACAGCCACAGATGGTGCAGGCCATTACTCACTACCCTGAGGCAGCACAGCCCAACCCTCGTTGTTCATGGATATAACAGAGTACTTAGATCAAGCTGGTGACAAAGGCATTCTCTCTGAGCACTAATTAGCCTCTGAGTAATTTCTAATCTAACTCCAATTTCAACCATATGTATATACAGATGCCGTTTACTTTACACTTCTTGTCTTCTTTTTTCCATCATTCTTAGATCCTCTTGCCATCTTCCTCCCCCAGTTCCTGCATCCTTTTAATTCTATTCACCAATTTCCTTCCATAAGATATTTTAACATTTAACTTGGGACTCGAAGGCTGGTGACTTTGGGGATCCTACATATTCTCCCACACAACTGTGTGGGGCTCTTAGGAACCAATCACTAGAGAATCCTTTTTTTTCCCAGAATGACAATACAGCTGTAAATGCAACTAAGGCAGGTGTTGTGTCTGCTGACTGTTACCTTATTATTATTTATTTTTTATGCTTCATATTCTTTATATTTTATTTTTTTAATGTTTACCCAAAGTTAACTACAAAAGGATCATTTTGTTATTTTGAGTACCTTTTTTTTTAATCAGTGAAAACATGCCCTAGGTTCTCAGAGAGACTTTCCCCTCATTTGCTCCTATTCTTTTAATATCAGAGACCTTCCTGGGTTATGGATTTCTTTAGATTATTGAACTTATATTTCTATCTGACATTAGGTATGACTGTATTGTCACAACTTTACTTTAGGAACTTGTAGTTCTTCTTTTACTCTGTCCCATGGGTTGACTCCTTTTTTCCCTTCTTTTTTTTTTTTTTTCATTTTCAAAAATCTGTTTCTCAAATTGCATGGCACATACTCACCATGCCTTTCATTTGCTTCCTAATTGGCATGAATTCCAAGAATACAGTGGCATTCTCCTGTGGGTTCTTCTTGCTTCCACATCCACTACCAATTTGTCTTAATTAAGGTCAGCGTGGTCATTAACTCTGCCAGGAGATTGCATGGTGCTATGAAAAGGGATGGCTTTGGAAACAGGTAAGCCGAGGTTAAAATCTTGGCTCTCTACCTCTTCCTAGCCATGTGGCCTTGAGAAAGTTTCTTAGCCTACCTAAACCTCAGTCTCCTGATGTTTAAAAATGAAGAGAACAATACCTACCTTGTAATATTGTTGTAAGCATTAGAGATCATTATGTAAGTTACCTGGCATGTGATAGGGATACAATAAATGAAAATTACTTTTATTTTGAGTCAGTCAAATATGGGATTCAGATCCCAGTTCTTCCACTTCCTAGGACTTTTTAAAATGAAGCTTACTTAACCAATTTTGAGCCTAAATTTTCTTATCTGTAAAATGGGGACAAAGGTCCCTATCTTGTAAGGTCATGGGAAGACTACAGCCTCAGACAGGGTATAAGACAGTTGCACATGCTCTCAACTAATGTTGTTTCTCTTCTACCTTCTGGACAAAGACATACTCTGCTGGACATGTCTGAATTTTACCTGATGTGTTGCTTTTTCACAGAACAAACTTCCAATAGGTATTACCCTAGTGTGAAGGGCTCACTTTAGCTCAAAAGAATGCTTGTTTTGGTCTCAGAAGGTGAAAAGCATCCATTTTCCCCTTCTGATCAATGGAAATGTTTTCATAAAAGTATTACTTTTGTTTTTCTGTCTTTACAAGTAGGTACATCTTTTAACCCCCGGGTACCCTTCGAATAAAAAGAAAGAAAGAAATGAGAGAGAGAAGAACCACCACTTAGTGAAGGTGATAGGTTCAGATAATATGTAAAACAAAAGACTTAGAGAAAATGCCATTGTAATCAAGAAACATTCGTGCATTTTGATGAACTCATTTTTCACAGTCAACTAGAAGAAAAATTCTTATCCTTATTCATTTTTTCAAGGATTTGGAAAATGCTAAATAAAAGGGAACCAATAAATTGGGGAAAATATTCCTCTCATTAGAGTACACACAGAGATTCTTTGCTTCTCACAGGATTCTGAAAAAGAAATGCTCTTAAAATGCAGGTTGCTTCCCATCCTTTATAATCCCTAAGGAATACCTCCATCTCTGATGAACTGGAGAATGGGGGCTTTGAAATCTGACATGCCCTGATTTTAATCCACGCTCTGCTACTTACCATTGGCAATGCATTTAACTTCTGCAAGCCTCAGTTGCCTTAGGTGTTAATAAAATGGGCAGCCTAGTTCTTCCTTCATACAGTTTTTAGTAGGAACAAATAACATAATTGATGTGTGCTAAAGCATGTAGCCCAATGCCTTGTATAGAGTAGAAAATAAATGTTAAGGCCTCTTCTCTTTTTCCCTTAGATCTATCCAAGAGTGTGAACTTGATAATCATAGATGATCAATATAAGTAAATAATGGAACCTGTTGGAAGAATGTATCAGTGGAATTAATCTCATTTTCAGTAGTATAAATCAATTTGAAGAAGCTATCATTTGTTGACTTAGTATGAACCAGGTGCATGTCCCTTAAGGAAGGCAATATACATCTTACATATGAGGAAACTCTGGCTCAGAATTGAGAGGATATTTCCTTAAGGTTACACAACTAATGAGTAGAAGAGGCAGCATTTGAACCCAGTTCCTCCCTCGCCACAAATATTTGTCATTTTCGTATCTTATGGTGACAGAAATAGACTATTGCTGCAAATAGGCATATTATTTGGTTCACAATATAACTGAATCCATGATCAAATTTTAAAAATTCTTATTTTCATATATTCTCTGGAAAAACTTCAACACCCTTGGGGTATAATTTCATTTTTGTCCAGTTTTGGCATCTAACTCTATTTTATTGAGTTTATCTATGTAAATGATTGGAATGTTCTACCATTAGATATAAGATATCGTCTTATTAGCAAATGAGGCCAACCCATGGCTGAGGCATCAATACAACATATTTACCAACAGGTCAGGGAGGTAAGAGATATATATTTTTTCCTTTGGAGTTTTGACACTTTCAGAGTTTAGGGAAGTGAACTAACATTCAAAGTGTATTTACAATGTGGCAGGAACTATAGGTAGTGGCATTGCATGTATTGTTTCATTTAACACTCAAAACAATGGGTGAGACAAACGTTATTATCTCCATCTTATAGCTGAGGAATGGAGGTTTTGTGAGCTTAAGTAACTTATGTAAAGTAGGAAATATAGCTAGGTTTTGAGCCCTGGAAAATGCACTTGTATTGAGGATCTCATTCCATGATGATGCTAGTAAATGAAGTGTTAGAGTTCTTTGCCCTAATTCTCTGTTGACCTTGACAAGAAAAGCATCCATTACTTTCCCTGTGGTGCCCTGGCTCATGCCAGGGTCAGGCTGTCTTTCAACTAAATGATGTACAATTTGAGAAGCACACATGACTGGAACATCTTCTGCAGAACCCTCAGTCTGCAAGCTCGGAGGGGTGGGGGCGGGGAGGAGAGAAGATGGATGGAAATAATGGAAAATGATGTGATGTTGTGGAAATTTAGATTTGGAAATGATTTTTAATCAAGTTCAGCCAGGAGAGCCTCTCTCCAGGTGTAACCTAGAGGTAATCAATAACTGACATTCCCAGTCCTCTTGCCTCCCATGTGATTTTACTGAACACAGGTTTAATTGACCTGAGAAAGAACTTACTTGTTTGAAAAGCTGTGTGCACTGCCAGCAAAATAAACTTTCCTCAGTTCTTGCCATGTGGGGAACGTTGCTGGACTGTTTTACATGGTCATTTCTGAGTAGAAAACTGTCAGGTCACCAGGCTTTAAATGCTTGGGAAACAAGTCTATGAGGTCACTTTGATAATGAGAGACACTATAAAATGTGGTAAGGATTTACTTTCGCTGGGCTTGCTCATTCCAGAAATTGAATTGGATCAGTTACCGTGGAAGGATTCCATTGCAACCGTGCTCAAGAGGGGCAAAGTGACACAGGACCAGATTCATACAGAAAAAACCTAACCTCCCTTATATTGTATAATCCATGAGGACCCTACCTTGAAGGAGTAGACTAGGAGTGATTGCTCAAAGAAATATTCCATTTCTTTGTAGAATCAGACTATGCACTTTGTCTCGATGAGCCCCAGTTTCCTCATCTGTAAGATAAAACTAAGTCCTACCTTGTCAGAATGATACAAAGACTTCTGGACCTTAGCGACTGAAGAAAATTTAAGCTATGCTTTCTACTGATCAAATTCTTCTCCCGTACACTTAATATTTTGGTGGCCTGAAAAATCTTTTTTGAGTCTCACATTTCTTATATGTACAATGAGAGGGTTGAGCTAAATTATCTCCAAAGTCCTTCCCATCTGTAACGCCAAATTACTGCACTTCCACAAATATCCTAGGAATAAGGCAGCCTTGCATTTACAAAATATCCCAGGCTTAGAGAGCTGCTTTAGAAAGCAGCATGGCACAGAGGAAGGACCTAGAGTCAGAAGACCTGCAGTCCAGTCTCACTTCGGCCACATCCTTGCTGTGTGGACTTTGGCAAGGCATTTAACATCCCTAAACTTGAAGTTCTTCATCTATAAAAGGATGAAAATAATAACGTACCACAGAGAAAGGTTGGTAGAATTTTATTAGATTGTGAATGTGGAAGTAAAACTTTTTACACTGTGAAACCCTGTACACATTTAAATATTTTGACTATCATCTAGTAAAGCCCATTCACTTATTTTTTCCCCCAAATAAGAGCTTTTTTAAAAATCCAGATTTTTAAAAAATGTCGTTTTAATCAAAGTTATGTACGTTCATAGTTTAAAGCATCAACTACCTATACAGAACTTATTATGTAGCACATGGTTCTATGCGCCTTCTCCCTACTATCACTGATGTCCTGTCCCCAGAGGCAACCACTTTCAACTCTAAGTTTTTGTTTTTTAAATATTTACCTCCATATATCTAAATAGTCTGTGCATAGTGTCATTTTTTTGATTTTTCAGTTTTAGGCATTTATAATGACCTACCAATCATGGGAGATGAGGATTTTCATCCCTATCACTCTACCACCAGAAAATACATGCACAGTATTAATATTTCTGTTCTCTCAATACAAACATATCGTAATATAATTTTGGTTAGCTCTATCATCAGTCCTTAAGTTAAAGTGAGTACATAAATCCTATTCATAGCTGAGCCACATAGAGTACTATAATTTTTTTCTTTCCTCTCACAAGTATTTTTTCCCCCGAGATTTAACAGTTGTTTTGTTTTGTTTATCTGCTGCATTTTCTGTGGTCTTATTACTAACTCAGCCCCAAATTCTCTCTCACTATGTCTCAATGTAGTAAATATTTTTTACCAGTTTTATCTTTTTGGAGACATCACTGAGAGAACCTTCTGATCAAAAGATCTGGTTTTGTGGGTCGCTAAGTCCTACTGCCTGATACCATCCTGGGATTACTCTGTCATCATTCTGGGGGATTTCTTTGACCTCTCTCTTATTGAATTCCCTATTACTTGGGCCCTACGTCTACATCCATATAGGCTTATTCGCTTGTTTTTAAAATGGAGCACCTTCTCCAGTAACTTTCTCTGAAATATGTATATCTTAAGAATGTACCTGTCTGGAAATATATTTAGTCTCTCCTTATACTATGTTAATAGTTTGACCAGTTTTGGAATTTAAGTTGAAAATAATTTTTCATAACTTTATAATTTTGATGACATTGCTCTAGTATTACATTAAAATGATTGGGGCTATTCTGATCCTCTGTATCTTCCTGATTTTTCTTTTGAGATACTTTTATAATCCTCTCTTTCCTTTTGTGTTCCAGAATTTCATGGTTATGTGCCTGGGTCTATTTTCATTTATTGTGCTAGTGCTGGGCAGTAGACTAGATGGTCCTTACGTTTCTCCAGTCCTGAGGTTTAGTGAGCCTCTTCTTCTTGGCTGTTTTTAACTGAGTACTTTAATGTTCCTCTTTTACAGCTCTACAGACATATTTCTGTGACAGCTCTTACTATATTGTTTTATAGTTAGTTGTGTATATCCCTAGCATAAGCATAATATGTCCCATTATGGAAGCTCAACTGATTTTTGTTGTATGAATGAAAACAAAATTTACTTGTGATCTTCTGGCAGCATGGACAGAGAAACATAGTATGTAATACGGATCTGAAAAATTAATGGCAGCTAGAATTGTACTAGATTTCTGAAAATATACCTCTATTTTAGAGATTTTACAATTTTCCATACATTTTTTAACTCTTTGTAGTGAATGATTTTGCTATTAACCCGAACAAATTCTAGACTGCTATCCACACCACTTGAAACTTAAAAGGAGAGAAACAAAAATAGTTTGAGGTTCTTGAGGTTTCTAAAGACCTTTAAACATCCATTGTTATTTATAGCCAGCATGTTTATAATCAAGGAAAAGGAAATGTTGTGGAGACAGGCCCTCCTTTAACATTTGTGGGGCCCAAAACAAGCATATAAATGGTGACCCACATACATATGTCTAAATATTTAAAATTTATAACTCAACCTTTAAAAATGTTGAATAAAATATGCTCTAGCCACATACCTTAACAAGTGTACTTTCATCGGGACCTGGAAAGCTAGACTGCATTTAAATTCTGGGATTCCTTAGCAGCTCAGGAGGAGTCAGTCTTCAGCTTTTCTCTCATCTTCTTACCTTTAACCAGATCTGTCTCGTCTTTGAGACATTCAGCTGGCACACATGTAGGTACATAGACACCACAGCCCCATGACCAAGCTCCGCTCATGTGCTCTGAATGCAGGTGCCCTTTGGCCAGTGGTTGGGAAAATGGTAAGCATATTTGTGGCCCAGTCAACATTTTGGAGGACAGTCTTGGAACAGAACTCTGTGTAAGACCTGAAAGTGGTCTAAGGCGCATTTGTGCAAGGAATTCCAGGGTTCCATGGAGAAATGTCTAGAGGGCAGGCATGGGTTCCAGGTGGGCATATCCCCTTGACCCTGTGTCCTCCTCCACAGGAGGAGAGCCAGAACATGTCCCTCTAAGTGCGGAGTCCAGGGCAGAGTCTCCTCCTGACTGGGGCTGAAGGTTGGACTCCCAGAGAGTAAGAGGAATCTGGCTGTGATCATTTGATCAAATGATGGCAAATCTGAGAAGGAACACAAGTTGGTCTGTTCTATTCCTTTGACCTGTAACTATCTCTGCCAACTCCACAATCAATTCCATTAACCAAGCAGGAAGGAACTGAGCAAGTTCAGTCCTTTTACTTCTACTTTACATTAAAAAAATAACGGTGGAACATGAGATTTCTTGATAGCTTGTGCTGGTCCAGCCTAAATCATAAATCAGAATTTAAATGTCTCGTGGTTTGTGGTAAGTCCTAAGCTGACGTTATCCTCCAATTTTATGAAGCCTTGGAGGCTTACAAACCCAGATTCAGACTTGGTGGTTTGGATATTAAAAACTGGTTCCTTTCCCTGGGTTTTATGTTACCACTTCAAATTCCACTAGACAAGGAATAAGGGATACAGTAGGAAAGCTCAGAGGACAAAGAATGCCCACAGAGGGCTCCAGGAATGACCCTCAATGAGAATTTGGAAACTCAAAATATCTTTGTTCCTAATTAGACTGACTAAGGAACATGGAAGAAGCTACATCTTGAATTTCAAATCTTTATAAGTAACTGATGTCTTAAAAACAAGTCTTTTCCACCTCACCGCATCCCCACCTCCCACCAGCTGCCTTTGTTGTGCTCCAATATTTATAAAGCACCTGTAATCGCTTTCACTTCTTCTACTCTTTTTGCCAGGCTACAGGAATGCAAAGGAAAGATAACCCAAAATAGCTAAGCCATGGGGTAATTTTCAAACAGGAATTAAAATTTAAAATTCCTTAAAATTTAGGAAAGAAATATATATTTTTTTAAAGGAAAAATAATAATAACATTATGGATTTGTAAAGTATCAAAAGAGAAAAATATATTACAACACTATTAAAAAGGAGGAGGGTATACATTTAAAATTATATTGTAAAATTCTTGTATTATAAGGGAAGTTGAATGTCATTAATTCAAAATAGATTGTGACAAGTTAAGGATGCATAGTGTAATCTTTAAAACAACAACTCTAAAAAAAATACAAAGGATTATAGCTGAAAAGCCAGTAGAAGTGATAGAATGGAATACTAACAGATTGGGCTAACACTCGTTAGCCCAAAAGAAGACAGGAAAGGAGGAGAAAAGGAACAAAGAACAGAAGGGACAAATAAAACAAATTAGAATAATTGTAGAATTAAACCTAGCCATATTCATAAATACATTAAATGAAACACTCCAATTAAAAGGAAAATATTTTCAGACTGCTTGAAGAAGTAAGGCCCAACTATATTGTTTACATAAGAGGTACTTTAAATGTAAAGACACAGAGAGGCTGAAAGGAAAGGTTGAGAAAAGATATACCATGCAGATACTAAGAAAGTCGGTTTGGCTATATGAATATCAGATAAACAGACTTAAATACAAGGAGTATTACCAGAGATAGAGAGGGCAATTTTATAAAGAGAAAAACCCCACAATCCTGGCACAACTATGTGAATATACTAAAACCCATTAAATTGTATACTTTAAATGTGAGAGTTATATGGTAGATAAATTATATCTCAATAAAGCTATTAAAAGGAAGTTTATTGAAATGATTTTCATTGATTAATATACTATATCACAGTCCCATTGGTTCAGCCATTTTTTTCTGTTAGTCATGGAATGTGTTGAATTAAATTAGTCAAAAGCTCATATATATAGTCAAATGTTTATTTCTAGAGGCATCAGTCTTTAAGAGATGACCATGTTGATGTTATGTGTCTATTCATCTATTCATTTTTTTATTCATCTCTTTATCTAAGTTATACTATGTATGGTATTTTAAATAGTTTTGTTCATATAATATCATTTTCATCTTTATAATATGTTTGAAAAGTAACAAAATATGCTCACCTTTATATTTTGTCATATTATTATCTTGATTAAATGAAAAGTTCTTACCATAGGAGAAAAAAATGACATAACAATCCTAGCATGTACACACTTAATAACAAAGTTTCAAAATATAAGAAATAAAAATTGACAGAACTAAAAGAAAAAATACAAAACGTTACAATTACATTTTAATATCCCTCTATTTAGTAATTACTAGAACAAGTAGAAAAAATCAGTGAGGGTATGGGAAATTTGAACAACATCATCACCCATGTTGACCTAATTGAAATTTATAGATCATTATATCCAATAACCACATAATACACATTCTTTTCAAGTGCAGATGGAATTTTCAATAGTATAACGTATACAGGGCCATAAAATGTCCAATACATTTTACTTTTTTTTTTTATTTTTTATAAATAGGTATTTTTTATAGTGGGTAATGTGAAGACTTCAGATGAAATAGATTGAGAAACTGATTGGAAATTGAATGCAAACTAAGACCACTTGACTGTTACTGAAATGAATAGCCCAGTTTGCTTTTTTTTTTTTTTAAAGAAATTCACGTTCTTTTATTTATTTACTTATTTATTTATGACTGTGTTGAGTCTTCGTTTCTGTGCGAGGGCTTTCTCTAGTTGTGGCAAGCAGGGACCACTCTTCATCGCGGTGCGCGGGCCTCTCACCATCGCGGCCTCTCTTGTTGTGGAGCACAGGCTCCAGACGCGCAGGCTCAGTAATTGTGGCTCACGGGCCCAGTTGCTCCGTGGCATGTGAGATCTTCCCAGACCAGGGCTCGAACCCATGTCCCCTGCATTGGCAGGCAGATTCTCAACCACTGCGCCACCAGGGAAGCCCGTCCAATACATTTTAAAGGATTAAAATCATGCAGAGTATGTTTCTAGAACATGACATAATTAAACTAGAAATCCATAACAATAAACTACCTAGAAAATTCATCAAAATGAAACATTTCATTTCATAAATTCTTAAAACCCATTTTTAAAAGAAAAAATTAAAAGAGAATTTGGAAAATATTTTGAACCAAATAATAATGAAAACATATCAAAATGTGTGACTGCAACTAAAATAATTCTTAAGGGAAATAAATAGCTTGAATACATACTCATATTAGAAATGAATGAGATAAAATCAATTACCTAAGCCTCTGCCATGAGTAATTGGATAAAAAAGAACAAATTAAATCCAAAATGAGTAGAAAAAAGTAATTAAGATGAAAACAGATATAAATATAATGGGAAAAAATAATAGAGTAAATAAACAAAACCAAAGTTGTGGTTTTGAAAAAATTGATAAAATTGATAAACTTTTAGCTACACTGATGGAGAAAAAAAGAGAAAAATACCAGGAATTTAAAAAATGAGATAGCTTTACAGACCCTCAGATTTCAAAATAAAGGAATACTATATACAACTGTGTGTCAAAAATTGTGATGACTTAGATGAAATTTATAAATTCCTTAGAACCAGAATTTTACACAAAGATGCTTCAGGGACAGATGGTTTCATTGGTAAATTCTATGAACATTTGAGAAAACTAATATCAATCCTATTCAAACTCTTTCCAAAAATAGAGATGGAGAGAACAATTTTCAACTTATTTATTGAGTCCAGGATTATCTTAATATCAAATCCAAACAAGATGCAAGAAAGAAAATTACAGGCCAGTGTGCCCCATGACCATTGATGGACAAGTCCTAAAAAAAAAAGTTAGCAAATCTAATCCATCAATATATAAAAATGATAAGGCAATATGTAACAGTGGGAATTACCTCACAAATGTTACTTTGGTTCAGCTTTTAAAAAATCTATTGATGTACAATTTACCACATTAGGAGAATATAGGAGAAAATTATGTAATAATTTAAGTTGATGCAGAAGAGCACCCATTCATGATAAATACTATCAGAAAACTGGAGAGGGAAAGAAATTTTCTCAACCTGATCAAGGGCACCTATGAAATCTATGAAAAGCCTATAGCTATCACATACTTGATGCTGTATTGAAGGTTTTTTCCCCTCAGATTGGAAACATAGCCAGGATGTATGATCTCACTACTTCTATTCAAAATTGTTCTGGAGGTCATAGCCAATGCACTAAGATATGAAGTAGAAATAAATAGCATGCACATTAGAACAGAAGAGACAAAACTGTATTTATTTGTCTATGAAGAAAATAAACTGTATTTGTGTAGAAAATTCTAAAAAAGCTACATAAATTGAATATAATTAATAAGTGAGCTTAGCACATTCTCAGGATACAAATGAATATGCAAAAATTAATTGTCTTTTTCATATATGAGCAACAAACAATTAGAAGATGAAATATTTTAAAAGTCACTTTCAATAGCATGGAAGAAAACATAAAATACTTAGGAATAAATTTAATGCAGAGGGTGCAAGACCTCCTTGCTGAAAATAAAACAAAACAAAAAATTTGCAGAGAGAAACAAAAAGAAATCTAAATTAATGGGGAGATATACTACATTTGTAAACTGGAAGATTCAGTTTTGTTACAATTTCAGTTCTTTCAAAATTGATCATACAGATTTAGCACACTTCCAATGAAGTCTTAATGGTATTTTTATGTAGAACTAGGCAATATAAATCTAAATTTTATATGGACATGTAAAGGATCTAAATATGCCAAAAAAAAACCTAAAAAAACCCAGAAGTTGGAAGATTTACTCTACCTGATTTTAAGACCTACTATAAAGCTACACAAATGAAGACAGTGTGGTATTGGCAGGAGGACAGATAAATAGATCAATGGAAATGAATAGAGAGTCCAGAAATAGGTCCATACATGTACAGGCAATTGATTTCTGACAAAGTTGCCAGGTTAATTGAATGAGGAAAGGATAGTCTTTTCAACAAATTGTGTTGGATCAATTGGATACCCACATGAAAAAATTGAACTCTGATCTCTTCTTCACACAGTACACAAAAATTAATTCAAGGTAGTTCATAGGCCTGAACATAAAAGTGAAACCTACAAAACTTTTATTAAAAAAAATCTTTTGGCCTGGGGACAGGCGAAGTATTTTTGACATAACACAAAAAGCATTCACCAGGGATAAAAATAAATAAATCGGACTTTATCCAAATTCAAAATTTTTGTTTTTCAAAAATGTGGCTGACTGTTTTCCTCTCATCCTAGTATGCCTACCCCTTTGCAGTGTGATTTTGCCATTCCTCACATCCAGAGACAGAGCCTTTTTCTCAGTCCCTTGAATAAAGCCTGGTCTTGTGACTTGCTCAGACCAAGAGAATGTGGCAGAAGTGATGTTTGCAAGTACCAGAGCCAACTTCCACACATGTGCGTGAGGACATTTTGAACCTCCCAGCCCAGTCAACCCTCCAGCTGAATCAAGCCTTATGAATAATCCCGGACTAAACCAAAGAGGAGATGCTCAGACAAACCATGCAATTGTGAGAAGGAATAAATCATCATTGTTTTACGCCATGAACTTTTGGGGTGCTTTGTAATACAGCAAAGGCTAAATGAAAGAGAAGTTGCTACCTGCAGGTGGGTGCTGTATAACAAAAACCTTAAACATGTGCCAGTAGCTTAGGGACCAGATGGCAGATGGAGGCAGGAAGGATGTAGAAAGGAACAGATAATGGAGACTGAACGATCACGGAAAGTTCTGTCGGAGGCTGGAGAAAGACTCACGTTAGGTAATGGTGGAAAGACTGACAAATTTCATACCTGTAGCAATTTAGAAGCTAGGAATATATTTAATTAACTTGTGGGTGTGAACAAGGAGATTTCCAGACAGAATGTTGAAAGTATCAATGCCAGTGTTTAGCTATGCATAAGATACATGGAGTGATAAATGAACTGAGGAAGGAACTGCTTGGCTTTCAAGGAGAAATTAGGACATGTAATGGAAAATTAGGCTCAGTAATGGAAAAGAAAACTAACTTGGAAAAAAACTAACTTAGAAAATAAAAGTATTTCTTATTCTCAGTCTTTCCCAGCAAGGAGTCTTGAAATAGGAAATTGGGTAAAGATCAAACCATTGGTGTGGCTATAAGATAGTTTTTTAAGAGCTCAGGACAACTTAAAGTGGTGCCTAGAAGACCCTCTCACCTTGACAAAGGACGTTTAAGAACCGTGAGAGCCTTGTCCCCAAAGCAACCCAGCAATGGCCCAAAATACAGAGAAGACTCTCAAAATTACAGATGTAGCTTTGGGAGCATTGAATGAATTCCAGTCAAATTCATAGGAAAGCCATAATTTTTTAAAGAGTTGTATTAGAAAGAACACAACCAGCTTCACAGACATGTGGCTCTTCTGCTTCCTCATATTCATCATTTTGTCCCCTCCAACATGACTTCTGCAGCTGTTGCTGTAGAGAAACTGCTGTCTTGGTGGGTGACAGTCAATGCCCTCCTAATCGCACATTGAATGAACTTTTTTTTATTATTTCCTTGTTCTCGTTAACTTCTTGGGAGTATTTCACACTGTTGCTTGTTTCTCTTTTCTTGATGCTCTTCTCTCAGTCCAGCACTACACAACCTAGTTCTTTTGTTTCTCCAGTTAGTTCTTCTCTGACCCCCTTATGATTTCGCTTCCTCTTGCTCACTAAGTAAATCCAGTTCTTGGCCATCTTCTCTTCTTTCCGTATATTCATTTCCAGGCTAATATCATATATAATCCCCTAACCTAAACTATCATTTCTATATGGAAAGTTAAATCTACATCTTCACACCTTACCCTCATTCTAGAACTCTAGTCCTGCCATTTCAACTGCTTTTAGATCAGTAAGTCTGCCCTTGAAGCCCAACTCATTTAAAGGCAATAAACTTTACCATTGTATCTCCAAGAGCCTAGCACAGTGCCAAGCATAGTGTCTGATATATGATGGGTGTGAAATTTGGTGATTTATTGGATGTTATTGGTGGGTAGGTGGTAAGTACAAGGATGACCCATAACATTATTTTGGCTACTGCAGAGATGATGGTTGTTAACTGAGATAGGGAATGGAGAAAGAAGAGGATGTACAAGAGGAGGAAGAAGAAAAAGAATACTGCATACAATTTTAAGCATGTTGAGTTTGACATCCCAGCTGTATACAGATACCGGAGTAAACTTCCTAAAACACACTTTGATCATGACATGACTTCCTTGTTCAAAAACCTTCAAGAGTTCGTCACTGTTGACCAAATCTGTATCAGTCTATCCTGGAATTTAAGATCCTCCACAATCTGACCACTACTAGCTTTCCAAATTGATCTCACATCCTTCCCTTTGACCAAACATCTGCTATTCATCTCCTGGGCATGCATCAGACAGCCCCACCTACTGAGCCATTCCTTCCATCTGGAGTGTACTCCTTCTCCAGTCTACAGGTGAAAATCCCATCCATGCTTTAAGACTCAACTCAAATAGCATTTTATACAATTAGAATTGTTTTTCCGATTACCCAGACAGAAAGACCTATACCTCTGAGGACAGATCAATCTCATTATATGTACTGATCACATAACATTCCTTCTTAACTCGTGTTGTAGCTATTCACATATATGTTTTATTACACCTACGAGAGTTAAAGTGTTAAGAGGGTAGAGATTGTGTTTCACTTATATTTTCAATCCTTCCATGTTCCAAGCCCATCATATGACATATAATAATGCTTAATAAATTTTTATAAAATGAAACAATAGAATAGAGATGAATGAATAACTGAAGGCAAGAATGAATGAATGGATGAAGTAGTTGAGAATAACTCTTCTCCAGTTGCCTTTACATAATACCCTTCAGTAAATCCTTAATAACTATACCGAACGTGCCAACACTGAATGAAGTATGTGTTGAAGGAAGAGGCCAAGAAATCGGCTTGTCCAGAGGACTTTCAAAGTTTGGGTTAATTAATCCATAGCTTGGAGTTTGTGGCTGTTGGTCCCATGTGGAACTTCTGTGCCAATTAGTAGAATAGACAATAAAAATAGCCAAGTAAAATGTTTATACTTCTCCAGGTTCACTACATAATAAATTATTAATGCTTCCTGATACTACATTTTCCCTGAATCTATTTAAATGTGAATACATTGATGGAAGCAGAAAATACATTTATATTTCCATTGCTCCAATGTTATTTATAAAACTAACATTTATTACATATTTCTGATTGCAAAACAAATACGTGTTCATGCTAGAAAATTTGCACAAGAGAAGCACAGAGGTGAAGCACAAAGAGATGCCCGAAGGTGAAATTAAAAGCACCTATAAGCTTCCTTCCGTAGTACAAATCTGTTAATGTATTGGTATATATTCTTATGGGTTCTTTTTCCTAACTGTGGGATAATACCATCTTTAATCTGGTTTCTTTCGCTTAATATGCTTAGAGTATTTTCTATGTAATTAAGCATTCTTAACGGAACATAACTTTTGATGGTGGTACATCTTCTATCATATCGACATATCATGTCAGTTTGTTATTGTTGGACATTTAGCTAGTTTTGAACATTTCATAATTACACATGACTCTGTGATAAACAGCCCTGTAGCCAAAGCTTTAGCATCTCTCTCATTATATCAATAGTTTGGTAAATTCTAGCCATGGAATTACTGGGTCAAAGAGTGTGTACAGTCTTATGATTTTTAAACACATATTACCAGAAGGTTTTTTGTTTTGTTTTTTAAGAAATTTATACCCTCATCAACACTGTGAAAATTTCTGTTTACCCCTACTCTTTTCACCAGTTCTATAGGTAAAAAGTTATACTTCATTGTTTAATTTACATTTATCTGAGAATGTTTGTTCAATTTTCTTCTATCTTATAAAAGCCCCCCCCCCCACTTTTTTTTTTTGGCTCTGCCGCGTGGCTTGCAGAATCTCAGTTCCCCGACCGGGGATTGAACCTGGGCAACAGCAGTGAAAGTGCTGAGTCCTAACCACTGGACCGCCAGGGAATTCCCTTATGTAAGCCCTTTTAATTTCTTCTTTTTCCACTTGACAGTCTATATCCCTTGTATTTTTATTGTATTGATGTTTGTAAGAGCTATTTATGTATTAAAAATGTGAATCTTTTGTCATATATTACAATAACAATTTACCAGTTTTTGTATGCCTGTGAACTTTATTTATGTTGATTTTTTACATATAGAATGCTTCCATTCATGTTGTCAGAATATCATTATTTTCCTTTATGAATTCTGCCTTTACATATATACAGGTTAATGTGCTTTTGCTTATTCTTTTATTTCATTTTTAATATTTTAATCTTTCAGTCAATTCATAGTTTACACTGAAGATGTTGTGAGGTGGGATTATGACTTTATTTTCCCTCCAATAATTAGGTAACCCTCCTAGTACTATTATTGAATAATCACTTTCTTTGAACAATTTGAAACACTACGTTTATCATATATTGAATTCTTACACCATTTTCTGCTCTTGACTTTCTATTTTGTTTCATTTATCTGTTTATTCTGAGAGGACACTTTTCATTATTGTAGAATTATAATGTGTATGAACATTTACTAATGTAATTTCACCCTTCTTCTTTTTAGAAGATTTATTGGCTCTTCTTATCTATTTACTTTTCCAGATAAACTTTTTAAAGGATTTACTCAAGTCCCAAAAAAGTCCTTTTAGGATTTGATTGGTGTCTCAATAAGATTCTTAAATTAAATAATGGTGAACTGACAACTTGTAAAATCCTATCTACCCAATGAGAAACATGATTTTATTCCAACTATTCTTCCGTCAGTTAAGTTTTCTTTATGCATCAAGCAATTTTCTTATTACATTTATGTATAGGAATCTCATTTTATTGTTGATATCATGGATGGAATTTTAATTCATTATATTTTCTAACAGAATATTGCTGACATATTGTCTATTTATTTTGTAACTGGCCAATTTGGTGAACTCTCCTGTAAGACATAAGGCGCTTACTTCTCGGCATTCTTAAGTATTATATATCATCTACAAATATTTGTCTATTGGTTTTGCTATTCTTTTTCTCCTGATTTTTAGGAGTCCTTTTTTATTCTAGATATTGATCTTTTGGATTTTGAATATATACGTATCTTCTCCCAGTTGTCACCCAGCAATTAACTGCATGCACGGTGTACTTCACTTAACAGAATTCTTTGATTTTGATACAAAGTCATCAAAATTTCACCTTAAAGTTTGTGGTTTGGGCGTCCCATTTAAGGTGCTCTTCCCCACCCTTAGGTAAAATTTACTCCAAGCTGTACTTTATTAACTTTATAGTTTCGCATTTCACATTTTGATCTTTAATCCATTTGGAATATATTTTTGCAAACAGCATGAGGTAGGATTCCTCCATATTGTAAACCAGTTTTCTAACACCGTTCATTGATTAAATAATCCATCCTTTCGACATCAGTTTGTGGTATCACCTCTTTGATAAATGAAAAACATGTATAAAAGAGTAAAATTTTGAGCTCTTTATTTTCTATTTATATCTATTTGCCTTCATATCTGATAAAGTAATTTCCCTCATGACCCTTTATATTTTTCAAAATTTAGCTATTCAAGAACTTTCATTCTTCCATATAATTTTTTAAATGTTTGTTGAGCTTCTAAAAAAAGTCCTGCTGGAATTTTAATGGCCTTGCATTGAGTATATAGACTGATTTGGTCAGATTAAAATCTTTATATCATGGAATGCTGTCTCATCCATGAGTGTGTTATCTTTCTATTTTATTGAAATCTTCCGTTATATCCTGTGAGTTGTAAATTTTTCTCTCTAAAAGTTGTGTGCATTCTAGATACTTTATGAAATTTGTTGTTGACTATGAATGATACCTTATTTTCTAATTTATTTTCAGATTCATTATTGGTGTCATAGAGGAATATTGTAACTCTGGCTGAATTCTCTTGTTAGTTCTAACAGCTCCTATTAGGTTTTCGATATAGATGATCACATCAAAGGAAAAGAATAGCAGTTTTAATTTTTCCCTTCCTAATCTTCCACCTTTTACATTCAGTGCTATGTTAAAAGTAGTAGTAATGAAGAAAATGCTTGTTTTCTTCCTAGTCTTAAAGGGAATATGTTCCTACGAATCTCCATTGAGTTTGATGTTTGCTTTAGGGTTTTGGCATAAAGTCTTTATCAAGTTAAGGAAGTTCCTTTTATTATCAATCCTCTAAGAGGCTTTTTAAAAAATAATAAATATTTTAATTTAACCTTATAAAGTACTTTCTCTGCATCTAATTTTAATGTGGTAAGTTATGTTGATAGACTTTCTGGTGTTAAATCACCCTTACGTCTTGGGATGAACTCTGTTGATTAGGATGCACACTTGTGGGTTTAGGTAGCTAATATTTTCTTTAGAATTTGTGCATCTGTGCTTATATGTAAAATTGTTTATACTTTTTTTCTTTCTTTCCTTTGACCATCCCGCTCTTAACTTTGTTGGCATTATCTAGAATTTTAATTCTGGATCGTAACGGATATATGGTAAATCTATTTCAGTCAGTCCTTCATTTATATTACACTATCTTCCTGAACTTTTTTTTTCTTGCTGGACTATTTTCTCTAAGAGAGCTTCCAAAAAGATATTTGTAGCAAAACGCTTTATGCATAAAAATATCTTTATTACATGTTTATACTTTAATGATGGTTTCTGTAGATATAAAATTCTAAGCTTCAAAATAATTTTAACGTTTTGAAACTATTTCTCCTTTGCCATCTGCCTCTGGTGCTACAATTAAGAAGTCTGATGTCAAACTGATTCTTGTTCCCCTGTAGGTGATCTGCTTCTTTGTTCTGGAAGCTTTTGTAAATAACCCTTTGGTTTTGATGTTTTAAAATTTTATAATTTAAGATGTGGGTGCTTAGTGTGGGGTGTTTTTATATTTACTCTGCACTTCTTTTTAATCTGAAGTTATATTTTTTGAAATATGGAAAATTCACAGTCATTTAATTATTTCCTCTCACTTTTTTTTTTCCTCTTCTTCTGGCATTTCTAAGTATCTTTTATATATAATTTTTTGTTTTCTTAATACATTCTTGGTGTCTTCTAGGAGAGTTATTTAATACAATCTCCTTAAAATGATAACCATTTTGCTATTCACGATATCAATTGAACTCTTTCCATTTTATTTTTCATACCTAATATGTCTAGATAATTTTCCTTTATGACTTCTTCCTCCTCGGCGTTGAATAGTCTCTCTTTCATGTTCCTCTTTTGTGTTGTGAACGGCCTCCCTTATCCCACTGATGATAATTAACGCCTTTAAGTTTATGCTCTGTCCCACCACTTTCTCTTTGGTTTAACTGGTTGGAGCTGCTGTGCTCCTTTTTGTAAAGGTTGTGAAGATGGCATGTTATTGTCATCTAGCCACCTCCCAGCCTCCTGAAGGCTCTGATTCAACCACCTTGGTTTGTGATTAAAGCTCAGGTCCCAGCCTGTGCCCTTCCTGCTGAGAAAATGCTTCAGCTCTGTGTTGTCTCTATCTCTGCCCCGCTCAGCCTTTTCAGGAACTGTAATCACCTAGCTGCTGAGATGGGGATGAGTATGGGGCAAGAACGCTCAGGGACAAACCTTAGTTGTTTCTGGTTTTCAGCTTTATTGAGGTGTAACTGACAAATACAGATTGTATATATTTAAGGTATACAACATGATGTTTTGATATATATATACAGTGTGAGATGATTACCACAGTCAAGTTAATTAACACATCCATCACCTCACATAGTTTGGATTTTGGGCTCTGGGTGTGTGGGGAGAACACTTAGGATCAACCCTCTTAGCAGATTTCAACGGAATATTATTCAGCCTTAGAAAAGAAGGAAATCCTTCCATTTGCTACAACATGGATGAACCTGGAGACATTATGTTAAACAAAGTAAGCCAGATGCAGAAGGACAAATACTGCATGATCGCACTTATGTGTGGAATCTACAAAAATCAAATTCAAAAGCAGAGAGTAGAATGGTGTTTGGCAGCGACTGGGAAGCAGGGAAACAGGGAAATGTTGGTTAAAGAGTACAAAAGTTCAGTCATTCAGGATGAATCAGTTTTGGAGATCTAATTCTAATGTACAACAAGCCCTAGTTGTTAGCTGCACTCCACTCCTGACAGGTAGATGCACTACCTTGATTTTAATCTCTCCCCTCTTGGCTGGAGCTGGTGCTTGACTGATGCTGCTATATTTGTTGTTAAATATGACATCATATGTGACATTCTGCCTTGCAGAAGTGAAGAGACTAATGCTGGAGAGAAAAAAATAGAGAGAGAGAAGCTAAAAAAACCCTTTCCCTAATCCTACCTGTGGTACCCAGCTCTCTTTTCATGTTAATTGCTTATTCTCATACTACCACGACCCAATTACATACTGTTGCCCAGAAGGGTTTTTTGGTTTGCTTTGTTTCTGTCCTTGTTTGTTTGTTTTTAATGTTAACTATCTTGATTCATGAATCTCCTCCTAGCTTCTATGGCATATGCATTCACAAGGGGAGGCCAGAAACACTTCCTAGTGCTGTTATCCTGTCTGCTGTGATTTTTATATGTTGGTCTTTTACCTAGTGTTCATGGCGAATCTTGATTATTTGTAGATTAGATGTTCTATGTGGAGAATTATGTCTATGTAGAAATAACGTCAGTGATGTATCTCCCTTTGCAATTATTAAACTCTTTTTTTCTTGTCCTATTGTATTTGTTAGATTCTCTAATAGAATATTAAGAGTAAAACTGATATTGAGAATTATTGTCTTGCTCTTGACGTTAATATAAATAATATTTGCTTTAGGTTTGGGATAGATGTCTTTTATCAGCTTAAGAAAGTTTCCTTCTATCCTTAGTTTTAAAACTTGGAGAGTTTTTAGTTTTTGTTTAAATCATAAATGTTGTTGAGTGCTTTTTCTGCATTTATTGCTAAGATCATATGGTTTGCCTTCTTTTTTCTCCTTCTTTCCTTTTGTTTTTCTCATTTCCTTTTTTTGATTTTCTTTCTTTAATCTGTTGATTTATGTGGCAGGAATACATAAGTGGATTTTCTAATATTGAATCATCCTTATGTTCTTGGAATAATATATACTTGGATTTGACTTGCTAATAGTTCAGAATTTTTGTATCTGTGCTCATAAATGAGATTGTGTTATATGTTCTTTTCTTCTTTTATTTTTGCCCAGTTTGGGTCAATTTTATATTAATCTTAAAAGATGAGTTGGATTACCTTCCCCGATGAAACTATTTATTGGGTTTTTGGCCAACCCAATATGTAAGATAGGGAATACCTATTCCTTCAAACTAGAAAAACTAGGCAGTAAAACTATTAAGACTGGTAATATTTTGTGAGGTGGAAGAAATAGTTTACTGGTTAAACTACTTTAAAAGATATTAACAGGTTTTTAAAAAATTTCTTCTTGAGATAATTTTGAGAATTTAGATTTTTCTAGAAAATTTTCATTTCATCTGTTTCACCGTTTATTGGTTAAAGTCGTTCATAATGTTCTCATGATTTTTAAAATCTCTATTATATATGTAGTTATGCCCTGTTTATACATTACTAACCTTTCTTTTTTTTTTTTTTAAGGATTTTGTATTTTATTTTATTTATGTATTTATTCATTTATTTATTTGGCTGCGTTGGGTCTTCATTGCTGCACACGGACTTTCTCTAGTTCTGGCGAGCAGGGGCCACTCTTCGTTGCGATGCGCGGGCCCCCCATTGCAGTGGCCTCTCTTGCTGTGGAGCACGGGCTCTAGGCGTGCGGGCCTCAGCAGCTGTGGCACACAGGCTCAGCAGTTGTGGCTCGTGGGCTACAGAGCACAGGCTCAGCAGTTGTGGCACACGGGCCCAGCCGCTCCGCGGCATGTGGGATCCTCCCGGACCAGGGCCCGAACCTGTGTCTCCTGCACCGGCAGGCGGACTCCCAACCACTGCGCCACCAGCGAAGTCCCTAACCTTTCTTTATAACTTTTTTCTTGGCCATTATATATTCTCTTCCTCTAGCCCCAACTCCTTTCTGACTCAGAGTTATAATTTTTATATATAACCTTTTAGTACTTATTCTTTTAAATATGTATACCTATTCATCTTCTAATAAAAACTCTTCAGGAATCCTTAGCCAAAAGTTTTTAGATTGCTGGAGTTATCCACTCTGCACACCTTCCCCACTCTCTCCTTTATTATTGACTGTCTGCGATTTTAGTTTCACCTTTAAAAAATACTAAAAATTAATTATGTTAAGTCAACTGTTTTATTAAATTTATAAACATACTTCATCAATTTCTGGGCTCACCACTGTTCCTTATAACTCACTTCATTTCTCTAGGGTCACTTGTCACTCTTTGGTGGTTCCTTCAGCATGGGTTGAGAGATGAGAACAGTTTGAGTGTCTGTATGACTGGAAATGTCTTATTTCCTCCTCACTTTTCTCTGGAAGCTTTCTACTCTTTTTTTTTTTTTTTCTCCTTTTGGATCTCTGGGATAGAGATTTGGAGTGATCGTCATTCATGGTTCATGACCACTAAGTACTGTATATTTTTGTCTGTCTGTCTATCTATCTATCTATCTATCTATCTATCTATCTATCTATCTATCTATCTATCTGTTTTTTCCATCTCTATAAAGATAAATATCAGTATATATCAATATAAGTTCAGAAACAGATATATAGATATAGTTTATATAGATATATAGTATTTAATATCTAACATTTGAGGAATCTTTAAGAATGAAAAACTAAATTATTACAAAAAACATACATCTTTTAATGGGCTCTTTTCCTATCCCATCCCTCCATCTCCCTCCCTCCCAGAAATAATCCCTAATATGAATTTTGTGTTTACTTTTCCCTTGCTTTAATACATGTTTTGTCATCTATTTATCTAGGCCTTTACAACATATTATTTGATGTAGCTTGATTTTAAATTTTATAAAAAGGGTATCTTACTAGATACAGTTCTCTGGAACTTGTTTTTTTCATGTAATATTTTAAGATTCATCCAGGCCATTGTATGTGGTTGTAGTTTTTTCATTTTCTTTGCTATGAAATATTCCATGGTATAAATTTACACAATTTAACTTTCCCCTGTCAATGGACATTTAGGATGCTTTAATTTTTTGATATTATGAATAGTGCTGCTATGACATTTTTGTACAAATTCTTGAGACACATATACTAAAGTTTTTTCTTGGATATATATCTGGGGGTAGAATTGCTGAGTTGCAGAGTATAAGGATGTTCAATTTTACACGATAATGTCAAATTGATTTTTAAAATAACTATCAATTTACACTCCCCAAAATTACACATGGGGATGCCATTGATACTCTTGCCAAAACTCAATATAATCAGATTTCTTTAATTTTTAAAGATCAGATTAGTAAAAAATGGCATCTCAGTTTGTCTTAATTTGCATTTCCCTGATAACTAGTGGGGTTGGACATCTCTTTACTTTTTTTACTAGCCATATGATTTCCTTTTTGATGGAATTCAGAAAATCTTTTTCCCCCTAGTGAGTTGTTTGTTTGTTTCTTATTAACTTGTAGAACTTTAAAAATATATTCTCAGTTGGAATATTTTGTTGGTTGTATTTTCTACCAGATCATAGTTTGATTTTTCACTTTTTTGAAGTCTCTTTTTCTGAGCAGAAGTTTTAACAATCTTAATGTAGTTGAATCTATCAATCTTTTCTTTTTAAAGTTGATGCTTTTAGTGTATTATTTAAGAAATCCTACGCTACCACAAGGCCAGAAAGACATTCATCTACACTTTTTTTCTAAAAGTTTTAAAGGTTCACTTTTGACATTTATATTCTTAGAAATTTTATTTTTGGACTCTCCAGTTTTGCTGGTTTTATTTTCTTTATTTTGCTCAGTATTGGTGCATACTTATAATCCAGGGACCCATGTCTTTCTTCATTGCTGGAAAACTCTCAGCAATTGTTTCTTTGAATATTGCTTCTCCATCTATACCTCTAATTTCTCCTTACAGAGCTCCTAGTTAATGGAAGTTGAGAATTCTCAATATATTATCTATCTTTCAACAGTTCTTTCTTTCTTAAAATTTCTCTATTTCTCTATGTGTATTTGGAGAAAACATTTTTGTACTTTATTCTAATTCACTGAGTCTTCATTTAACTATATCTAGTCAAGAGATTATCCCATTATTGAATTTATTTGACAACTGTATTTTTCAACTTAATGATTTCATTTTTAAAAAATATACACTTACATTTCATAATTTTATTCTTATTTGTAGATATTGTTTCTTCATTTATCTCTTTGAAAACCCTAAACATACTTACTTTGCAGTCTATTTCAGATTTTTCTGTTATTTATTTCTATCTGTTGTGAATTCATATTCTGATAGTTAATTTTGTTGACTTTTTTCCTATATTTTGTGGACTTTTTTGGAATTTATATATTTAGGCTCATCTTGAATGGGTGGATATTTCGCTCATTCTTTTTCTTTGGGCTTATTCTCCATTTAGTGGCCTTGAAATAATTGTCCCTAGGCCATCCAGAACCATGTCTTATATTGGAGGCCTAGAACTCCTGCTCTGCAGTGAAATTGGAGATGTCAGCCTGGCTTGGTTCTTTTCTTTGTCTTAAAGCTCTGCTTTATCTTACCTTCCTTAGCCCAGGAAACATTTGGCAACAGCAGTTAGGAGGCATGAAAGTCAACCCAAAAGTATATTTTATTTTATATTTCCTTAATTGTTAAAGTCAGAAGTGAAATATTATCACTTGTCTTCTCCCACTTTAGATGAGGAATTTAGCATATAAATTCCTCCTTCTCTTTTACTTCTTGGTTTTGCTGATATGATTTGGGAATTTAGATCAGGATTATTGCTCTCAATTTATTATTTTTAAATAGCCAGTTCCCTCTTAAATGGGAATGCTCCAATGTAATACAATAGGAACACCCATGATTTTCTATACCTCCGTAAGTGGAGCATTGGTAATCATGAAGAAAATAATTTTTGGGACGACTGCCAATTTTCTTCTATCTAAGTGACAATTTCAAAAGAAATGAAAACAAAAGTAGCATAACAAAAATAGGCATTCTTTGTAGGTCATTCTAACAGTTAACTTCTTTTTTCAGAGCAGCTTTTAGCTTATATCCTTACTGTAAATAGATTACCCAGTAAGGATTGGAAAAACTCCATTAGCCTTTCACCATATTTTACTTGGCAACATTCAAGAGAGTTAACTACCTATCTTTCTAAAAATCACTGTTCTCTCTTAGTCTTTTTTTTTTAAATTTTATTTATTTTTTTATACACCAGGTTCTTATTAGTTATCTATTTTGTACATATTAGTGTATATATGTCAATCCCAATCTTCCAATTCATCACACCACCACCAACCCCATCACTTTCCTCCCTTGGTGTCCATACGTTTGTTCTCTATGTCTGTGTCTCTATTTCTGCCTTGCAAACAGGTCCTCTGTACCATTTTTCTAGATTCCACATATATGTGTTAATATACGATATTTGTTTTTCTCTTTCTGACTTACTTCACTCTGTATGACAGTCTCTCAGTCCATCCACGTCTCTACAAATGACCCAATTTTGTTCCTTTTTATGGCTGAGTAATATTCCATTGTATATATGTACCATGTCCTCTTTATCCATTCGTCTGTTGATGGGCATTTAGGTTGCTTCCATGACCTGGCTATTGTAAATACTGCTGCAATGAACATTGGGGTGCATGTGTCTTTTTGAATTATGGTTTTCTCAGGGTACATGCCCTGTAGTGGGATTGCTGGGTCATATGGTAATTCTATTTTTAGTTTTTTAAGGAACCTCCATACTGTTCTCCATATTGGTTGTATCAATTTACATTCCCACCAGCAGTGCAAGAGGGTTCCCTTTTCTCCACACCCTCTCCAGCATTTGTTGTTTGTAGATTTTCTGATGACGCCCATTCTAACTGATGTGAGGTGATACCTCATTGTAGTTTTGATTTGCATTTCTCTAATAATTAGTGATGTTGAGCAGCTCTTCATGTGCCTCTGGGCCATCTGTATGTCTTCTTTGGAGAAATGTCTATTTAGGTCTTCTGCCCATTTCTTGATTGGGTTGTTTGTTTTTTTAATATTGAGCTGCATGAGCTGTTTATATATTTTGGAGATTAATTCTTTGTCCGTTGATTCCTTTGCAAATGTTTTCTCCCATTCTGAGGGCTGTCTTTTCATCTTGTTTATGGTTTCCTTTGCTGTGCAAAAGCTTTTAAGTTTCATTAGGTCCCATTTGTTTATTTTTGTTTTTATTTCCATTACTCTAGGAGGTGGGTCAAAAAAAATCTTACTGTGATTTATGTCAAAGAGTGTTCTTCCTATGTTTTCCTCTGAGTTTTATAGTACCCGGTCTTACATTTAGGTCTTTAATCCATTTTGAGTTTATTTTTGTGTATGGTGTTAGGGATTGTTCTAATTGCATTCTTTTACATGTAGCTGTCCAGTTTTCCCAACACCACATATTGAAGAGACTGTCTTTTCTCCATTGTGTGTTCTTGCCTCCTTTGTCATAGATTAGTTGCCCACAGTTGCGTGGGTTTATCTCTGGGCTTTCTATCCTGTTCCATTGATCTATATTTCTGTTTTTGTGCCAGTACCATATTGTCTTGATTACTGTAGCTTTCTTTCCATACGAATTGTAAAAATTTTTGTTCTAATTCTGTGGAGAATGCCATTGGTAGTTTGATAGGGATTGCATTGAATCTGTAGATTGCTTCAAGTAGTACAGTCATTTTCACAATATTGATTCTTCCAATCCAAGAACATGGTATGTCTCTCCATCTGTTTGTGTCATCTTTGATTTCTTTCATCAGTGTCTTATAGTTTTCTGAGTACAGGTCTTTTACCTCCTTAGGTAGGTTTATTCTTAGGTATTTTATTCTTTTTGTTGCAGTGCTGAATGGGATTGTTTCATTAATTTCTCTTTCTAATCTTTTGTTGTTAGTGTATAGGAATGCAAGAGATTTCTGTGCATTAATTTTGTATCCTGCAACTTTACCAAATTCATTGATTAGCTCTAGTAGTTTTATGGGGGCATCTTTAAGATTATCTATGTATAGTATCATGTCATCTGCAAACAGTGAAAGTTTTACTTCTTCTTTTCCAATTTGTATTCCTTTTATTTCTTTTTCTTCTCTGATTGCTATGGCTAGGACTTCCAAAACTGTGTTGAATAATAGTGGTCAGAGTGGACATCCTTGTCTTGTTCCTGATCTTAGAGGAAATGCTTTCAGTTTTTCACCATTGAGAATGATGTTTGCTGTGGGTTTGTCATATATGGCCTTTATTATGTTGAGGTAGGTTCCCTCTATGCCCACTTTCTGGAGAGTTTTTATCATAAATGGGTATTGAATTTTGTCAAAAGCTTTTTCTGCATCTATTGAGATGATCACATGGTTTTTATTCTTCAATTTGTTGATATGATGTATCACATTGATTGATTTGTGTATATTGAAGAATCCTTGAATCCCTGGGATAAATCCCACTTGATCATGGTGTATGATCCTTTTAATGTGTTGTTGGATTCTGTTTGCTAGTATTTTGTTGGGGATTTTTGCATCTATATTCATCAGTGATATTGGTCTGTAATTTTCTTTTTTGTAGTATCTTTGTCTGGTTTTGGTATCAGGGTGATGGTGGCCTCATAGAATGAGTTTGGGAGTGTTCCTTCCTCTGCAATTTTTTGGAAGAGTTTGAGAAGGATGGGTGTTAGCTCTTCTCTAAATGTTTGATAGAATTCACCTGTGAAGCCATCTGATCCTGGACTTTTGTTTGTTGGAAGATGTTTAATCACAGTTTCAGTTTCATTACTTGTGATTGGTCTGTTCATATTTTCTATTTCTTCCTGGTTCAGTCTTGGAAGGTTATACCTTTCTAAGAATTTGTTCTTTTTCTTCCAGGTTGTCCATTTTATTGGCATAGAGTTGCTTGTAGTAGTCTCTTATGATGCTTTGTATTTCTGCGGTGTCTGTTGTAACTTTTTTTTTTTTTTTAAACTTTGGGTTTATTTAATTTAATTTATTTATTTATTTATTTATGGCTGTGTTGGGTCTTCGTTTCTGTGCGAGGGCTTTCTCTAGTTGTGGCAAATGGGGGCCACTCTTCATCGTGGTGTGCGGGCCTCTCACCATCGCGGCCTCTCTTGTTGCGGAGCACAGGCTCCAGACGCGCAGGCTCAGTAATTGTGGCTCACGGGCCTAGTTGCTCCACGGCATGTGGGATCTTCCCAGACCAGGTCTCGAACCCGTGTCCCCTGCATTGGCAGGCAGATTCTCAACCACTGCGCCACCAGGGAAGCTCCCTGTAACTTCTCCTTTTGCATTTCTAATTTTATTCATTTGAGTCCTCTCCCTCTTTTTCTTGATGAGTCTGGCTAAAGGTTTATCAATTTTGTTTATCTTCTCAAAGAACCAGCTTTTAGTTGAATTGATCTTTGCTATTGTTTTCTTTGTTTCTATTTCATTTATTTCTGCTCTGATCTTTATGATTTCTTTCCTTCTGCTAACTTTGGGTTTTGTTTGTTCTTCTTTCTCTAGTTCCTTTAGGTGTAAGGTTAGATTGCTTATTTGAGATTTTTCTTGTTTCTTAAGGTGGGATTGTATTCCTGCAAACTTCCCTCTTAGAACTGCTTCTGCTGCCTCCCATAGGTTTTGGATTGTCGTGTTCTCATTGTTATTTGTCTCTTGGTATTTTTTTATTTCCTCTTTGATTTCTTCAGTGATCTCTTGGTTATTTAGTAAGTATTGTTTAGCCTCCATGTGTCTGTGTTTTTTTTTGCTTTTTCCCCTGTAATTGATTTCTAATCTCATAGCATTGTGGTCGGAAAAGATGCTTGATATGATTTCAGTTTTCTTAAATTTACCAAGGCTTGATTTGTAATGCAAGATGTGATCTGTCTTGGAGAATGTTCTGTGTGCACTTGAGAAGAAAGTGTAATCTGCTGTTTTCGAATGGAATGTCCTATAAATTTAATATCAATTAAATCTGTCTGGTCTATTGTGTCATATAAAGCTTGTGTTTCCTTATTAATTTTCTGTCTGGATGATCTGTCCATTGGTGTAAGTGAGGTGTTAAAGTCCCCCTCTATTATTGTGTTATTGTTGATTTCCTCTTTTACGGCTGTGAGAATTTGCCTTATATATGGAGGTGCTCCTATGTTGGGTGCATATATATTTATAATTGTTATATCTTCTTCTTGGATTGATCCCTTGATCATTATGTAGTGTCCTTCCTTGTCTCTTGTAATATTCTTTATTTTAAAGTCTATTTTATCTGAAATGAGTATTGCTACTCCAGCTTTCTTTTGATTTCCATTTGCATGGAATATCTTCTTCTATCCCCTCACCTTCAGTCTGTTTGTGTCCGTAGCTCTGAAGTGGGTCTCTTGTAGACAACATATATATGGGTCTCATTTTTGTATACATTCAGCAAGCCTGTGTCTTTTGGTTGGAGCATTTAATCCATTCACATTTAAGGTAATTATCGATATGTATGTTCCTATTACCATTTTCTTAATTGTTTTGTGTTTGTTTTTGTAGGTCCTTTTCTTCTCTTGTGTTTCCCACTTAGAGGAGTTCCTTTAGCATTTGTTGTAGAGCTGGCATGATGGTGCTGAATTTTCTTAGCTTTTGCTTGTCTGTAAAGCTTTTGATTTCTCTGTCAAATCTGAATGAGATCCTTGCTGGGTAGAGTAATATTGGTTGTAGGTTCTTCCCTTTCATGACTTTAAATATATCATGCCACTCCCTTCTGGCTTGTAGAGTTTCTGCTGAGAAATCAGCTCTTAACCTTATGGGAGTTCCCTTGTATGTTATTTGTCATTTTTTCCCTTGTTGCTTTTAGTAATTTTTCTTTGTCTTTAATTTTTGTCAGTTTGATTGCTATGTGTCTCAACGTGTTTCTCCTTGCATTTATTCTGCCTGGGACTCTCTGCGCTTCCTGGACTTGGGTGGCTATTTCCTTTCCCATGTTAGGGAAGTTTTCGACTATAATCTCTTCAGATATTTTCTCGGGTTCTTTCTCTCTCTCTTCTCCTTCTGGGGCCCCTATAATGCAAATGTTGGCGCAGTTAATGTTGTCCCAGAGGTCCCTTAGGCTGTCTTCATTTCTTTTCATTCTTTTTCCCTTATTCTGTTCCACGGCAGTGAATTCCACCATTTTGTCTTCCAGGTCACTTGTCCGTTCTGCCTCAGTTATTCTGCTGTTGATTCCTTCTAGTGTATTTTTCATTTCAGTTATTGTATTGTTCATCTCTTGTTTGTTTCTTCTTTAATTCTTCTAGGTGTTTGTTCTTTAATTCTTCTAGGTCATTGTTAAACATTTCTTGCACCTTCTTGATCTTTGCCTCCATTCTTTTTCCGAGGTCCTGGATCATCTTACCTATCATTATTCTGAATTCTTTTTCTGGAAGGTTGCCTAGCTCCACTTCATTTAGTTGTTTTTCTGGGGTTTCATCTTGTTCCCTCATCTGGTACATAGCCCTCTGCCTTTTCATCTTGTCTATCTTTCTGTGAATGTGGTTTTTGTTCCACAGGCTGCAGGATTGTAGTTCTTCTTGCTTCTGCTGTATGCCCTCTGGTGGATGAGGCTATCTAAGAGGCTTGTGCAAGTTTCCTGATGGGAGGGACTGGTGGTGGGTAGAGCTGGGTGTTGCTCTGGTGGGCAGAGCTCAGTAAAACTTTAATCTGCTTGTCTGCTGATGGGTGGGGCTGAGTTCCCTCCCTGTTGGTTGTTTGGCCTGAGGCAACCCAGCACTGGAGCATAGGGGCTCTTTGTTGGGGGTAATGGTGGAGTCTGGGAGGGCTCATGCCAAGGAGTACTTCCCAGAACTTCTGCTGCCAGTGTCCTTGTCCCTGTGGTGAGCCACAGCCGCCCCCCGCCTCTGCAGGAGACCCTCCAACACTAGCAGGTAGTTCTGGTTTAGTCTACTATGGGGTCACTGCTCCTTACCCCTGGGTCCTGATGGGCACACCACTTTATGTGTGCCCTCCAAGAGTGGAGTCTCTTTTTCCCCCAGTCCTGTCAAAGTCCTGCAATCAAATCCCACTAGCCTTCAAAGTCTGATTCTCTAAGAATTCCTCCTCCCGTTTTCAGACCCCCAGGTTGGGAAGCCTGACGTGGGGCTCAGAACCTTCACTCCAGTGGGTGGACTTCTGTGGTATAAGTGTTCTCCAATTTGTGAGTCACCCACCCAGCAGTTATAGGATTTGATTTTATTGTGATTACGCCCCTCCTACCATCTCATTGCAGCTTCTCCTTTGTCTTTGGATGTGGGGTGTCTTTTTTGGTGAGTTCCAGTGTCTTCCTGTCAATGATTGTTCAGCAGTTAGTTGTGATTCCAATGCTCTTGCAGGAGGGAGTGAGCGCATGTCCTGCTACTCTGCCATCTTGAAGCAATTTCTCCTCTCTCTTCGTTTTGATGAAACCAAACTCCTGGTTTTCCTCCTGTTTTCCTGGCTGCTCCTCTGTAGTCTGACTAATAAATATTGGAGTTCCCAGGGCTTGTTCCTGAATCTCCATTTCTTCTAGTACTCTCTCCTTATGAAATCTTATTCAGTCCCATAGCTTTAAATAATGTACAGTGAGGATTCTCAAAGCTAATCCTCAGCTCTGAATCCTCTTTTAAGCTCCAAACTCATAGGTCTAATTGCCTACTTGACATCATATCCACTTGATATGGACATGTAATAGACAACTCAAACAAACCATGAACTGTTGCCCACCAAACTGTCCCTTCTCAATTATTCCCTTACCTTACCTCAGTAAATGATTCTACCAGCCAGTTGCTAAGCTACAAGTCTACGAATATTTCCTCCCTTTTCCTTAACTCCAATGTCCAATCCATCCACTTTTCTCCATTCCCACTGCCACCACTGAAGTCTCAGCCACCATCACCTCTTGCCTTTACCACAGCATATTCTCACTGGTTTTCAGGATTTCGTGCCTGCTTCACTCCAGTCTCTTCTTCAAATGGCAGACAAAGTGATCTTTTAGAATATGAATCACATCATGTGGCTTAAGACCCATCATCACTTCCCAGTGCCTTTAGAAAAAAGCACGTAACATAGCTCCTCTTAACATGGCTTATTTCACCAACTTCATCTTATTCCATTCTCCCCCAGTTTTTTTCTAGTTCTTAAACGTGGCAGATTTTTTCTGCCTGAGATCCTTTGTATTTGCTGTTCCCTCTGCCTGGGAGGTTCTTTCCCTGGCTCTTTGCAAGGTCTTGACTCAACTATACCATTGTCAAAGATGTTTTCTCTGACCACACTATGTAAAGTATCCCCCAGATTGTTCTGTAAATATTTTCCTTTTTCCCTTCATAATATTGTATGACATTATCTTATTTATTTACTGTTTGTCTCCACCCGTTAGAATATAAGTTCCTCAGGGTGGAGAGTTTGTGTTGTTCATTGACATATTCTCATAACCTAGAACTAGGGTGACAGTTAATTTATTTTCCAACCTGGGACACTTGTTTTGCGCTAAAATACTAAGATGGATTGGATACAGGGATAACAGGTGTAAACATGGATTACCCGAGGCGAACTGTGAATGTGTGGTCAGTCTGGCAAGAGCATTAGCTGACACCTAGATGGCCCTCAATGATGAACAAACGATTACAGAATAACATAGTGCTAAGTGAAAGAAGCTGGTATGAAAAGGTTCACTACTGTATTATTTCACTGATATGATAGTCTAGAAAAAACAAAAGTAGAGAGAGGGTAAGCACATGAGTGGTTGCCAGTGACTTGGGGAAGGGGGAAGGTTGAATAGGCAAAGCACGGGGGGAGATTCTTTAGGATGTGAAACTGTGCGACGTGATACTGTAATGGTGAACATGTGGCAGTATGCATTTGTTAAAACCCATAGAGCTTTACAGAACAAACAGTGAACCTTAATGTATGCAAATTTAGAAAAATTACTTAGGAGGTCAAGGTGTCCTAGGATCGAATGCAAGTTAGGACAGAAGGGTCTAACTGTATTATAAATGTATAAAATAACCTCACTGAGGGAAGTTGGGTGGGGAGGTGCTGACCTAAGTAACTTTGGAAGAGAGTAGGGACCGTAAGACTAAGGAACAGCACATAAGCACCGTCATCTGTTTGGTAAAGTTGTTTCCCACAAGGGTATGGGTTAGTAATTCTGAAACCACTATGCATTGTACACTAGAATTGAACAGTTAAGTGAATGACCGGCAGGTAGTGTGATCCAGGTTCTCACTGTTGGAAGGTTCAGATAAGCGAGGAAGGAGAAGAGACTAGAATGAGCCATGTGGTACTGAATTCGAGTTGGAGACATCAGTACAAACTCATGTTAGTTCATATAGGTAGGAGTGGGTGTCTATAAAGATAGAAATATTTATAGCTATATGTATATCCATGGATTAGTGTGCACATGTATATTTCCTTGCTCTATAAGCAATGAACACATTCGGCACACAGACCATGGTATCTAATACCTTCTCAAACAAGAAGAATCAGAGCTCTTTGGAGAAATGGCTGATTCTAGGACTTAGGCGGGGAATATGTAGCCTGAAGTATGTAGTAGTGCCAGTAAATAATGAAATACACACACACACACACACACACACACAAAAGGATAAGGACATGTCAGAGGAACACAGCAGCCAACCTGAAAGGGTTCTCTTGGGCCAAAACTGGAACAATCTGAGCAACAAAATAAATAACATAGTATTAGATTATAACGTAAAGCATAAGATAAATATTCATGCGTTCATACGGATATAAATAAATGATTGAATAAATTAATAAATGGAGTAGAAGAGACAATTCTCTCGTGCAAAAGATTTACAAATAATTTATGTAGAAATTCACCGCTCGAGGAGGTGGAACATAGCTCCTCAGTCCTTAAGTGTGGGCTGCACATGGTGACTTCGTTCCAAAGAGTGAAGTCTGGAAAGGGGGGAAACAGCTTTACACTGGAAAAATCTGACAGAGACTACTGCAGCCAGGTGATCAGGGTCAACCTCAAGAGTGATAAGTCATATTGGGCTTCCCTGGTGGCGCAGTGGTTGAGAATCTGCCTGCCAATGCAGGGGACACGGGTTCGAGCCCTGGTCTGGGAAGATCCCACATGCCGCGGAGCAACTAGGCCCGTGAGCCACAACTACTGAGCCTGCGCGTCTGGAGCCTGTGCTCCGCAACAAGAGAGGCCGCGATAGTGAGAGGCCTGTGCACCGCGATGAAGAGTGGCCCCCGCTTGCCGCAACTAGAGAAAGCCCTTGCACAGAAACCAAGACCCAACACAGCTAAAAATAAATAAATAATAAAAATAAAGGAATTCCTTTAAAAAAAAAAAGAGTGATAAGTCATATTGATAGCATGTACCCTTGAGAAGATGTGATGAGAATTCCTCCCCCAAACCCATAACCCCAGTCTAGCCATGATTAAAACATCAGGCACACTCAGATTAAAGAAAAGTTTTTAAAATAGCTAACCAGTACTCCTCAAAACTGTCAAGGTCATGAATAGCAAGGAAAGTCTGAGAAACCATCACAGTCCAGAGGAGCCTAAGGAAATATGACGACCAAATGTAATGGTTTCCCAGATGGGATTCTGGGACAGAAAAAGGGCATAAGGTGAAAACTAAGGAAATCTGAATAAAATACAGAATATGTAGATTACTCTAGGAATAGAACAAGAGATACCGGACTTAGTCTGGTGAGTGGGGGAGGAGAGGCTTCTTTGAAAAAGCAATATATAAACTGAAGCCTGAAAGGTGACTAAAAGTCAGCACAAGAGTGGGTTCTGAGTTGGGAGCAAGCGGAGAACATTCTAGACAAAGGGGTAGCATATGGGATGATCCACATGCTACCAGAGAAAAGCATGTTACATTGAAGAATAGTGAACAGGCCCAATATCGTATGTCTATCATCCCACTCTTTCTCCAGAGCAGCTCTTGAAGAGGCTGTGATTAATCCCACTTTATGGATGAGGAAATGAAGACCATGTTGCCAATGGCACATGGATGAGGAAATAGGAATCATGCTCCCAGTGGCACACAACTGATCGGTGATTAAAGCAGAATTGGGATCCCAGCCCAACAGACTCTAAAAGCTAAATCCTTTCCTCTTGTGCTACTTTCCATTTGCCTATAAAAGTGGCTGGGATCAGGCAGTTTCTCACTTCTGAAAAGGAGAACACATGGAGTTAACATGCAGATCAGCAGGAATTCTGGGAATGGTTCGCCACAACACCATGCATTCTCACTAAGTTGCTCTCACAAGAAGCGTTCTCGTACTTGCCAGGAACCAGAGCCCTCTGAATCCAGAGGTCAAATTCCAACCTATGAACCCAAGGGGAATTATGTATCATGAAAATATGGCCTGAGAGCTGGAACCAAAAAAAAAAAAAAAGCCTGTTATGGGAACAAGAATTAGAGCAGTGGAAAGAAGGATGGGGCTGGAGGCAGGCTGTACTTGGGTGGAGGGGAGGTGCACAAGGTGAAGCATTCAGTCTTGACTTGGAAGGTGCCACCCAGAAGGGTCATGAGTCAGCCCAGTATCATTAATTTAAAGGGCTCTGCCTCCACTTTCACCTCCAGCTTTGTCCCTCCCCCACCCTTTAACCATCTGTTAAACAGCTAGGAGGAACCGTCCAAACCTAGCACCCACGTGAAAAGCATCATGGGCGTCCTCACTGGCAGAGCCTGGGAACAGGGCGCCTTCTCTGGGGCAGGGTAGGGAAAGGGAGATACCTTGCACAGAAAACAAACTCAAGTGCTGGACTGAAGCTTTACAGCACTGGTAACAAATGGAGTGATATAAAGTCCTTAAAATGCCAAAAAGAAAAGATGGCCAAAAAATTTTCTGGAACATCCATACCAATGTAAAAAACACTCAGAGGGGGTGGACTATTAAGCAAGCTGGTTATAATGGATCATTAGATCAACTGCTTTTAAGTTAAAGGTCTGGGGATACGTTTACTAATGAAAAAGGATGGAAATATAACGCTGTTCAATATTATTTGGCCAAACGAAAGTGGGGCTGGGAAGAGAACAGGGAAAAGCTGGTATTCTTTTTTTTTGTCTTTGTCACAGTTCCTAGGTAAAGCCCTTATGTGAGCAACCCCTAAGTTCAGCAGAGTGGCATCTTTTGTGTGCCTTGGAGCCCACCTAGTCAGACCCCGGGACTAGGTCTGATCTGTCCTGGGTCCTGCCCACCTAGAGGATGGCCTTTTCAGAGGCTGACCTGTTGTTTGTGTGGTCATTTGATAGATGGCCAAAATTTTCTCTAGGGTGCATTATATGGCAGGGATCCAGGTTTGGGGCACGCCTAGTACCTCCTAACAACTTAGCTAGAGAGACTCAGTTTTGCCACACAGATGGAGTCAGGCATGTTGTTCACTTTCCAAGCAGGCTTGAATCAAAGGGAGGTGTGGTAGAAATTCAGAACTTTGAAGCTGGAAGCAATTGACATTTGGATCCTGGAGGAGGAAGGGGAAGTATTTGTGGCTGGGTGTTTACATTGGCTCAGATAACAGGGCTCAAACAGTTGTGGTCTTACGTTCTCATCATCACGCCCTTCTGCATCAGTGCACTGAGCTGGCTAAGTGGGGTCCTAGGGACATTCTTCACTCGCTGACCTTTGTCCTGGCTGTTTCTAACACAAGCACCATTAGCTGTCCTGTAACTCAGGATATTAAATGTCGAGGAGCTGGGGGAGGGTGGGAGTTCACCAGGTCAGCCTGAGGCTCTGACTCTGAGTATAGCATACTGTTGATCGTTTGCCAAGAAGTTTGGTACAAGAAGGTGGCACGACTCTGAATTACTAACGGGGCTATGTGGGGACATACGTGAGGTGTGTATGTTAAGTACTATGAATTCTTTTCACAAAATGAAATAACAGAAGATTTTGGATGAATACCACTGACTTCAATGTACTTACTCACTGAAGCCAGCTGTATGCTGACGCCATCTTGATCTTAACAGTGTCCGTGCTTCTGTTGGAACTCATCTTTGGCAATGGTCTTGGGGGATTTGTCACATTCCTTTGCATATCATCAATGGTGAGTCTTCATTCTTGGAGGATGTATTGGGATTGAGGAAAGAGCCAAAAGTCATAATGACCTCAATCTTGAATGGTAGGTGATTTGGCAGAGAATTATAGTTTTTGGAGAAAATAATTATAAAACCTCCCCCCGCCCCCACCATAGCATGATCTCTCTGACTTACATCATAGAATCTAAGAATTTTAGTTTTGGAAGGGTAAGGAGAAATAATGTAAGGCATTCCAAAAGAACTTATGCTAAATGATATTTGGACAATCTAAACTCAGTTCTGAATTTGGAGTATCAATATCATCTTATTCAGGGACTATTAAAAAAGAATGGTATTTCAAGCCAATAAAATTAGTAATACTAACATTTGTGCAATGCTTTTAACTTTTCAGAGAACCTTTGGAACCCACATGTAGTGGTTACCAAGTTCCAATGAGGCGATATTTGATTGCAGTGATTTTTAACCCTGTCAGGTAGAGTTAAAGAGAGGGACTTAAACTAATATTTGAGATATTTTCTTGGTGCCTTGATTGCCTGAGAACTGGTCAAGAAACTCTTGATTTTTAAAAAATATACTATCATATTTTATGGTTAATAGTTAAGAACCTGGGCTTGGCAACCAACCTGCCTGCATTCAAATATCTCCATTGCTTACTTAGCTCAAGTTATCTTCTTAGAATCTGCTTTCTTTATTTGTAAAATGGGGATAATAATACCCATATTATTATGACGTATGTACCTACGTCATAGGATTTTTTTTGAGTATCAAATGAATTTAAGATATATACATTGCACATAGCAAGCACTCAACAAATGTTCATTGTAACCATTATTAGTATTATTATTTCCCAAACCACACTATAAAATAGGTAGGGCAGGTATTCTGAATTTTAATTTTATTTAATTGGCACAAAAATCTTGATTGTGGGCTTCCCTGGTGGCGCAGTGGTTGAGAATCTGCCTGCTAATGCAGGGGACACGGGTTCGAGCCCTGGTCTGGGAAGATCCCACATGCCACAGAGCAACTGGGCCTGTGAGCCACAATTACTGAGCCTGCACGTCTGGAACCTGTTCTCCGCAACAAGAGAGGCCACGATAGTGTAAGGCCCGCGCACCGCGATGAAGAGTGGCCCCCACTTGCCGCAACTAGAGAAAGCCCTCGCACAGAAACGAAGACCCAACACAGACAAAAATAAATAAATAAAATTAAATTAAATTAAAAAAAAAAAAGATAACATCATGTAATGGCAATTCTATAAAAAAAAAAAAATCTTGATTGTGAGATATGAAAATGCCCAAAGAACAAAGTGTAAGAGTGTGAAACTTTTAAAACTCCCTATACACAAGCTAGATTATAACAATAATGCCTGTTTTTCTTTTCAGTGATACCAGTTCTCAGTTTTACAACATCATGATTAAATGATGGAATTTGTAAAGTCCATTTTTGTCTGTTAGCTTTTTCCTAGTCAGAGCATTTCTGAAAAAGTAAAAGGTTTAATATTTATCAATGCTTTAAAAATTATCATAGAGGTAATGCAGAAGGTTCATATTGCATGGACCTTCCCCTGTAAGTGCATTCGAAACTGAAGCAAATGGTGGCAAATTCCTTTTCCAGAGAACATTCTAGAAAACTTTGTAGGATTTTTGGTCTTGCAGATAAGTGAAAATGTCTCCTCAACCAATGTTGTTAATTTGGGGTTTACATGGTAGAATTTAAATATTTGGTTATAAATGACTTCCTCCTTTCAGCCAAAATACTATGATACATTAATGTCTTGTGATCAAGGACAAGTCACTTCTTTTATCTGAGTAACGTTTGGTCAAGTTATTCAGTCACTCTAAATTCAAATGTCTTCATCAATAAAAAGAGGTTAATAAAATACTTAACATTAGGCTGGGAAAGAGGATCTGTGGGTGTTGTGTATAAATAATCTGCAGTTATTTGTCTACTGTCTCTATTAGGGAGCTAATTGTTCTGAGAAATAAGAAATGCTATATTGAAAATACTTAGCACCATGCCTGGCACATTGAAGCTCTCCATAAAGGTGAGCTACTAAGATTAATATTATTATCGTTTCTACTACTGTGACAACAACGCCTATGTTGACTACTGTCCTTCAAGATCTCATTCAAATAAGAGCTCTCTCTCCCTCCTCAGCTGCAGCAAGTGCTTTGTTCACGTATCACATGATGCTATACTTTTCTGTATGTGTGCATAACCCAGGAGCTTGACAGGATGCACACCTTTAAGAGGGCTCCTTCTACGCCTCTAAGCATTAAGAGTTGTGCATACTTGTGAGTATAACTAAGAAAGGCTGCTTGAGCTGGAAAAGGGAGTGTGGAGGGGTTACCATGTCTGTGTGACATGGGACATGGCCAGGAGCCATAGAGAAAATTCAAGAGACGGGGGTAATACTGCTGGCAGAGTGCTTAAGATTCAGGTGCTATGAGTAGTGTGGTTGGTGTGGGCAGCCTAACCCCTGCACTAGGGGTAGTAAAGGCTCTTGCAGAGAGAATGAGGGGTGCACCCTTTTTGTCAAGAGGACCCAAAGCACAAGGCGCCAGGTGTTGGAAAAGAAGAGGGGCTCTGACAGACCCATGCAGACTGCCCTGCGCCAAACACCTCAGGGTCTGAGCACTGGCCCTTCTACAGTGCCTCTCTTGCCACCACAAGCATCCTAAGTAACCCTCGTCTGCAACCTACAGCACGCTGTGCATTACACTATCTTAGTATAATTGGTCAACGAAGTAAATTCTTCCCTTGAGGGGAGACATAACATGATGTTACCTCTTCCCCACTTGTTGCTCTCAAATATTCTGTATTGAATGTCCATGCCTCTTCTCGCTGGGAAATGGGTCCTTTAGTGGCATTTTGTCTAAAAATCTCACAATAATCTAGTCATTTTTAGTTATGAAGACGTAGTCTGGTTCCACTTAAAACTTTAGCCTCCTCATATATGGTCCAAAGCTCCTCCCCTCCCTGCCCCCCCCCCCCCAACACACAGAGCTGAGGCTTGTGGCTCAGGGACCAAGGGCAGGAACGGGGTTGCGCTGCTCTTTACTCGCCCCCTCTGCACTCCTCAGAGTGTGTTTTCTCTGACATCAGGGACAAGGGAGGAGGCGAGAGGGAGCAGACTGAGAGCCTGCTGTCGGCCGCGGTGCAGATGTGTCCCTCACCTTGGTCTGCTTTGATCTGCTTCAGTCTCCTGCTGCATGCCTCTGCCGAAGTTGTGCTCTTGGAATAGGTGGATGGCAGCATTTCTTGTCTGGGGGATGCTCACCCCAGCCCCCCTCCATGGCTGAGGACTTCCCTGGTGGGGCACCCGTGTTGGCTGTCAGCCCAGCTAGCATTGCACACCTCACCTGTCCTCTGGGTTGGCTCAGTAGAGCCTGGGCTGCCCATCACTTCTGCCTCTCTGCTAAGCTCTCAGCTTCTTCACCTGGAGCTACAGGTACCACTGCGCCCTTTTCCTCACCTTCCAAGTCTCTATGAGAACTGGGAGGAGGAAGCATTTCCTCCATGTTCTTTCTGGGCACGTGACATCACATTGCCTTCAAACTCTGATGGCTCAGGTGTCTTGAAGGGACCTCTTTCAAAATTTCAGGATGAGAAGCAGACAGCCCTTCATACATTTCCATATGCTCTACACTTTAGAGACCGCAGATACAGCTCTCTCCATGTTCTGCCCATGTGGCAGCTCCAGAGAGGACCTGCAGGTCCCAAATACCCAGCTGGGATGCAAGAGGCAGGACCCCTTTGCTTTGCAAGCTCTCTCAGCATACACACCTGATACTCTTCAGGATCAGGTAGGTCTAGCCTACAGGAGGGCAAGCACCTCTTTCTTCTCCAAAGGGGAGGGAAGAGCTTCTCTCCACAAGCCCCACCCTCCTCACAAGGCTGACCACTGCTCCCTCCCTCTCCTCAACAGAAGTGGGGTGGGAGGTGATCCACGGGAGTTGTTCTGACACCTCTTTTTTTTTTTTTCTTGTTTGCATGTATTTTTTTTTTCTGACACCTCTTGATTAGCTCCATGGGTAGTGTCTGGTCCCAGCCACGGGCATCTCCTTGTGGATCTCTTTAGGGTCTGAGATTCCTGGTACCTTTGACTTTGTCTAGGGGGCCTAGTCCACAATCCTAGGACATTAGGAAAAATCCCCTCTTAACAACTTGTTACTCCATTTTATTGGAATTTTCTGTTTTTTCATCTGTCTCCTCTATCATAAGCTTCCCAAGGACACAGCTTATTATATCTTACTTATTGTATTTTTATGAGTATAGACTTCTTAAAATTTTGTAATTTTGGTAAAATACGCATTACATAAAATTTACCATTTTAAGTGTACATTTCAGTGGCATTAAGTATATTCACATTGTTGTGCAACCTTCACCACCATCCATCTCCAGAACTCTTTTCACCTTCTGAACTGAAACGCTGTACTGTTAAACAACTTTAATTTCCTCTCCCTACAGCCCCTGGCAACCACCATTCTACTTTCTGTCTCTATGAATTTGACTACTCTAGGGACCTCATATAAGTGGAATCATGCAGTGTTTGTCATTTTGTTATGGGCTTAATTCATTTAGCATAATATCCTCAAGGCTCATCCATGTTGTAGCATGTGTAAGAATTTCCTTCTTTTTAAAAGCAGAATAATATTCCACTGTTTGTATATAGCTCATATTGTTGAACTATTCATCCAGTGATGGATACCTGGGTTGCTTCCACCTTTTGGCTTTTGTTAATAATGCTAATATGAACATAGGTATACAGATATTTCTTCAAGACCCTGCTTTCTATTCTTTTCAATTCTGGTATATACCAGAAGTTGAATTGCTGGATCATATGGTAATTCTATGTTTAATGAATTGAAGAATTGCTGTAGCATTTTCAATAGCAACTGTACCTTTTTACATTTCCACCATCAGTGCACAAAGATTCCAATTTTTCCAAATCCATTCCAACACTTATTTTCTGTTTGTTTTTTTTTTTCTGTAGTAGCCATCTTAATGGGTGAGAGGTGGTATCTCATTGTGCTTTTGATTTGCATTTCACTATTAATTAGTGATGTTGAGCATCTTTTCATTTTGCTTATTGGCTATTTGTATATCTTCTATGGAGAAATGTGTATTCGAGTTCTTTGTCCATTTTTAATCAAATTATTTAAGTTTTCATTGCTGAGTTATATATATATTCTAAATATATATATATTTTATCAAATATATGGTTTGCAAATATTTTCTCCCATTCTAGGTTGCATTTCCATTTGATTGATTGTGTCCATTGTTGCACAAAAGTTTTTGGAGTTTAATATTGTCCCATTTGTCTAGTTTTCTTTTGCTGCCTGTGCTTTTGGTGTTATATCCAAGAAATCATTGCCAAATCCGATGTTATGAAGTTTTCACCTTTGTTTTCTTCCAGGAGTTTTATAGTACTGGGTCTTACAATTAGGTCTGTAACCCATTTTGATTAATTTTGGTGTATGGTGTAGGATAAGCTTCCAACTTCATTCTTTTGCATGTAAATATACTGTGTTCCCAATATCATTTGTTGAAGAGACTGGCCTTTCCCCAGTGAATGGTCTTGGCATCCTTAAAAACACTTGACCATATATGCAAGGGTTTATTTCTGGACTCTGCTCTATTCCATTGGTCCATATGTCTGTCTTTATGCCAGTAACATACTGTTTTGATTACTGTAGCTTTGTAATAAGTTTTGAAATCAGGAAGTGTGTGACGTCCAACTTTGCTCTTCTTTTTTCAAGACTGTTTGGGCTATTCAGGGTTCCTTGAAATCCTATGTGAATTTTAGGAAGGATTTTTCTATTTCTGCAAAAACTGCCACTGTGGTTTTGATAGGGATTGCATTAAATCTAGAGATCAGTTTGGGTAGTAGTGACATCTTAACCACACTAACTCTTCCAGTCCATGAATATGTGAGGTCTTTCCATTTATTTGTGTCTTCTTTAATTTTTTTTAACTTTTTATTTTATACTGGAGTATAGTTGATTAACAATGTTGTGTTGGTTTCAGTTGTACAACAAAATGATTCAGTTATACATATACACGTATCTATTCTTTTTCAAATTCTTTTCCCAATTAGGTTGTTACATAATATTGAGCAGAGTTCCCTGTGCTGTACAGTAGTCCTTGTTGGTTATCCATTTTAAATATTTAAAATGTCTTCTTTAATTTTTTAAGCAATGTTTTTTAGTTTTCAGTATATAAGTATTTTGCCTCCTTGGTTAAGTTTATTCCTAAGCACTTTATTCTTTTAATGTTATTGGAAATTTAATTTTCTTTTTGAATTATTCATTGTGAGTGTATAGAAACTGATTTTTGTATGTAGATTTTGTATCCTGCAACTTTGGTGAATTTATTAGTTATAACTGTGTGTGTGTGTGTGTGTGTATATATAATGTTTAGAGTTTTCTACATATAAAATTCTGTCATCTGAAAACAGAGATAATTTTATTACTTCCTTTCCAATTTAGATGCTTTTAATTTCTTTTTCTTGTCTAATTGCTCTGGCTAAGACTTATAGTACTATGTGAATAGAAGTGGCAAAAGTAGGCATCCTTGTCTTGTTTCTTATCTTAAAGGGAAAGATTTGAGAATTTCACCACTGAGTATGATATTAGCTGTGGGGTTCTCATATATGATCTTTATTATGTTGACATAATTTGCTTGTGTTCTTCGTGTGTTGAGTATTTTTATCATAAAGGGTGTTGAATTTTGTCAGTTTTTTTTCTGCATTAATTGTGGTGATCAAGTCATTTTTTTCCTTCAGTCTGTTAATTTGGTTGGTATGTTACATTGATTGATTTTCATATGTTGAACCATCCTTGCATCCCAGGAATAAATCTCACTCGGTTCTGGTTATGTTCCTTTTAAGGTGCTATTGAATTCTCTTTTCTCGTATTTTGTTGAATATTTTTGTATCAGTATTCATCTATGGGGATATTGGTCTATAGTTTTCTTGTAGTGCCTTTGTTTGACTTTTGTATGAGGGTAATGCTGACCTCATGGGATGAATGTAGATGTTGATTCTTGCTCTTCAAATTTTTGGATGAGTTTGGGGAAGATTGATGTTAATTCTTCTTTTAATGATTATTAGGATTCACCAGTGAAGCCATCTGGTACTGGACTTTTCTTTGTTAGAAGGTTTTTTATTATTGATTCAATCTTACTGATTATTGGTTTGTTTAAATTTTCTAGTTCTTCATGATTCAGTCTTGGTAGGTTGTGCATATCTAGGAATTTGTCCATTTCATCTAGGTGATCCAATTTGTGTGTACTTTTTAATAGTACTCTCTGATAACCCTTTTTATTTCTGTAAAATTGGTTGTAATGTCCATTACTCATCATATTTTTATATTTAGCCTATCTAGTGCTTGTCTATGTTGAGATAGCCAGAAATTATTTATTGAGCTGAATATAAAAGACAAAAACACTGGACCCTTCCAACCATGTGGACAACCCATCGTGGGTAAGTTCACTGAGAAGGGATGGACCTGGAGAAGGAGGCAGCCATAGCAAGGCCTTCAGGTCAGAACTTGGGTTACCTGGATGCTAGGTAGTGTGACACCTTGTGAGATGTGGTGGGGTCTTCAGGCATGATGTGGGTCAGAGAGACACAGTGGTCTTGCCCACTATGCAGCCCAGAACATGCAGAGTGAGTTTAACCTGGCCTAGGGAGCCAGCATACTTCCAGATCCCACCTTGGACAGCTCTTTCTACACTGCTGTGGAGACCAGTGGAGGTGCAGTGTCTTAATCCACATGGGAAGTTGTCTGGCAAAGACAATTGCTCTTGAAAAAGCAGAGTCCAGGCTAGGAGTCATTCAGTGAGCTTCTTCAGGACAGACTGGAGTACCCCCATTTCTTCACTTTTGTAGTTATGACCAGAAAGAGGCTATAGAGAACCATAGGTAGTCCACATATGTGGGCAGGGCGATGGCCAGCTTCGATCTCGCAGTGCGTCCCCTCCCCAGCTTTGATCTGCTCTCACAGAAGCAACCTCATAATCTGAAGGGGCGTGCCTCATCCCCACTCTGGACAGCCAAATTGGGCAGACTGTTGTTTTCACGTAAAGAGCTATCCTTCTGTTTGCCCAGCATGGTATCAGACTTTTATTTGCAACTCTGCCATTCCCACCTACCCCCGACCCTACCAAGAATCTCTCTGCACCGGCCAACTTTTGCACAGTTTCCACCATTAGCACAGTGCCTGGCACTTAGGTAGGTGCTGGATTCTTTCTGTTACTCTCGCCTTTCCCGAGTGTCCTAGCTGAGAGATGGAAGAGAGGTGTGTTCTCTGCTGTGATCACAGAGACCAAAGGGAAATGTGTGTGTCAATGTTTTTCCTCTATTTCATTCTTCTCATTTTTATTCAGCTACCAAGAGACCAGCATTCTCATCTGAGGCCTTTCAAGAAGGAAGCAAACACAGCAGATGACAGGCAATGCTAGCTAGCAACTTTTCCCCCTTCAAAGCAGGTTAGCAGGTTCAAATAAAACAGTGAAGAGGAATTACATGAAACCAAAACGGAAACTGTGAAGTGCAAGCTGATATTTTTAGAAGTTTGTATAATGACAGGTCAGATTCCTGAGGATTAGCCAAAGTGGCAAATCTAACACCACTTATTCAAAAAGGGGGCAAAAGATACAGCAGGCAATTATAGTTTAGCAGCAGTAGGGGGGTTGGAAATCAACTCTACTTGAACTTACTGAGGGGACAGCTTGAAAAGTGTAATTTGAATATAGATGGCCAACCAGAGGGCTTCTACAAGGAGGCGGGTGGGAAGCTGGTGGAGGGGGAAGAGAAAAGGAGGGAGGTTGCCAGGAGTTTATTATTTTCATATTTTAAAGCCCTGAACAGTTTGAAAAGATGATTGCCAGAGGGGACCAGGAAAATTAGTGGTAGTTTGATTCAGGATCAATTTTCAAATCTGCCCAGTTTATAATTGTGCGACTCTCACTGTCATCACTCATGTGATTCAAGCGCCAGATGTTCAGGTTTGAAATGTCCCCAGGGCTCACCCCCTCCCTGGTATGCCTCCGAGCCTCTTTCTTCCCCCACCAAACAATTTTCCCCGGTACTTATTTATTGATATTCAAAATGCCTGCACAGGGGCTTAAAAATAAAAGAGGTGAAAAAGAAACCCTGAAAATGCAGACTCGGGCTTAATGTGTGTCACCTTTGGAAGAAGTGATGTGGATTAAATCCACACTCAGACATGAAGGAAGGGCCAAGATCCTTCTCTTTTTCAGGAGCAGGTTTTAGTGAGGACAGAGTTCTGAGATCCCTGGGAGTGAGGAAGATACGGGCATTAAGGCGAGGAGGGGAGCAAAGAAGACAAATTTGGATAACCTGAGGGTGAAGGGCTCACCCTAGTTGTCTAGGTTGGTGTTTATCATCCCTGACTTTTAGAATAATGGGGGAGCGTCAGAGTTGGAAAGGATCTTCAAGATCATCTGGTCCAGCTTTACTCAAACTGGGTTCAGCAGACTCCCGGGGGCCACAAACATATAATAGTCTATAAGTTTTTTAGATTTAAAATTTTGTCTTCTCATTTTGATGATGTTATAGATATATTAGCAAAATATTCAGGGCATCTGAATGCAAACCTGGAGCCAGGTGGTCCTAGGACTGTGTTTATGTTTGCAGGATAGGGGCTGAAGGGACCACCCAAAGGGAACTTGCACTTGGTCTTATCTGGCTGGGAGTAGGTTAAGTCCTAGTGTCACAGTGACAGCAACCAAGCCAGGTCCTCTCTGTACTCACACTAAATCCTTTACCAGTAATAAACACAAGGCTTATTTTCCAATGATATTTTACAACTGAATGACACTTTGGTAGACTATGATTTTTGTTCTAAAGTTTTTTAATAAATTAAGACTTTGATTTGACATCGTGGAAATGACATACTAAAATAGATGGCTAATGAAAAAGAACAGAGTCAGGTTTAATAGATGAATTTATGCATTTCATAAAGTTAAGATGATATACTATCATGGCACACTGAATGAGTAAAAGTTTCCAGTAAATTAAAAAGAGAAAAGTGATATGAGACTTTCATCATCACATAACACACAGAAGTATAGACATCTCAAACTCCAAAGTAAGTGGGTTGTAGCCTTCAACACTCTCTTTGTGTTGGAGATAGCAATTTAGTTTCGGCCAAAGAACATTACTTATTATTTTAAATTAGTGAATTTTATTGCCTTTTGAGTTGTGTGTCTATTCACTTGGTGAATATGACTTTATAGTTGTTTAATATTTATAAGAAGTTATACCTAATTTTATATTCATATAAAACGTAATAAAAATATGTTGTCAACACTGTGGGTCTGCAGAAAAACTTTTCCCATTGCAAGGAGTCTGTATATGTAACCCTTGTGTAACACAAATCTAGTCCATTGCCCATTGCCCTCATTTACAGAGATGATTCTTCAGTGTTTATGGGTCTGTCTCAGTGCTGAAACCTCCACAGTCTTTCCCAAGAAAACATGACCATCTTGTTCACCTAAATATAGGTTGTAATATCGTCTGCTTGGTGTCATTACACTTTCTCATTTCCTACGTTTGCCTCTCCACTCCTCAACTTCCCTCAGTGTTCCTGCATCCACCAGAGCAAATTCCTGCTCCTGTTTCAAGCCCAGCTCGTTGAAGGTTGCCTCTTCTATGAAGCTCTGATGTGGTTTTTTTTTTTTCCCACGCCACCAAGCAATTCTCCAATCAGCAGACACTGACTGGGTGTCCCACACATTTAACTCAATTCTGATACTGTCTACCTGGAGACAGAGTCAGATCCCACAGGTTAAGAGCTCAAGTCCAAGACTGTCCTCACTCCAGATGTCATCACAAGTCCAGGATTTCACCTGAGCTTCTGACTGACGGGCTATAGATCCAAGGTTCCCAGACCCTCTCCTCGGGTTTGATTAATTAGCCACAGTGAGTCACAGAACTCAGAAATCCAGTTTACTTGCTAGATTACCAGTTTATTACGAAGAGTGTTAAAGGATATGAATGGACAGCCAGATGAAGAGATACACAGGGTGAGATCTGGAAGGGTCCCCAACACAGGAGTTTTTGTCCACGTGGAGTCTGGGGTACCTCACCCTACTGGCACATGGATGTGTTCTGGTTCACCAACCTGACAGCTCTCTGAACCAGTCTCTTTGGGTTTTTATGGAGACTTCATTACATAGTCATAACTGATTAAACCTTTGGCCGTTAGTGATTGAACTCAGTCTCCAGGGCTTCTTCCCTGCCTAGAGGTCAAGGATGGGGCTGAAAATTCCAACTCTTGAATCAGTGTTGGCTCCCCTGGCAAGCAGCCCCCATCCTTAGTGACTTTCCAAGAGTCACCTCGTCACCGTGAACTCAGGTGTGGTTGAAGGGGATTTGTTATCAATAACGACACACTCCTTTCACCTTTATGGCTCTGGAGCTATTTCGAGAACCAAAGACAAAAGACTAAAGCAAGAGATGCTTCCATTGTTCTTATCGCTTAGGAAATCCCAAGGGTGTTAGGAGCTGCGAGCCAGAAAGGGGGGGAAAGACCAAATATATATTTCTTATTCTACATCACAACGTCACAGAAGCTTTCCTTCTTTTCCTGGTGCAGTGAGTGGCTCTCTCCTTCGTCTCCTACAGCTTGCAGTTTCTACCTCTCATGCAGCTCTCTCCAGGGGACATTGAACATGTCTACTTACTCCCCAGACTTCTGATTTGAGCTTCTCAAAGGCATGGACCTAGCCTAACTCATCTTCTATCTAGTCTGTGGCTCTTTGTTGGTTCTTAATAAAAGTCGATTAAGTAAGTTAGATCTCTCTATATCAAAATAATGCATCCTAATAAAATTAATCATCACACCATGCTTTCTCAGGCATGACCTCTAATGTTATCCTTGCAAGATTCTCAAGAGACATTTATGAAGCTGCTAGAAATTTTTTTTACCAAATTAGAGCATGAGAGGAATAACACAGAAACAGAGGGAAAAATCACCAGCAAGACATTATAAAAAATCCCTGGAATTTAGATGCCAAAGTGGGCAGGAGGGCTGTCTCTGGGGTTGGCTTTTGACCTTCCCATTTATGTTTTAGGAATAAGGGTTGCAAGTTAATTCTTGTGTGAATCCAGCCTTGTGATTGGTTGCAAATGGAAAGACTTATCTCTGCAGGAAATGAGGCCATCACATTGAGAATTGTTTTGCAGACTGGCAAATGGAAAATGTTCTTAATGAAAACACAGAATAATCAGTCTGAGTGTTGGGGAGAAGCACTGGGAGGAAAAAAGGGAAAGAATACATATTAAATAGATGTGTCTACCAGCATGCTGATGAGGAGAGGGATTTAGAGGTTATTGTAGGAAAAAAAAAAAAACCTCTACAAGTTATTATCCTAATGCTTTTCTGTAGCTTAAAAAGTGAATATATGGTATGGGCCACAAGTGGAGGGAAAATGCCAATCAGTGGTCCCTAAAAACGGAGGTATGGTTATTATTTTCTGGACCATGATGGAGTCTAATATTCTGACCTGTCACCCTGTCCAACCCCTCAATTCATCTTTACTTGTCAGGCTGTTTGTCCAAAGCTTTGTTTGGAAAATGTGGTCACTAAGTTATCAGACATACGTCACAATCACCACAGTGGCTCCCATTTATGAGACCCTGACAGGGCGTTCTAAGGGCTTTAGATGTATTAACGCAATCGTCCCTATAGTACTTTGAGGTAAATACTAATATTTCCCCCATTTTACTCAGGAAATGGAGTCACCAAGCAGGTCAGAAGTATGGCCAAGTCTGCATACATGGTGGGTCTCACAGCTTAACCCCAGAGCCCTGGATGCCTAGCATTATGCCGTTCTGCCCTCATGGGCTTTGGCATCTCACTGGTCTCCATGCAAATCCTGGTCATTGGCCCTTGGTGCAGGACAAATTCTTTAATGTTTAAGAGCCTCCATTTTATCATCTGCAAAATGGGCATTAACTCACAGAGTTTTGTAGGGATTAAGTAAACTAATGTGCCTAAAGTTCTTGATACAGCAAACAAAGGAGGTAAATAATTTCCCCACACCTACATCATCCTTGCTTTAGGAATCCTTAGAAGCGAGAGGCTTAAGATCTTTGGAATGAGACATGATGCAAGGGGCTGGCTTTATGGGCTAGAATCACCAAGAATGTGCATCCCACCAGCTTGAGGTCCCAGTGAGATCATGGAAGGGTGCATGGGGGATGCTCAGAATCAGGGACTAATGGGATTGTTCCTCTGTCCTTGTATGTTCTCTTCAAGGGGGATATGACCTAGGAAAATGAGACTTAAATTGCTTCCACTAATCCTTCATGCTTTCTGCAAACAGAGTAAATAACTCCATACCATGTGCAAGTTTAGCTCTTATGGGATTGGTGATTAGCTCATGTCCTCTGACCCACTCATAGTCTCCAATGGAGCTGAAGTTCTGACCCTGGAGTATGACATAGACGGATGGTATGGAAGCAGGGGGATAAGGCAGCACTAGAAACGGTATGGAACCCCATCTTGGGGGTGGGGGTGGGTGCTTACATCCTCAGTATTCTCCCAGCCCACACTACCCATATATTGGACAACAATACAGACTCTTAACTGGGAGTTCCTGGAATCCTTTCCACTGTCCTAGAAATTCTAGTCTGCAGACCCAGAATCGTCTCCATCAGTAATTAAGCCAGATTGCAGAACAATCATCAAACCACAGCCCACCAGAAAGGACGTGGATTGCATAGCCAGACCCCTGGAATGCCTTTAGAATTTCAGACTGGTCCCATGTACAAAGTCCACATGGTCATTTCATTAACTTTGGACTAAGGAGGGACTACACTTTACACGGTAGGATTTTTTGGACATCACTTAGCATGTTATTGTGGGTTTTCTCATAGAGGCTGAATATCAATTATTTGGGGGCATATGTTACGTGCTTGGGATTCAGAAAGAAAAAAGTACGGTTCCTACCTTCTAGGAGCACGTGATTCAGTGGGGAGACAGTCAGATACACAAGCAATTACAATCTAGGGTGACAAGTGCTGCCACAGTGGGAAGCAAAGGGTGCCTTGGGACTTCAGGGGAGAGGCAGGAGAGACATTCTGGACTGTTCCCTGGAGGAGGAACTGGAGGATGGGAAGGGCGTTCAGGCAGAGGCAGCAGCTCATACATCAGCCTGGAGGACTCATGGTTTGTTCCCGGAAGTGAAGAGGAGGGGCACGAGAATGTGATATGAGGCAAGACAAGGAAAGGTAGAGTCATGAAGGACCCTGAATGCCATGACAAGGAGCTTGAACTTTGTGCTTATATGAATAATTCTTAACCTTTCCTGAGATGCAAACTACAGTGGAATTTATGGTCATTTTTTTTTTTTCTGGGGAAAAAAAGTACAGTGACACACACAGATGCACACACATTTTTATATTTTACGTTCAACTTCAAGGATGGTCCTGGGCCCCCTGGTACCCAGTTAAAAACCCCCACCTAAAAGAAGTAGAGATCAGTGAAAGATTTTAGGTTGAGCAGGGCTGTGTCCATCGGGAGCACAGAGGATGGATCGGAAGAAATACAGACGGAAGACAGGGAAAACGGGACCACAGTGAGGAGCCTAGCATCAGAGTTTAGAAGACACGGTGGTTCCGTTCAACCTCCTCTCACTTGCGGAGTGATGGGCAAGATGCAAAGTCTAGTTGCTGGACTCAGCATTGCCTGCCCCCCCCATCCTTTCTGAGGAAGGTGCCAATGGCCTTACAGCCGGTACGGGAAGGCAAGGGGAGGGTAAGAAGAGAAGTTGTAATCTACAGGTGGTGGCACCAGCCCCTCGGGTACAGATCACATAGGTTCGCACCCCGGAAGTTCATCTCTGAGAACGTGTTCCTGGAGCAAACTGTCTACTTCTAAAAGCCACAGTGGTACCTCACCGGGAGCCTCTAGGTAGCAGGACCCTCCTGGTTCTTCTTTGTTTTGGGAGAGGGGCAGGGTCGTGGAGAGGGAAGAACACATTTGTTTAGCAGTGGAGGAGGGATTTAGGGATCTGAACTTAATCCTGACCCTTCCTGTGAGAGCCTGGGAAAGTGTCTCTGTACCCTCTTCCTTCATCTATTAAATGGGAATAACAATAAAAATGCTAATGTGCTCTGGGAGGAGTACGGAGGAGGAGATGATAAAGCATTTTGTAAATACTGGAGGAAGGTGATGCCGCAGTGATGGGTAACTGCGTTCGGTGGAAAAAACAGCAGGAGGATAGCCATCCTTGACTTGCCGGCAGACTTCTGATTTCTCCCCTCAGAAAAGGCCCTCCCAGAAGCTCTGAGAAGGGAAGGAGCTCCGCAGCCCTTTCTTTTTCTTATTGTGGGAGTCAGAGAAGGGACAGTGTGAGGAGGCTGGGGGAAGGTTGGAAGGTCCAGTCTGCCTCATCTCTGAAACAGCTTCCTGGGGAAGCTAGGGCTGGCTACATTGTAGATGTTTTTAACAAGCTTGGGTTTGAATTTCATCAAAGCCAAGAGGGCTCCTAGAGCTTGCTGTCCCCCCTAAACTGGGCACGAACTGCTCAGAATGGCTTAGGTTCCCCAAAGTCACATTGTGGCAGACCCACATGCCCATCCATCCCATTCCATGCCTGCTGATTTTTCCTTTGGACCAGCCTTAAACCTGAAAAATGTGGGAATGACAATCCCGGTCAGAATCCGGCATTCCCTTCAGGTCCCCAAATGCTTGCTCCACAGCGTGACGTCGTGTTGGAGTTGAGCTTTTTTTCCCCCCAAGAGCTGGGTTTTGGCACCATCTCCATAGGTTGCACTGGAATATGAGGAGGGTAGCTACAGGTAACAGATTATTTTTAATTCTGCCTTGTTATTTGGAACTGATTTCCCATATGTTGTTGTTGTTAAATTCCTTGCATGAATTTTCTCAAATATTTGTAACATATGTCATATCTATATGCAGATTTTAAATTATGGATGCCTTCATCCAATCATTTTTGAAGGGGGAAAAATCCAAGTCTAATACTCTCAAGCAGGGCCACAGTCTCCTGGGCATCCGATATCGTTCAGGTAGACACATCTGGTGAAATGCATCACATCAAATTAGTATCAAGGGTATTGAGACTCTGAGACTACAGGCAGACAGCCCCCTTCTAATGTACTGCTTTTTAGATTGTTGGGGAAACTTGAATCCCAATTCTCTTGTGAAATGAGTGATACTAACACGCCTGTTCAAATGCTCAAAGTGAAGATCAAAGCAGCAGTGTCCAAACTGCCTTTGCAAACAAAGCAGCCCCTTGCATCCCCCCCGGGGATACCGTGCTAATTTTATCAACTCTCCCTGGCTCTTCTGCTATTAAATAGCAATAAATAAATGTTTTTTTCTGGGTTTGCCAGTGGCTTATTTGTCTGACAAACAAGCTCATTTCCTTTTAAGTATGAGGTTTTAGTCCGACTAATAGAATTAATCTATTTTTAATGAAAATGCGAATGGCTTTTACTTAGAAATCTACCTATCCATCTCCCTCTCTCTGCACCAGCCCCCTCCCCCCGTGCCTCCTCTGAACACACACATCCAGTCATGAATATTTCAATACATCTCAGGCTTCCAGATCAATATAGGCAACTCTCAAGCCCTATTGATTTTCAGAGGTTTGACTCACAAGGGTGATCAAATATTTCTCGACTTACGAAACCTGAGTTAAAGAGGCTTTGCTGGCCCTTCAACTTTTACCAGACATCTTTGTCTTCTTTTCTTTCCTCCTCCCATGTTCCTTGTGCTGGTTCTCTCTTCCTCCCTCTCCCCATGCCCCACCCGGTTAGTTTCCCGCTCCCACCCCACACTCACAGCCCTGAGATGGAGATTTATGACTAAGCAATAAGTCCTGGAGAAGCAGGCACTATTTTCCCACTGGGTCCACTTGAGGTCAGAGGGAGAAGAGGCTGAGGGAACAGAGCAGCCGTGAGCACGATTCAGCCCCCATCCACCTCGCCTGCAGGGGCTCTGCCAGCTTTCCTCCTGTCTCCCTGATTCATTTATCAGCACAGCTCACTCCTCCTCCTGCACACCTCTGAAGACGTAATCCCAGAAGGCGCCCCTAGCAACATATGAGGAATTCCCCGCTGAGACACAGGAGCTGAGTTGCTCCATATGGGTAGGAAATAAGCTAATTATACAGTCAGCCATGTCCAATGCCAGGATGTATGTTATTATAAGTTTATCCACCCTGGTTACGAAGCAGTGAGCCCAAGATTCTTGGACAGTTTTACCGAACCTTTGGTAGTTAATCCACTGTGACGTGCATTGGATTAGGAGTTTGGAGACCTGGGTATGGTTTTCTCTAGCTAGCCCTGGGATGTTAGTCAAATCACATCACTTCCCTTCTTGGGCCTCTCTTTCCTCATTTGTAAAACATATTTGTTCATTGATTCATTCCTTCATTCATTTAAGAAATCTTTATTGAGTTCCTCCTATGTGCCAGGGACAGAAGATAGAATGGCAAATAAGATAGATACAGGTCCCTGCTCTCTTGAAGCTTAATGTCTAGCCAGGACTAGCCAGGGACATATTAATGTTTTATCCTCCTCTGAACTCCCGTAGCACAAGCCTCTAGATTTCACAGTGTACATTGTATATAAATGTATTATTATCATGTTTATAATCTGATCCCTTGCTAAACTGTGTGCTGTTTGTTGGTGTGGATGGTGGCTAGAATTTGGAGTTCTTGTTCCCTGGACATTAGTTGAATAAATTGGTTCTTTATAGTTTGTGTCCTGCCCGACATCAAGTAGAATTGAGGTAGCAATCCTATGTGTGGAGACTGAGGGGAAGCACACTCAGTAGTCATAGATCCTGCCCCAGTGGTTCTTCTTCCCAAGTCTTTGGTAAGGAAAAGCATGCAGAAGGACTTACAGAAAGCAAGGTATAAAATGTCAGTAAATTGTAGGTGCCCTTGTAATGGAAAGTTAGAGATGACCAAAATGATCCCGTGACCAAAACAGACAGACAGAAAGACAAAAATCTCTCTTGAAACACCATCACGTTTTGAGTAAAAGTATGGTAGGATATGTTGGTGAGGAGGTAGCTCATTTCTATTTTCTCATGGCAGTGTGATGTATTTTTGCATTTGAACCTTTAAAAAGTTTTAAATTTATTTTTATTTTTAAATTAAAATTTTTTCCAGCTTTATTGAGATAGAATTAACATATAACATTGTGTAAGTTGAAGGTGTACACTGTAATGATTTGATATACATGTATATTGCAAAATGATTACAATAAGTGTCTGTCGGGTGAATGGCTAAAGAAAAGTGGTATATATACATATATACATATATATAGCGGAATATTATTCAGCCATAAAAAAGAAGGAAATCCGGGGGCTTACCTGGTGGTGCAGTGGTTAAGAATCTGCCTACCAATGCAGGGGACACTGGTTCGATCCCTGGTCCAGGAAGATCCCACATGCCACGGAGCAACTAAGCCTGTGCACCACAGCTACTGAGCCCGCGTGTCACAGCTACTGAAGCCTGTGCACCTAGAGCCTGTGCTCCACAACAAAGAGAAGCCACCGCAATGAGAAGCCCGCACACCACAATGAAGAGTAGCCCCCACTCTCTGCAACTAGAGAAAGTCCACACGCAGCAATGAACACCCAATGCAGCCAAAAATAAATTTAAAGAAGAAGGAAATCCTGCTGTTTGTGACAACATGGATGAAACTTGAGGGTGTTATGCTAAGTGAAATAAGTCAAACAGAGAAAGGTGAATACATTATGATCTCACTTATATTGGAATCTAAAAATGTAGAACTCATAGAAACAGTGAGTAGATTGGTGGTTACCAGGGGTGGGGGTGGAGGGAGGGAGGGAGGGGGAGAAATGGGTCAAATTGGTCAAAGGGTACAAACTTTGAATCTTTTAATTGAAGTCAAGTTTGCTGCCATGTGACCTTGAGCAACGCACAAGCAGGCTCAGTGTCTTGATTTAGAAAAGATGCACAAGGCTCCTTCCAGCATTGACATCGCTTGATCCTACACGGCATTGTCTATCATTTATGTGAGCTCAGAAGTAAGCCCCCTCCCTTTTCTCTCCTACTCCCCTGTAAGTCACACAGTGTGAGCATCCCTTTCTCCAGGAAGCCCTCCCTGGGAGTTTCCCTCAGCCAAGGCCAAGTGAAGTGCTTCTCCCACACTTACCTCTGTTGCAATGATGCATTTTCTTAATTGTCTCCTCCACAAAACTCGGAGCTTTCTGAAGGCAGAAATTATGTTTCATTCTTTGCTACCTTCCTAACACCTTCCTAGCACGTTGCTGGCACAAAATAGACACCAATAAATGTTTATTTACTTTGAATAAAATTGAGGCTCCTAGAAGAAATACTGTACTTAATGTGCTTCATAAATAAATATTAATCACAGGTCTGGAAATGTATAGGGCAGGGAGAGGGGGGGATGTCAGTGTTATTCCTCCTTGCTCTTGAGCCCTCAACAAGCGTGGAGGAAAGGAATCAGGAACCATTACCTTCTGTTTCACTGGAAGCAGATGATGACCACTGTGGTATCACAGAAAGATATTTGGTGTTTGTCCTCAGTTCCTGGCACCAACACCCTAAAATCCTTGGAATTTCCTGAGTGATAGGATTGATAAGAGCCTCTTTTGTTCTAATGAGGCAACTCTTTCAGGCCCCTAGATAGCTTCAGGTGGGAGCTGGTCATCAGAAAGAACAAGCCTTGATTAGAAGATTTAAGCTTTCAGCCCCACATCCAACCTCCAGGGAGGGGAGAGGGACTGGAGATTGTGTTAATAACCAGTGGTCAATGATTTCATCAATCGTGCCTACGTAATGAGACCTCCATTAAATGTCTAAACTGTGGGGCTCAGAGAGGTTCTGAGTTGGTGAACACATTGAGGTGCTGGGAGGGTGGTGCACCTGGAGAGGCCATGGAACCTCCACACATCCCAGCCCCAATACCTTTCCCTTTGCATCTCTTCCATTTGGCTGTTCCTGAGTTGTATCCTTTATAATAAACTGATAATAGTAGGTGAAGTGCCTTTCTGAGTTCTGTGAGTCATTCTAGCAAATTATCAAACCTGAGGGGGGGTCATGGGAACCCCAAATTTGTTTCCAAGTCAGACAGAAGTGTGGATCATCTGGGCACCCCATTTGAGACTGGCTTCTGAAGTGAGGGCAGTCTTGTGGGACTGAGCCCTTAAACCTGTGGAGTCTGGTGCTAACACCAGGTAGTTCATGTGAGAATTGAATTGTAGGCTACCCTGTTGGTGTCAGAATTGGTTGATGTTGGGGCAGGGGTTGGCAGGCAGGGAGGAAGCGACACATTTGGTGTCAGAAGTGTGAGTAAAAATAGTTCAACCATGAAGATTGCCTTTGCTGTTGGCTTTGGTGATGAAGCCACCTTCCTTTATGGGAGAAGGCCCAATCTCCCACCATGTAGACATAAGCTTGCACCTGGGTGGTTATTTCCCGAGGGGTTTTCAGGGAGTGGTGCACAGAGGAGGAGATGTGGTAAAAGAGTTCTTATGGGCAGGAGCTGGTTTTGGGAGAAGATGGAATTCTAGAGCCTCTCATTTGCTCTGAAAGCTCCGAAAGATCTCCAAGACTTTCCCGGGGAACAATCTTGGTACCTTCCACTAGATACAGAAATGCAAACCACATTCGAGAGCACAAAGCTGCTGTCCAGCTTTGAAAACCAACACTGTGATGGGTAGCAGGGCTAGCAGTGGACGTGGAGGTGAGAAAGTGGGACGGTGTGGATGACAGCAGCTACACCTCAGTGTGCCAGGTGCTTTGCTTACATCAGTTGTCTCATTTTATACCTCCCAAAATCCTTTTATAGAATAAGTACAATAAACCTCAATATACCAATCAAAAATTAATTCTGAAATTCTGAAAAAAAATTCTGATTTGTCAAACTACAAGTCACAATGAAATTGTGTGTGAGGCTAGGACATGATAAGGTCATGATAAATAGAGCACTTATGTTGCCTCAATTTTATTCATAGTGGTTTGGGGGGGGATTTTAATACTTTTAAAAAATGAATGCAAATTTTACTTAAATATGTAAAGATTAAAATCACACCTGCAAAAAAAGCATGCATGGTGACAGGTGTTCAGACCATACTCTCAACACCCCAAGTCATGTTGGAGTTCTTTGACAGAAAAATTTGAAACAGGGGTGCATGATTCCCAAGGACTTGCAGCTTGTTGTAATGGAGCTACAGCTTTCTAAAGTAGTTGTGAAGAATGTTTCAAAATGTTTTCACGCATTAACCCTGGACTTTAATTTCTTTATCTTGGAGAAGGAGAGAGGGGGCAGATTGCTTTATTATTAAGTTTGCAAACAACATTTGTTCTCCAGCTTCCCATGCAATGGCATGCCCTCCATTGCCCCCACCTACCTCAGCATCAGTTGGGAGAATCATAGAGTCTCATTAACTGTCATATAAACAAAACCTGGGCCTCACACAATAGAGTTGCCCATGCGGAAAGTAGCTCACAGTGTATCAATCCAGAGCATCTGCCTTGGAGGCTTCTAACTCGGGACTCATTACTTGAAACTTCCTTTTCTCTTTCCATGGGATCACAACATGTAGATCAGAAGTTACAGAGACGTCTCAAGTGAGCTCAGTTTCAGATGCTCTGGAGGACAGCTGCCCCTCCCTTTGAGGTGCCTCCAAAGGCCCCCCACACACAAAGTAAATGTCACAAACTTTACATGGCTTAGATTTCAAACCAGACCATCCTACACATACCCTCAAGATTCAGCAAAAAATTCATCCACGTGTTTATATGTGATGTATTTAGATGCTAACAGACAGCAACTTGATGTTTTATTTTAGATTGACTGTGCTTCCAGACCACACCTTCTTTGGGTGCTGTCCTCCAGTTCACGGCTGTCCTTCAGTGAACTCTGAAACTGAGCTCACTTGAGACGTCTCTGTAACTTCTGATCTATATGTTATGATTCCATGGAAAGAGAAAAGGAAGTTTCAAGTAATGAGTCCCGAGTTAGACGCCTCCAAGGCAGATGCTCTGGACTGATACACTGTGAGCTACTTTCTGCACGGGCAACTCTATCTTGAGAGGCCCGGGCTTTACTTATATGACAGTTAATGAGACTGTGATTCTCCCAACTGATGCTGGGGTAGGTGTGGTGACAGCTGGTAACATATGCATTTCTCCAGCAGAGCAGTCTCCCTTTTACATCTGCCTCCTTTACATTGAGCTGTTCTCTAATAAACAAGTATTAGTTGACTGTCGCTCTATACCTCAAATAGTGCCAGATATCTACCCTAAAAGGTAAGACACTAGAGATTAGGATTTTAGGGCTCAAAGGCACTTTAAACATCACCTTGTCAAGATCTCTTACTTTAATAGTGAAGAAACCAAGGCCCAGAGTTATGAAGTGATTTGCCGAAAGTCATAATTAGCTAATAGTAAAACTGAAATAGGACAGAGGTCCCTTGACTCCTAGCTTAGTGCTCTGTCTGTTGTTCCAAATACCATCCCATCTTGTCCAGACAATCGTGGTGGAATTTTTTTTTAAATGTTTTTTAAATGAGTAGCATAATAGCACCCCTCGGCTCAGATACGGTCAGTTGCTCACTTTTCCCTGAAAACGGGGAACTCATGACTTATGATACAAACCGAGAAATGGAAAATGATTTCTCATTGGATGTTATTGTTGAACAAATATTCCGTCTCCTCTTCCATTTCCCATGAAAAAAGTAGATGTCCTCACACCATTGGTGGGCTTAGGCATACGATTCGTTTGTCCAGGGAAATATGACCAGATACAAAAATTCCACATCTGAACAGAGGTGTGCTATTGTGGTCTGGGTCCTGTGTGCCTCTCCTTAATATAAGAAGAACACGCTCTAGCTTCCTACTGTTCCTTCATACTGGGTCCTAAAATAGAAAGACATGAGACAGCCCTGAACCCAGCCTGGAGTGGGGCTGTCGAAGTGCTGACCCACCAACCCACAGGCAAGGATATAGGTTTGCTTTTGGAAACCATGGAGATTTGCGGGGGGGACTGTTTATCATCGAGCACAAGCTAATGCTCTCAAACAGACCTTTCCTTAGGTATTCACATCTTGCCCTCACTTTTCACGTTGCAGTGCAGAAGTTCAGAGAGTTACTCCATGTTTCAAGATGAGAAAATTGCCTTCCAGTCAGATTAAATGCTTTCTATAAGGGTGCACTGGGAAAACATGGAAGCATAGCCCAAGTTAAAATCCATGTATCCTTCCTGACTTTCAGAATTCAGTTTCCTGTGGTATTTAAGCATGAATCTCTTATTGCTCTTGAGGATGAAAAAAACAAGGCAATTTGGTTTTGTCAATTTAGTATCCCTCTCTCTCTCTCTCATTATCGTCTATCTCTATCCATCCATCCATCTATCGATCCAACTGTATATTTGTTCGAACTGGAAAAAGATGGTCTGAAAGTTCCATTGTGCTTACTGTTGTGAGGTTGACATTTTAGTGACTAAAAAATCAGCTGAGTTGATAATGTTTAGGTTGATCTGTCTGCATCTGATTATGCTTGTTTCCAGATCCAAGCGGTTGTTAATGAAACAGTTGCTGTTTTGTTGACAGAACATTAATTACTTGATCTTAGGACTCAGTAATTGCACCAGCCCCCTCTGTATACATTACTAATTACATTAGCAATTATATGGCATTTTAAGGACAAAGAAATGACTGAAGCAATTGCAGTGTCACAGGTAACCTGCTGTTAGATTTCAATCACATTTCTAATGTGTCCATGATGTGCTGAAACAAGTTCTAGGGCGTTTTGTGACAGCAACTTGAAGAAATGACCTAAGACTTACCCATGAACCCACTGCCCAGTGGTTAGCTCATCATGTAGGCAGAGATAATGTGGGTCAAGTCTTTTTACCTCTCAGAGCCTCATTTTCTTTCTCCAAAATAATTAGAGAAAGGTTTGGATAAAAAAAAATTAATTCACTTATTCAACAAATATTTATTGAATATTATTATGTTAAATGCTAAGTTACAGACCTCATCCATGACTTTGTGAAGTTTATTATCTCATAGAGGAGACAGATGGTAAGCAATAAACACTAAAATAAATCTGTAATGGTCAGGGTAATGCTTGTTAGCTGCTGTAACAAACAATCCCCAAAGTCTCAGAGTCTTAATACAGTAAAATTGTATTTCTTGTTCACATCCTGGTCAGCTCTTTCCAATGGGTTACTCAGGGGTCCAGTCTCTTCTGTGGTGTGGCCCCATCATTCTGGATGTCTCAGTTCCCAGCTGTGTGGACAGAAAAGAGAGTTGAGGATCTTGTGGGAGATTTTAGAGAACAGGCCTGGCAGGGTAACATTATTTTCCCTACATCCTCCAAGGAAGAAATGAGCCCTTACCCAGTGTCTGCTGCAGATGATAATTACAAATGGTGACTAGCGTTATAAAGGAAAAGCATGTAGAGCAATGGGGACGTGTAATGGGAGCAGTCACTGATTCTGCATTCAGTATCCATTCCTCCTCCTCCTGATAAAAGTGCCCTTATTGCCGAATAAGGGAATTACTCTCCTTCACTGTGCGTAGTTTTTGTGGAGCTGTCAGTCAAGTTTCCCTGCCACCACACCGGATCCCTAGCAGGCTTGTACACATGGTATGCCAGTCAGATTCTCTCCCTGGACTGTAAGCTCATCCACGTGTCCATCACATGCGAGGGACACACAGACAAGGAAAGATAGGATCTGATTCCCTGCCATGAAAGCACCATAAACTGATAGACCCACTATCAGTTCTTGTCACTTGGAGCCCTGGATCCCTGGCCCCTGTCCTTCCGGAGCCATTTTTTCAGCTTTCCATTTGAATCTCTGCGTGACCTCATGTTGCAATTAGTTTCCTTTCTTCCTAGATTAACCTGTTGGTTTCTGTGCTTGCACCAAAGAACCCTATTTGATATAGGGGTATAATTTAGATTGTGAGGTTTAGTGAAGGCTTCTCTGAGGAAGCGGCAATTTTGCTGATGAAGTGTAAGTTGGAGTTCACCAGGTGATGAGCGGGAACATTGTTTTTAAGGCACTGGAGGAAATCATGTGTGCAAAGGCCCTGAGGTAGAAAAAGCTTGTGGTATTTGAGAATCATAAGTAAGCCTGTCAAGATGGAGGTTGTGGAGTGAAGGAGAAAATGACATAAGATGAAGCTAGAGATGGGGGAAACTAACAGATTTCCAATGCTTTGTAAGCAACGTTAAGGATTTTGGATTTGATCCTAAATGCAATGGGAAGCCACTGAAGGTTTTAAGAGGGAAAGAGATATGGTCTTATTTACACTTGAAAAAACCCACCCAAGCTGATCTATGGGAGATAGATAGGAAGGAGTCAGAGTAGAAGCAGCAATGTTCTCAAGAGTTCATAGGAGTCGACAGATGGGAGGGATGACAGTGGTTTGTCTTGGTGACTGGCAGGGAAAATGAAAAGAGGGAGACAGGCTCCAGACGTGTATTGAGGTAACATTGACATGGCTTGGTGATGAGTAATCTTCTGGAGGCAGAGAAAGAGAGGCATCAAGGATGACTTTCAGTTTCTAGAAATTACAATTACTGAAATTAAAAAAAAAAAAGGAGAGCAGGACCAGGTGAGAGTGGCAGAGCTAAGAATTCCTTTTTGCCATGTAAATCTGAATTGCCTTGGAGACTTCAAGCCATCCTGTCAAATGTCAACACATAGGTCTGGCATTCAGGAGAGCAGTCTTGCTTAGAGATATACATTTAGATAGTACAGACTTGGACAGGGTGTTTGCAGCCCTGGAGAGGAGGTGACAAGATGTCTGTAAGGTCTTTCCAACCCTGATAATGCCTAAATCTATTAACCTGGGGGATAGACCTCCAAATTGCACCATCTAAAAACTGTACACCTAACCAGGTTTGGACTGTGTTGTATCCCCCCCAAGCCCTATGCTTATAAGCGTGCCAGCCCCTCCTGCCCTACTCAGCTAGGACACATTAGAATGGCTCCCTCGGTTCCCTAAACTTGGTCCAAACTCACTCCCAAGTTATTTCCCCTCACCCTTCAAATTTCTCCCCTCTTTTCTGTATAAAGCAGCCGTGCTCCCGCCTCCCAAGCCTGAAGCCCACTGTGTTTCTCTAGTGGTGACTCTGGTTCTCTCCCTCAGTGGCTCCCACTCGTTCTGTTACTTATTTCTGTGCTTTATTTCTGCTTCCCTACCTGATCCAGGCTGGCCCCTGGATGCTCCCCTGGTTTAGTTCCAACCTCCAAGAAATAACACCAGGTCCCTATACAACTTCATGGCGTCCTGGCCGTTGGCCTGACCACAGCTTTCTGGAGAGCTGAGGCAAAGGGGAAAGCAAGGAGAGAGCAGCCGATGCTCGATCCTGGGAAACCAGCCTGGCGACCTGAAACTGGAGAAGTTCCCCAGACGGTGTGAGGGGGATTGTCCCCCTGATCTTTCATCCCCCCCCCCCCATGGCCCTGGGTCACCCTCCTCTGTTTACTGAGAACACGCACATGAGAAAAACAGGGCCCGTCTGGGCCAGCAAGTTGTGTAGGAGAGAATTTGAACTTTATCGGTCCTGACATTTCTGCCTTGGTATGTGCAACTGTTCTTACACATATGGATTGGATCAAATGAAATAATTTATGCGAAAGCACTTTGAAATTTTCAGAGGGCTACCCAAGGTATTGCTTGTTGTTATTATTACCGTTACACAGGAAAGGCTTTCCTCTTCAACTCACCCAAGTATTTGGTTAAAATTAGGTGGCAAATTGGCAAGCCTATAACATGCTTTCTTGGGTAGCTCGTCACCTATACCTATGGTGACCATACGGTGTATGTTTTCCAAGACGGCCTGGATTTTCACGTAATTTTATTCTTTACAACAGAAGTGATTTGTTAAATTCTTAACTGTCATTTGATTATTAAGCGTCTGTTGGACTTTTCTCAAAAATAAATTCCCTGAAATAAAAACTTTGGTCAGAACATGCGTTGTAACTTCTGGAGAGGTACACACCTCCATCTTAATTAGTCATCCATGTAGAATGGGGGTACTCTGAGAACTCAGAGCACCCCTTTTCTCTTGGGCATCCCACCTGGCAGAAGAGGGAAGTGAGAGGGCAATTAATTCTCGCTCTTTCACAAGTGAGTAGACTCGAGCCGCAGTGGTCATGAGGACAGCGCCCCAGCATTTAGCTGGATCTCAATGGAAGGTGAGGAGAAGAGCAGGAAGAGCCAACAAGACCTTTGACCCCTGCTAGTTCTCCCTCTTTCCTCTCCCTCTTTGGTCATTCAGCGCTGCCCATCCTGAAGGGCTGGCTGAAGATGCCTGTTCTCAGTCATGTCAAGCTGCCGGCTCAGGGCTCCCTTTCACCTGGTGGAGGTGAAGGGGAGGAGGGAGGAAGTAGCTTGTTGCCATGGTGAGGGCAGGAGGCTTGGTGGGGATTCTGCATCAGTGGCGGCAGCCCTTCCGGTTCGCATCGTCCACACATTTTCCATTTCCATAGTTTGGGGAATAAGTCGTGAACAGAAACTAAGAGAGTGCAATGGACAATAGGCAGCCTGCTTGTTGTCTCTAGGTCAAGTCCTTAGGGAAGACAAAGGAGGTTTGTGGGTCCCCTCCCCGAGACGTCACTTCTTGATCTAGTCTGAAGTAGCTGGCCTCCCGGGCACCCGAGAGATGTTTCACAAATGGTAGCCCCCCCTCACTACTTCCTCTTCCCCTTCCCCATCCAGAACACACTCTCTTTGGACAACCTTCTCCTAAAACCCTACCATGGGGGCTTGGTTGGTATTATCCCACAAGGGATTCAGTGGAAACGGCACTTTTTATCTTCAAGTCAAGAGAATTTCCATGAATAAGAGGCCTAGTTCTAGAAGACTATGTGACAGGATTTTTATTTGAGCTTCAATTAACTCCAGTCCTGATTCCACCACCACCAAGCCCTGTAAGCCAGAGCAGGTCAATGAACTCATCAGGCCTTCCTTTCCTAAACTGTACTAGGAAGGAATGGGCCTTCCAGTGCCATGGAACAGTTCAAGAACAGATCACCTTTTGTCCAGATAGTCTTCACTGAGTTTCACAGTGTAAGCTTCTGTACTCAGCTCTTCCATCAGGACACACAGCTACCATTTTCCTGCTTGTATGAGTCAGGTTTGATAAACGTTGGAACAAATACCTGCTAGGTGGTTGGCACTTTCACATACCTTTTTCTCCTGGAAGCTGCTCTTCCAGACAACAGTATGGAGATGAGATGACATGGACCAAAGCATCCAAGAGACAACGAGGACTCTGCATCTCACAGAGCTCACACTCCTTGCCTGAGGTCACCCAGATGAGAAGCGGCCAAACCGGGATTTCAGCCCTGGTGTTATGGCTCCAAGACCAGTGCTCTTCCCAGTACATCACAGCAATTGCTTCAAAAATGGATGTTCTTAGGGACTTCCCTGGTTGCACAGTGGTTGAGAATCCGCCTGCCAACGCAGTGGACACGGGTTCGATCCCTGGTCTGGGAAGATCCCACATGCCGCGGAGCAACTAGGTCCGTGCGCCACAACTACTGAGCCTGCGCGTCTGGAGCCTGTGAGCCACAACTACTGAGCCTGTGAGCCACAACTACTGAAGCCCGCATGCCTAGAGCCTGTGCTCTGCAACAAGAGAAGCCACCGCAATGAGAAGCCTGTGCACCGCAACGAAGAGTAGCCCCCGCATGCCGCAACTAGAGAAAGCCCACATGCAGCAACGAAGACCCAATGCAGCCAGAAATAAATTAATTAATTTAAAAAATTGATGTTCTTTAAAAGGACTCAAAAATTCAAATTCTATAACCTAATACACACCGAATCTCCTAAAATTAAAGAAGGTTAGAGAAAAGTATAAGTCAATTTCAAAAGTAAGTCAACACAGCATTGCCTGGCCAGGAAAACATTTGAAAGGAAACAAATAACCAAGAAATAACTGTTACCATTCTGACTTTTGATAGTACTATATAGACTATTTTACTTCGAACAAGTGTGCAGTTTATTCTTCAACATTCCATCTGGCTTTGGGGACTCTTCTGGGGTAAACTTACAGAAATTAACTCTGGATTTTTACAAAGGGCCTTAAGTAGGACATTTGGAACAACTCATTCTGGGCCAAAAGTCATATTTCTACTACATGGATCAAAATACAGGAAGGGTCATTGGGATACACAGGGCAGTATTTTGAAGGGTAGAAGGAGAGGGAACTACTATTTTTGATCCTCTGACATATGCCAGAAAGTAAGAGGTGTGCTTTCACCTAAGGTACCTCATTTAATCACCACAGCGCCACTATGAGGCAGGTAATGTGATCCTAGCTTTGCTAGTGAGGAAACTGAGGCTAGTGACTTGCTTATGGTTATTCAGCTAATGAAGGAAATGGAAGCATCAAGTATGGAGCCCAGCTTTCTGGCTTGAACAAATGGGTGCATGTTATTGCCATTTGCTGATGTGAAAAACTTGGATTGGAGGATAGTTTTGGGGGGAATTCAAAAGTTTATTTTCGACATGGTGAATTGAGCTTTCTGTGAAATATCCAAGTAGGCATCTCTCTGAACCCCAACAGAGAAAATACAGATGTGAGCGATGTCAACATAGAAGCAGGTACTACAAGCCAGGCTTGGGGTGAGAGTATAAATTGACACAACCTCTACAGATGGGGGAACCGTGTCATTTATCATACTAAACCCAATACTTAAGA